>NC_133683.1:17074436-17651936 GCF_048934315.1 Petromyzon marinus
CCACGTAGACACACAGGAGACGCACGTAGACACTCAGGAGACTCACGTAGACACCCAGGAGACTCACGTAGACACTGAGGAGACTCAGGTAGACACTCAGGAGACTCAGGTAGACACACAGGAGACTCAGGTAGACACACAGGTGACTCACATAGACACACAGGAGACCCACGTAGACACTCAGGCGACTCACATAGACACCCAGGAGACCCACGTAGACACTCAGGAGACTCACGTAGACACACAGGAGACTCACGTAGACACTCAGGAGACTCACGAAGATACCCAAGACACTCACGTAGACACTCAGGCGACTCAAGTAGACCCACAGGAGACTCACGTAGACACACAGGAGACTCACGTAGACACTGAGGAGACTCACGTAGACACCCAGGAGACTCACGTAGACACTGAGGAGACTCAGGTAGACACTCAGGAGACTCAGGTAGACACACAGGAGACTCACGTAGACACACAGGTGACTCACGTAGACACACAGGAGACCCACGTAGACACTCAGGAGACTCACGTAGACACCCAGGAGACTCACGTAGACACTGAGGAGACTCAGGTAGACACTCAGGAGACTCAGGTAGACACACAGGAGACTCAGGTAGACACACAGGTGACTCACGTAGACACACAGGAGACCCACGTAGACACTCAGGCGACTCACATAGACACCCAGGAGACCCACGTAGACACTCAGGAGACTCACGTAGACACACAGGAGACTCACGTAGACACTCAGGAGACTCACGAAGATACCCAAGACACTCACGTAGACACTCAGGCGACTCAAGTAGACCCACAGGAGACTCACGTAGACACACAGGAGACTCACGTAGACACTGAGGAGACTCACGTAGACACCCAGGAGACTCACGTAGACACCCAGGAGACTCACGTAGACACTGAGGAGACTCAGGTAGACACTCAGGAGACTCACGTAGACACCCAAGAGACTCACGTAGACACCCAGGAGACTCACGTAGACACTCAGGAGACTCACGTAGACACCGAGGAGACTCACGTAGACACTCAGGAGACTCACGTAGACACACAGGAGACTCACGTAGACACACAGGAGACTCACGAAGATACCCAAGACACTCACGTAGACACTCAGGCGACTCAAGTAGACACACAGGAGACTCACGTAGACACACAGCAGACCCACGTAGACACACAGGAGACGCACGTAGACACTCAGGAGACTCACGTAGACACCCAGGAGACTCACGTAGACACTGAGGAGACTCAGGTAGACACTCAGGAGACTCAGGTAGACAAACAGGAGACTCAGGTAGACACACAGGTGACTCACGTAGACACACAGGAGACCCACGTAGACACTCAGGCGACTCACGTAGACACCCAGGAGACCCACGTAGACACTCAGGAGACTCACGTAGACACACAGGAGACTCACGTAGACACACAGGAGACTCACGTAGACACTCAGGAGACTCACGAAGATACCCAAGACACTCACGTAGACACTCAGGCGACTCAAGTAGACCCACAGGAGACTCACGTAGACACACAGGAGACTCACGTAGACACTGAGGAGACTCACGTAGACACCCAGGAGACTCACGTAGACACTGAGGAGACTCAGGTAGACACTCAGGAGACTCAGGTAGACACACAGGAGACTCACGTAGACACACAGGTGACTCACGTAGACACACAGGAGACCCACGTAGACACTCAGGAGACTCACGTAGACACCCAGGAGACTCACGTAGACACTGAGGAGACTCAGGTAGACACTCAGGAGACTCAGGTAGACACACAGGAGACTCAGGTAGACACACAGGAGACTCAGGTAGACACACAGGTGACTCACGTAGACACACAGGAGACCCACGTAGACACTCAGGCGACTCACATAGACACCCAGGAGACCCACGTAGACACTCAGGAGACTCACGTAGACACACAGGAGACTCACGTAGACACACAGGAGACTCACGTAGACACTCAGGAGACTCACGAAGATACCCAAGACACTCACGTAGACACTCAGGCGACTCAAGTAGACCCACAGGAGACTCACGTAGACACACAGGAGACTCACGTAGACACTGAGGAGACTCACGTAGACACCCAGGAGACTCACGTAGACACCCAGGAGACTCACGTAGACACTGAGGAGACTCAGGTAGACACTCAGGAGACTCAGGTAGACACACAGGAGACTCACGTAGACACACAGGTGACTCACGTAGACACACAGGAGACCCACGTAGACACTCAGGCGACTCACATAGACACCCAGGAGACCCACGTAGACACATAGGAGACACGTAGACACACAGGAGACTCACGTAGACACCCAGGAGACTCACGTAGACACACAGGAGACTCACGTAGACACCCAGGAGACTCACGTAGACACACAGGAGACTCACGAAGATACCCAAGACACTCACGTAGACACTCAGGCGACTCAAGTAGACACACAGGAGACTCACGTAGACACACAGCAGACCCACGTAGACACACAGGAGACGCACGTAGACACTCAGGAGACTCACGTAGACACCCAGGAGTCTCACGTAGACACTGAGGAGACTCAGGTAGACACTCAGGAGACTCAGGTAGACACACAGGAGACTCACGTAGACACTCAGGAGACTCACGTTGACGCACAGGAGAGTTACGTAGACACACAGGAGACTCAGGTAGACACTCAGGAGACTCACGTAGACACAAAGCAGACTCACGTAGACACACAGTAGACTCACGTAGACACACAGGAGACTCACGTAGACACTCAGGAGACTCACAAAGACACCCAGGAGACTCACGTAGACAGACAGAAGACTAACGTAGACACTCAGGAGACTAACGTAGACACCCAGGAGACTCACGTAGACACCAAGGAGACTCACGTAGACACACAGGAGACTCAGGAAGACACCCAGGAGACTCACGTAGACACTTAGGAGACTCACGTAGACACTCAGGAGACTCACGTAGACACTCAGGAGACTCACGTAGACACTCAGGAGACTCACGTAGACACACAGGAGACTCACGTAGACACACAGGAGACTCACGTAGACACCCAGGAGACTCACTAAGACACCCAGGAGACTCACGTAGACACACAGGAGACTCACGTAGACACACAGGAGACTCACGTTGACGCACAGGAGAGTTACGTAGACACACAGGAGACTCAGGTAGACACTCAGGAGACCCACGTAGACACACAGGAGACTCAGGTAGACACTCAGGAGACTCACGTAGACACAAAGCAGACTCACGTAGACACACAGGAGACTCACGTCGACAACCAGGAGACTCACGTAGACACCCAGGAGAATCACGAACACCCAGGAGACTCACGTAGCCAGGCAGGAGACTCACGTAGACACCCAGAAGACTCACGTAGACACTCAAGAGACCCACGTAGACACACAGGAGACTCACGTAGACACACAGGAGACTCACGTAGACACTTAGGAGACTCACAAAGACACCCAGGAGACTCACGTAGACAGACAGGAGACTAACGAAGACACTCAGGAGACTAACGTAGACACCCAGGAGACTCACGTAGAGACCCAGGAGACTCACGTAGACACACAGGAGACTCACGTAGACACTTAGGAGACTCACGAAGACACCCAGGAGACTCACTTAGACACCAAGGAGACTCACGTAGACACACAGGAGACTCACGTTGACGCACAGGAGAGTTACGTAGACACACAGGAGACTCAGGTAGACACTCAGGAGACCCACGTAGACACACAGGAGACTCAGGTAGACACTCAGGAGACTCACGTAGACACAAAGCAGACTCACGTAGACACACAGGAGACTCACGTCGACAACCAGGAGACTCACGTAGACACCCAGGAGAATCACGAACACCCAGGAGACTCACGTAGCCAGGCAGGAGACTCACGTAGACACCCAGAAGACTCACGTAGACACTCAAGAGACCCACGTAGACACACAGGAGACTCACGTAGACACACAGGAGACTCACGTAGACACTTAGGAGACTCACAAAGACACCCAGGAGACTCACGTAGACAGACAGGAGACTAACGAAGACACTCAGGAGACTAACGTAGACACCCAGGAGACTCACGTAGAGACCCAGGAGACTCACGTAGACACACAGGAGACTCACGTAGACACTTAGGAGACTCACGAAGACACCCAGGAGACTCACTTAGACACCAAGGAGACTCACGTAGACACACAGGAGACTCACGTAGACACCCAGGAGACTCAGGAAGACACCCAGGAGACTCACGTAGACACTTAGGAGACTCACGTAGACACACAGGAGACTCACGTAGACACCCAGGAGACTCACTAAGACACCCAGGAGACTCACGTAGACACCCAGGAGTCTCACGAAGACACCCAGGAGACTCACGTAGACACACAGTAGACTCACGTAGACACACAGGAGACTCACGTAGACACACAGGAGACTCACGTAGACACACAGGAGACTCACGTAGACACTAAGGAGACTCACGTAGACACCCAGGAGACTCACGAAGACACCCAGGAGATTCACATAGACACAAAGGAGACTCACGTAGACACCCAGGAGACTCACGTAGACACACAGGAGACTCACGTAGACACACAGGAGACTCACGTAGACACTCAAGAGACCCACATAGACACAAAGGAGACTCACGTAGACACCCAGGAGACTCACGAAGACACCGAGGAGACTCATGTAGACACTCAGGAGACTCACGTAGACACACAGGAGACTCACGTAGACACCCAGGAGACTCACTAAGACACCCAGGAGACTCACGTAGACACAGGAGACTCACGTAGACACACAGGAGACTCAGGTTGACACACAGGAGAGTTACGTAGACACACAGGAGACTCAGGTAGACACTCAGGAGTCTCACGTAGACACACAGGAGACTCACGTAGACACTTAGGAGACTCAGGAAGACACCGAGGAGACTCATGTAGACACACAGGAGACTCACATAGACACACAGGAGACTCATGAAGACATCCAGGAGACTCACGTAGACACACAGGAGACTCACGTAGACACACAGGAGACTCACGTAGACACACAGGAGACGTAGGTAGATACACCGGAGACTCACGTAGACACTAAGGAGACTCACGTAGACACCCAGGAGACTCACTTAGACACCCAGGAGACTCACGAAGACACCCAGGAGATTCACGTAGACACAAAGGAGACTCACGTAGACACCCAGGAGACTCACGTAGACACACAGTAGACCCACGTAGACACACAGGAGACTCACGTAGACACACAGGAGACGCACGTAGACACCCAGGAGACACGTAGAAACACAGGAGACTCACGTAGACACACAGGAGACGTAGGTAGATACACAGGAGACTCACGTAGACACACAGGAGACTCACGTAGACACACAGGAGACTCACGTAGACACACAGGAGACGTAGGTAGATACACAGGAGACTCACGTTGACACACAGGAGAGTTACGTAGACACACAGGAGACTCAAGTAGACACTCAGGAGACACACGTAGACACATAGGAGACTCACGTAGACACCCAGGAGAGTGACGTAGACACACAGGAGTCTCACGTAGACACACGGGAGACTCACGTAGACACACAGTAGACTCACGTCGACAACCAGGAGACTCACGTAGACACACAGGAGTCTCACGTAGACACACAGGAGACTCACGTAGACACTTAGGAGACTCACGAAGACACCGAGGAGACTCATGTAGACACACAGGAGACTCACAGACACACAGGAGACTCATGAAGACATCCAGGAGACTCACGTAGACACTAAGGAGACTCACGTAGACACCCAGGAGACTCACTTAGACACCCAGGAGACTCACGAAGACACCCAGGAGATTCACGAAGACACCCAGGAGATTCACGTAGACAGAAAGGAGACTCACGTAGACACCCAGGAGACTCACGTAGACACACAGTAGACCCACGTAGACACACAGGAGACCCACGTAGACACACAGGAGACTCACGTAGACACACAGGAGACGCACGTAGACACCCAGGAGACACGTAGAAACACAGGAGACTCACGTAGACACACAGGAGACGTAGGTAGATACACAGGAGACTCACGTAGACACACAGGAGACTCACGTAGACACACAGGAGACTCACGTAGACACACAGGAGACGTAGGTAGATACACAGGAGACTCACGTTGACACACAGGAGAGTTACGTAGACACACAGGAGACTCAGGTAGACACTCAGGAGACACACGTAGACACATAGGAGACTCACGTAGACACCCAGGAGAGTGACGTAGACACACAGGAGTCTCACGTAGACACACGGGAGACTCACGTAGACACACAGTAGACTCACGTAGACACACAGGAGACTCACGTCGACAACCAGGAGACTCACGTAGACACCCAGGAGAATCACGAACACCCAGGAGACTCACGTAGCCAGGCAGGAGACTCACGTAGACACACAGGAGACTCAGCTAGACACTCAGGAGACTCACGTAGACACTCAGGAGACTCACGTAGACACCCAGGAGACCCACGTAGACACTCAGGAGACTCAAGTAGACAACCAGCAGACTCACGTAGACACACAGGAGACGTAGGTAGATACACAGGAGACTCACGTAGACACTAAGGAGACTCACGTAGACACCCAGGAGACTCACGAAGACACCCAGGAGATTCACGTAGACACAAAGGAGACTCACGTAGACACCCAGGAAACTCACGTAGACACACAGGAGACTCACGTAGACACACAGGAGACTCATGTAGACACTCAGGAGACTCACGTAGACACAAAGGAGACTCACGTAGACACCCAGGAGACTCACGTAGACACAGGAGACTCACGTAGACACACAGGAGACTCAGGTTAACACACAGGAGAGTTACGTAGACACACAGGAGACTCAGGTAGACACTCAGGAGACACACGTAGACACATAGGAGACTCACGTAGACACCCAGGAGAGTGACGTAGACACACAGGAGTCTCACGTAGACACACGGGAGACTCACGTAGACACACAGTAGACTCACGTAGACACACAGGAGACTCACGTCGACAACCAGGAGACTCACGTAGACACACAGGAGTCTCACGTAGACACACAGGAGACTCACGTAGACACTTAGGAGACTCACGAAGACACCGAGGAGACTCATGTAGACACACAGGAGACTCACATAGACACACAGGAGACTCATGAAGACATCCAGGAGACTCACGTAGACACACAGGAGACTCACGTAGACACACAGGAGACGTAGGTAGATACACCGTAGACTCACGTAGACACTAAGGAGACTCACGTAGACACCCAGGAGACTCACTTAGACACCCAGGAGACTCACGAAGACACCCAGGAGATTCACGTAGACACAAAGGAGACTCACGTAGACACCCAGGAGACTCACGTAGACACACAATAGACCCACGTAGACACACAGGAGACTCACGTAGACACACAGGAGACGCACGTAGACACCCAGGAGACACGTAGAAACACAGGAGACTCACGTAGACACACAGGAGACGTAGGTAGATACACAGGAGACTCAGGTAGACACTCAGGAGACACACGTAGACACATAGGAGACTCACGTAGACACCCAGGAGAGTGACGTAGACACACAGGAGTCTCACGTAGACACACGGGAGACTCACGTAGACACACAGTAGACTCACGTAGACACACAGGAGACTCACGTCGACAACCAGGAGACTCACGTAGACACCCAGGAGAATCACGAACACCCAGGAGACTCACGTAGCCAGGCAGGAGACTCACGTAGACACACAGGAGACTCAGCTAGACACTCAGGAGACTCACGTAGACACTCAGGAGACTCACGTAGACACCCAGGAGACCCACGTAGACACTCAGGAGACTCAAGTAGACAACCAGCAGACTCACGTAGACACACAGGAGACTCACGTAGACACACAGGAGTCTCACATAGACACACAGGAGACTCACGTAGACACTCAGGAGACTCACGTAGACACTAAGGAGACTCACGTAGACACCCAGGAGACTCACTTAGACACCCAGGAGACTCACGAAGACACCCAGGAGATTCACGTAGACACAAAGGAGACTCACGTAGACACCCAGGAGACTCACGTAGAAACACAGGAGACTCACGTATACACACAGGAGACGTAGGTAGATACACAGGAGACTCACGTAGACACAGGAGACTTACGTTGACACACAGGAGAGTCACATAGACACCCAGGAGACTCACGTAGACAGCCAGGAGACCCACGTAGACACACAGGAGACTCACGTTGACGCACAGGAGAGTTACGTAGACACACAGGAGACTCAGGTAGACACTCAGGAGACCCACGTAGACACACAGGAGACTCAGGTAGACACTCAGGAGACTCACGTAGACACAAAGCAGACTCACGTAGACACACAGGAGACTCACGTCGACAACCAGGAGACTCACGTAGACACCCAGGAGAATCACGAACACCCAGGAGACTCACGTAGCCAGGCAGGAGACTCACGTAGACACACAGGAGACTCAGCTAGACACTCAGGAGACTCAGCTAGACACTCAGGAGACTCACGTAGACACTCAGGAGACTCACGTAGACACACAGGAGACTCACGTAGACACTTAGGAGTCTCACGAAGACACCCAGGAGACTCACGTGGACACACAGGAGACTCAGGAAGACACGGTAGAACTCACGTAGACACTTAGGAGACTCACGTAGACACTCAGGAGACTCACGTAGACACCCAGAAGACTCACGTAGACACTCAAGAGACCCACGTAGACACACAGGAGACTCACGTAGACACACAGGAGACTCACGTAGACACTTAGGAGACTCACGAAGACACCCAGGAGACTCACTTAGACACCAAGGAGACTCACGTAGACACACAGGAGACTCACGTAGACACCCAGGAGACTCAGGAAGACACCCAGGAGACTCACGTAGACACTTAGGAGACTCACGTAGACACACAGGAGACTCACGTAGACACCCAGGAGACTCACTAAGACACCCAGGAGACTCACGTAGACACCCAGGAGTCTCACGAAGACACCCAGGAGACTCACGTAGACACACAGTAGACTCACGTAGACACACAGGAGACTCACGTAGACACACAGGAGACTCACGTAGACACACAGGAGACTCACGTAGACACTTAGGAGACTCACGAAGACACCGAGGAGACTCATCTAGACACACAGGAGACTCACATAGACACACAGGAGACTCATGAATACACCCAGGAGACTCACGTAAACACACAGGAGACTCACGTAGACACACAGGAGACTCACGTAGACACACAGGAGACGTAGGTAGATACACAGTAGACTCACGTAGACACTAAGGAGACTCAGGTAGACACCCAGGAGACTCACGAAGACACCCAGGAGATTCACGTAGACACAAAGGAGACTCACGTAGACACCCAGGAGACTCACGTAGACACACAGGAGACTCACGTAGACACACAGGAGACTCACGTAGACACTCAAGAGACCCACGTAGACACACAGGAGACTCACGTAGAAACACAGGAGACTCACGTCGACACTTAGGAGACTCACGAAGACACCGAGGAGACTCATGTAGACACTCAGGAGACTCACGTAGACACACAGGAGACTCACGTAGACACCCAGGAGACTCACTAAGACACCCAGGAGACTCACGTAGACACAGGAGACTCACGTAGACACACAGGAGACGTAGGTAGATAAACCGGAGACTCACGTAGACACTAAGGAGACTCACGTAGACACCCAGGAGACTCACTTAGACACCCAGGAGACTCACGAAGACACCCAGGAGACTCACGTAGACACACAGTAGACCCACGTAGACACACAGGAGACTCACGTAGACACACAGGAGACGCACGTAGACACCCAGGAGACACGTAGAAACACAGGAGACTCACGTTGACACACAGGAGACGTAGGTAGATACACAGGAGACTCACGTAGACACACAGGAGACTCACGTAGACACACAGGAGACGTAGGTAGATACACAGGAGACTCACGTTGACACACAGGAGAGTTACGTAGACACACAGGAGACTCAGGTAGACACTCAGGAGACACACGTAGACACATAGGAGACTCACGTAGACACCCAGGAGAGTGACGTAGACACACAGGAGTCTCACGTAGACACACGGGAGACTCACGTAGACACACAGTAGACTCACGTAGACACACAGGAGACTCACGTCGACAACCAGGAGACTCACGTAGACACACAGGAGTCTCACGTAGACACACAGGAGACTCACGTAGACACTTAGGAGACTCACGAAGACACCGAGGAGACTCATGTAGACACACAGGAGACTCACATAGACACACAGGAGACTCATGAAGACATCCAGGAGACTCACGTAGACATACAGGAGACTCACGTAGACACACAGGAGACGTAGGTAGATACACCGGAGACTCACGTAGACACTAAGGAGACTCACGTAGACACCCAGGAGACTCACTTAGACACCCAGGAGACTCACGAAGACACCCAGGAGATTCACGTAGACACAAAGGAGACTCACGTAGACACCCAGGAGACTCACGTAGACACACAGTAGACCCACGTAGACACACAGGAGACTCACGTAGACACACAGGAGACGCACGTAGACACCCAGGAGACACGTAGAACACAGGAGACTCACGTAGACACACAGGAGACGTAGGTAGATACACAGGAGACTCAGGTAGACACTCAGGAGACACACGTAGACACATAGGAGACTCACGTAGACACCCAGGAGAGTGACGTAGACACACAGGAGTCTCACGTAGACACACGGGAGACTCACGTAGACACACAGTAGACTCACGTAGACACACAGGAGACTCACGTAGACACTCAAGAGACCCACGTAGACACACAGGAGACTCACGTAGAAACACAGGAGACTCACGTCGACACTTAGGAGACTCACGAAGACACCGAGGAGACTCATGTAGACACTCAGGAGACTCACGTAGACACACAGGAGACTCACGTAGACACCCAGGAGACTCACTAAGACACCCAGGAGACTCACGTAGACACAGGAGACTCACGTAGACACACAGGAGACGTAGGTAGATAAACCGGAGACTCACGTAGACACTAAGGAGACTCACGTAGACACCCAGGAGACTCACTTAGACACCCAGGAGACTCACGAAGACACCCAGGAGACTCACGTAGACACACAGTAGACCCACGTAGACACACAGGAGACTCACGTAGACACACAGGAGACGCACGTAGACACCCAGGAGACACGTAGAAACACAGGAGACTCACGTTGACACACAGGAGACGTAGGTAGATACACAGGAGACTCACGTAGACACACAGGAGACTCACGTAGACACACAGGAGACGTAGGTAGATACACAGGAGACTCACGTTGACACACAGGAGAGTTACGTAGACACACAGGAGACTCAGGTAGACACTCAGGAGACACACGTAGACACCCAGGAGAGTGACGTAGACACACAGGAGTCTCACGTAGACACACGGGAGACTCACGTAGACACACAGTAGACTCACGTAGACACACAGGAGACTCACGTCGACAACCAGTAGACTCACGTAGACACACAGGAGTCTCACGTAGACACACAGGAGACTCACGTAGACACTTAGGAGACTCACGAAGACACCGAGGAGACTCATGTAGACACACAGGAGACTCACATAGACACACAGGAGACTCATGAAGACATCCAGGAGACTCACGTAGACACACAGGAGACTCACGTAGACACACAGGAGACGTAGGTAGATACACCGTAGACTCACGTAGACACTAAGGAGACTCACGTAGACACCCAGGAGACTCACTTAGACACCCAGGAGACTCACGAAGACACCCAGGAGATTCACGTAGACACAAAGGAGACTCACGTAGACACCCAGGAGACTCACGTAGACACACAGTAGACCCACGTAGACACACAGGAGACTCACGTAGACACACAGGAGACGCACGTAGACACCCAGGAGACACGTAGAACACAGGAGACTCACGTAGACACACAGGAGACGTAGGTAGATACACAGGAGACTCAGGTAGACACTCAGGAGACACACGTAGACACATAGGAGACTCACGTAGACACCCAGGAGAGTGACGTAGACACACAGGAGTCTCACGTAGACACACGGGAGACTCACGTAGACACACAGTAGACTCACGTAGACACACAGGAGACTCACGTCGACAACCAGGAGACTCACGTAGACACCCAGGAGAATCACGAACACCCAGGAGACTCACGTAGCCAGGCAGGAGACTCACGTAGACACACAGGAGACTCAGCTAGACACTCAGGAGACTCACGTAGACACTCAGGAGACTCACGTAGACACCCAGGAGACCCACGTAGACACTCAGGAGACTCAAGTAGACAACCAGCAGACTCACGTAGACACACAGGAGACTCACGTAGACACACAGGAGTCTCACATAGACACACAGGAGACTCACGTAGACACTCAGGAGACTCACGTAGACACTTAGGAGACTCACGAAGACACCCAGGAGACTCACGTGGACACACAGGAGACTCAGGAACACACACAGGAGAACTCACGTAGACACTTAGTAGACTCACGTAGACACTCAGGAGACTCACGTAGACACACAGGAGACTCACGTAGACACTTAGGAGACTCACAAAGACACCCAGGAGACTCACGTAGACAGACAGGAGACTAACGTAGACACTCAGGAGACTAACGTAGACACCCAGGAGACTCACGTAGACACACAGGAGACTCACGTAGACACACAGGAGACTCAGGAAGACACCCAGGAGACTCACGTAGACACTTAGGAGACTCACGTAGACACTCAGGAGACTCACGTAGACACACAGGAGACTCACGTAGACACACAGGAGACTCACGTAGACACACAGGAGACTCACGTAGACACACAGGAGACTCAGGTTGACACACAGGAGAGTTACGTAGACACACAGGAGACTCAGGTAGACACTCAGGAGACCCACGTAGACACACAGGAGACTCAGGTAGACACTCAGGAGACTCACGTAGACACAAAGCAGACTCACGTAGACACACAGGAGACTCACGTCGACAACCAGGAGACTCACGTAGACACCCAGGAGAATCACGAACACCCAGGAGACTCACGTAGCCAGGCAGGAGACTCACGTAGACACACAGGAGACTCAGCTAGACACTCAGGAGACTCACGTAGACACTCAGGAGACTCACGTAGACACACAGGAGACTCACGTAGACACTTAGGAGTCTCACGAAGACACCCAGGAGACTCACGTGGACACACAGGAGACTCAGGAAGACACAGTAGAACTCACGTAGACACTTAGGAGACTCACGTAGACACTCAGGAGACTCACGTAGACACCCAGAAGACTCACGTAGACACTCAAGAGACCCACGTAGACACACAGGAGACTCACGAAGACACACAGGAGACTCACGTAGACACTTAGGAGACTCACAAAGACACCCAGGAGACTCACGTAGACAGACAGGAGACTAACGAAGACACTCAGGAGACTAACGTAGACACCCAGGAGACTCACGTAGAGACCCAGGAGACTCACGTAGACACACAGGAGACTCACGTAGACACTTAGGAGACTCACGAAGACACCCAGGAGACTCACTTAGACACCAAGGAGACTCACGTAGACACACAGGAGACTCACGTAGACACCCAGGAGACTCAGGAAGACACCCAGGAGACTCACGTAGACACTTAGGAGACTCACGTAGACACACAGGAGACTCACGTAGACACACAGGAGACTCACGTAGACACCCAGGAGACTCACTAAGACACCCAGGAGACTCACGTAGACACCCAGGAGTCTCACGAAGACACCCAGGAGACTCACGTAGACACACAGTAGACTCACGTAGACACACAGGAGACTCACGTAGACACACAGGAGACTCACGTAGACACTTAGGAGA
Source organism: Petromyzon marinus (assembly GCF_048934315.1). Taxonomy (NCBI): domain Eukaryota; kingdom Metazoa; phylum Chordata; class Hyperoartia; order Petromyzontiformes; family Petromyzontidae; genus Petromyzon; species Petromyzon marinus. Next base: position 17,088,461 of record NC_133683.1, read on the forward strand.
CTCACGTAGACACTTAGGAGACTCACGAAGACACCGAGGAGACTCATCTAGACACACAGGAGACTCACATAGACACACAGGAGACTCATGAAGACACCCAGGAGACTGACGTAGACACACAGGAGACTCACTTAGACACACAGGAGACGTAGGTAGATACACAGGAGACTCGCGTAGACACTAAGGAGACTCACGTAGACACCCAGGAGACTCACGAAGACACCCAGGAGATTCACGTAGACACAAAGGAGACTCACGTAGACACCCAGGAGACTCACGTAGACACACAGGAGACTCACGTAGACACACAGGACATTCACGTAGACACTCAAGAGACCCACGTAGACACACAGGAGACTCACGTAGAAACACAGGAGACTCACGTCGACACTTAGGAGACTCACGAAGACACCGAGGAGACTCATGTAGACACTCAGGAGACTCACGTAGACACACAGGAGACTCACCTAGACACCCAGGAGACTCACTAAGACACCCAGGAGACTCACGTAGACACCCAGGAGTCTCACGAAGACACCCAGGAGACTCACGTAGACACACAGTAGACTCAGGTAGACACACAGGAGACTCACGTAGACACACAGGAGACTCACGTAGACACACAGGAGACTCACGTAGACACTTAGGAGACTCACGAAGACACCGAGGAGACTCATCTAGACACACAGGAGACTCACATAGACACACAGGAGACTCATGAAGACATCCAGGAGACTCACGTAGACACACAGGAGACTCACGTAGACACACAGGAGACTCACGTAGACACACAGGAGACGTAGGTAGATACACAGGAGACTCACGTAGACACTAAGGAGACTCACGTAGACACCCAGGAGACTCACGAAGACACCCAGGAGATTCACGTAGACACAAAGGAGACGCACGTAGACACCCAGGAGACTCACGTAGACACACAGGAGACTCACGTAGACACACATGAGACTCACGTAGACACTCAAGAGACCCACGTAGACACACAGGAGACTCACGTAGAAACACAGGAGACTCACGTCGACACTTAGGAGACTCACGAAGACACCGAGGAGACTCATGTAGACACACAGGAGACTCACGTAGACACCCAGGAGACTCACTAAGACACCCAGGAGACTCACGTAGACACAGGAGACTCACGTAGACACACAGGAGTCTCAGGTTGACACACAGGAGAGTTACGTAGACACACAGGAGACTCAGGTAGACACTAAGGAGACTCACGTAGACACCCAGGAGACTCACTTAGACACCCAGGAGACTCACGAAGACACCCAGGAGATTCACGTAGACACAAAGGAGACTCACGTAGACACCCAGGAGACTCACGTAGACACCCAGGAGACTCACGTAGACACCCAGGAGACTCACGTAGACACACAGGAGACTCACGTAGACACTTAGGAGACTCACGAAGACACCCAGGAGACTCACGTGGACACACAGGAGACGTAGGTAGATAAACCGGAGACTCACGTAGACACTAAGGAGACTCACGTAGACACCCAGGAGACTCACTTAGACACCCAGGAGACTCACGAAGACACCCAGGAGACTCACGTAGACACACAGTAGACCCACGTAGACACACAGTAGACCCACGTAGACACACAGGAGACTCACGTAGACACACAGGAGACGCACGTAGACACCCAGGAGACACGTAGAAACACAGGAGACTCACGTTGACACACAGGAGACGTAGGTAGATACACAGGAGACTCACGTAGACACACAGGAGACTCACGTAGACACACAGGAGACGTAGGTAGATACACAGGAGACTCACGTTGACACACAGGAGAGTTACGTAGACACACAGGAGACTCACGTCGACAACCAGGAGACTCACGTAGACACACAGGAGTCTCACGTAGACACACAGGAGACTCACGTAGACACTTAGGAGACTCACGAAGACACCGAGGAGACTCATGTAGACACACAGGAGACTCACATAGACACACAGGAGACTCATGAAGACATCCAGGAGACTCACGTAGACACACAGGAGACTCACGTAGACACACAGGAGACGTAGGTAGATACACCGGAGACTCACGTAGACACTAAGGAGACTCACGTAGACACCCAGGAGACTCACTTAGACACCCAGGAGACTCACGAAGACACCCAGGAGATTCACGTAGACACAAAGGAGACTCACGTAGACACCCAGGAGACTCACGTAGACACACAGTAGACCCACGTAGACACACAGGAGACTCACGTAGACACACAGGAGACGCACGTAGACACCCAGGAGACACGTAGAACACAGGAGACTCACGTAGACACACAGGAGACGTAGGTAGATACACAGGAGACTCAGGTAGACACTCAGGAGACACACGTAGACACATAGGAGACTCACGTAGACACCCAGGAGAGTGACGTAGACACACAGGAGTCTCACGTAGACACACGGGAGACTCACGTAGACACACGGGAGACTCACGTAGACACACAGGAGACTCACGTCGACAACCAGGAGACTCACGTAGACACCCAGGAGAATCACGAACACCCAGGAGACTCACGTAGCCAGGCAGGAGACTCACGTAGACACACAGGAGACTCAGCTAGACACTCAGGAGACTCACGTAGACACTCAGGAGACTCACGTAGACACCCAGGAGACCCACGTAGACACTCAGGAGACTCAAGTAGACAACCAGCAGACTCACGTAGACACACAGGAGACTCACGTAGACACACAGGAGTCTCACATAGACACACAGGAGACTCACGTAGACACTCAGGAGACTCACGTAGACACTTAGGAGACTCACGAAGACACCCAGGAGACTCACGTGGACACACAGGAGACTCAGGAACACACACAGGAGAACTCACGTAGACACTTAGTAGACTCACGTAGACACTCAGGAGACTCACGTAGACACACAGGAGACTCACGTAGACACTTAGGAGACTCACAAAGACACCCAGGAGACTCACGTAGACAGACAGGAGACTAACGTAGACACTCAGGAGACTAACGTAGACACCCAGGAGACTCACGTAGACACCAAGGAGACTCACGTAGACACACAGGAGACTCAGGAAGACACACAGGAGACTCACGTAGACACTTAGGAGACTCACGTAGACACTCAGGAGACTCACGTAGACACACAGGAGACTCACGTAGACACACAGGAGACTCACGTAGACACACAGGAGACTCACGTAGACACACAGGAGACTCAGGTTGACACACAGGAGAGTTACGTAGACACACAGGAGACTCAGGTAGACACTCAGGAGACCCACGTAGACACACAGGAGACTCAGGTAGACACTCAGGAGACTCACGTAGACACAAAGCAGACTCACGTAGACACACAGGAGACTCACGTCGACAACCAGGAGACTCACGTAGACACCCAGGAGAATCACGAACACCCAGGAGACTCACGTAGCCAGGCAGGAGACTCACGTAGACACACAGGAGACTCAGCTAGACACTCAGGAGACTCACGTAGACACTCAGGAGACTCACGTAGACACTCAGGAGACTCACGTAGACACACAGGAGACTCACGTAGACACTTAGGAGTCTCACGAAGACACCCAGGAGACTCACGTGGACACACAGGAGACTCAGGAAGACACAGTAGAACTCACGTAGACACTTAGGAGACTCACGTAGACACTCAGGAGACTCACGTAGACACCCAGAAGACTCACGTAGACACTCAAGAGACCCACGTAGACACACAGGAGACTCACGTAGACACTTAGGAGACTCACAAAGACACCCAGGAGACTCACGTAGACAGACAGGAGACTAACGAAGACACTCAGGAGACTAACGTAGACACCCAGGAGACTCACGTAGAGACCCAGGAGACTCACGTAGACACACAGGAGACTCACGTAGACACTTAGGAGACTCACGAAGACACCCAGGAGACTCACGTAGACACCAAGGAGACTCACGTAGACACACAGGAGACTCACGTAGACACCCAGGAGACTCAGGAAGACACCCAGGAGACTCACGTAGACACTTAGGAGACTCACGTAGACACACAGGAGACTCACGTAGACACCCAGGAGACTCACTAAGACACCCAGGAGACTCACGTAGACACCCAGGAGTCTCACGAAGACACCCAGGAGACTCACGTAGACACACAGTAGACTCACGTAGACACACAGGAGACTCACGTAGACACACAGGAGACTCACGTAGACACTTAGGAGACTCACGTAGACACTTAGGAGACTCACGAAGACACCGAGGAGACTCATCTAGACACACAGGAGACTCACATAGACACACAGGAGACTCATGAAGACACCCAGGAGACTGACGTAGACACACAGGAGACTCACGTAGACACACAGGAGACGTAGGTAGATACACAGGAGACTCACGTAGACACTAAGGAGACTCACGTAGACACCCAGGAGACTCACGAAGACACCCAGGAGATTCACGTAGACACAAAGGAGACTCACGTAGACACCCAGGAGACTCACGTAGACACACAGGAGATTCACGTAGACACTCACGAGACCCACGTAGACACACAGGAGACTCACGTAGAAACACAGGAGACTCACGTCGACACTTAGGAGACTCACGAAGACACCGAGGAGACTCATGTAGACACTCAGGAGACTCACGTAGACACACAGGAGACTCACGTAGACACCCAGGAGACTCACTAAGACACCCAGGAGACTCACGTAGACACCCAGGAGTCTCACGAAGACACCCAGGAGACTCACGTAGACACACAGTAGACTCACGTAGACACACAGGAGACTCACGTAGACACACAGGAGACTCACGTAGACACACAGGAGACTCACGTAGACACACAGGAGACGTAGGTAGATACACAGGAGACTCACGTAGACACTAAGGAGACTCACGTAGACACCCAGGAGACTCACGAAGACACCCAGGAGATTCACGTAGACACAAAGGAGACGCACGTAGACACCCAGGAGACTCACGTAGACACACAGGAGACTCACGTAGACACACAGGAGACTCACGTAGACACTCAAGAGACCCACGTAGACACACAGGAGACTCACGTAGAAACACAGGAGACTCACGTCGACACTTAGGAGACTCACGAAGACACCGAGGAGACTCATGTAGACACACAGGAGACTCACGTAGACACCCAGGAGACTCACTAAGACACCCAGGAGACTCACGTAGACACAGGAGACTCACGTAGACACACAGGAGTCTCAGCTTGACACACAGGAGAGTTACGTAGACACACAGGAGACTCAGGTAGACACTCAGGAGACTCACGTAGACACACAGGAGTCTCACGTAGACACACAGGAGACTCACGTAGACACTTAGGAGACTCACGAAGACACCGAGGAGACTCATGTAGACACACAGGAGACTCACATAGACACACAGGAGACTCATGAAGACATCCAGGAGACTCACGTAGACACACAGGAGACTCACGTAGACACACAGGAGACGTAGGTAGATACACCGGAGACTCACGTAGACACTAAGGAGACTCACGTAGACACCCAGGAGACTCACTTAGACACCCAGGAGACTCACGAAGACACCCAGGAGATTCACGTAGACACAAAGGAGACTCACGTAGACACCCAGGAGACTCACGTAGACACCCAGGAGACTCACGTAGACACCCAGGAGACTCACGTAGACACCCAGGAGACTCACGTAGACACACAGGAGACTCACGTAGACACTTAGGAGACTCACGAAGACACCCAGGAGACTCACGTGGACACACAGGAGACTCAGGAAGACACACAGGAGACTCACGTAGACACACAGGAGACTCACGTAGACACACAGGTGACGTAGGTAGATACACAGGAGACTCACGTTGACACACAGGAGAGTTACGTAGACACACAGGAGACTCAAGAAGACACCCAGGAGACCCACGTAGACACACAGGAGAATCACGTAGACACACAGGAGACTCACGTAGACACTAAGGAGACTCACGTAGACACCCAGGAGACTCACTTAGACACCCAGGAGACTCACGAAGACACCCAGGAGATTCACGTAGACACAAAGGAGACTCAAGTAGACACCCAGGAGACTCACGTAGACACACAGGAGACTCACGTAGACACACAGGAGACTCACGTAGACACTCAAGAGACCCACGTAGACACACAGGAGACTCACGTAGACACTCAAGAGACCCACGTAGACACACAGGAGACTCACGTAGACACTCAGGAGACTCACGTAGACACAAAGCAGACCCACGTAGACACACAGGAGACTCACGTAGACACACAGGAGACTCACGTAGACACTTAGGAGACTCAGGAAGACACCCAGGAGACTCACGTGGACACACAGGAGACTCAGGAAGACACACAGGAGACTCACGTAGACACGCAGGAGACGTAGGTAGATACACAGGAGACTCACGTTGACACGCAGGAGACGTAGGTAGATACACAGGAGACTCACGTTGACACACAGGAGAGTTACGTAGACACACAGGAGACTCAAGAAGACACCCAGGAGCCTCACGTAGACACACAGGAGACTCACGAAGACACCCAGGAGACTCACGTAGACACACAGTAGACTCAGGAAGACACACAGGAGACTCACGTAGACACCCAGGAGATTCACGTAGACACAAAGGAGACTCACGTAGACACCCAGGAGACTCACGTAGACACACAGGAGACTCACGTAGACACACAGGAGACTCACGTAGACACACAGGAGACTCACGTTGACACACAGGAGAGTTACGTAGACACACAGGAGACTCAGGTAGACACTCAGGAGACCCACGTAGATACACAGGTGACTCACGTAGACACCCAGGAGACTCACGTAGACAGATAGGAGACTAACGTAGACACTCAGGAGACTCACGTAGACACCCAGGAGACTCACGTGGACACCCAGGAGACTCACGTAGACACTTAGGAGACTCACGTAGACACACAGGAGACTCAAGAAGACACCCAGGAGACTCACGTAGATACTTAGGAGACTCACGTAGACACACAGGAGACTCACGTAGACACCCAGTAGACTCACGAAGACACCCAGGAGACTCACGTAGACACACAGCAGACTCACGTAGACACACAGCAGACTCACGATGACACACAGGAGAGTTACGAAGACACACAGGAGACTCAGGTAGACACCCAGGAGAGTGATGTAGACACACAGGAGTCTCACGTAGACACACAGGAGACCCACGTAGACACACAGGAGACTCACGTAGACACACAGGAGACTCACGTAGACACTTAGGAGACTCATGTAGACACTTAGGAGACTCATGAAGACACCCAGGAGACTCACGTAGACACTCAGGAGACTCACGTAGACACACAGGAGACTCAGGAAGACACCCAGGAGACTCACGAAGACACCCAGGAGACTCACGTAGACACACAGGAGACTCACGTAGACACACAGGAGACTCACGTAGACAGCCAGGAGACCCACGTAGACAGCCAGGAGACCCACGTAGACACACAGGAGACTCACGTAGACACAGGAGACTCACGAAGACACCCAGGAGATTCACGTAGACACAAAGGAGACTCACGTAGACACCCAGGAGACTCACGTAGAAACACAGGAGACTCACGTATACACACAGGAGACGTAGGTAGATACACAGGAGACTCACGTAGACGCAGGAGACTTACGTTGACACACAGGAGAGTCACATAGACACCCAGGAGACTCACGTAGACAGCCAGGAGACCCACGTAGACACACAGGAGACTCACGTAGACACACAGGAGACTCACGTAGACACACAGGAGACTCACGTAGACACACAGGAGACTCACGTAGACACACAGGAGACTCACGTAGACACTCAAGAGACCCACGTAGACACACAGGAGACTCACGTAGACACTCAAGAGACCCACGTAGACACACAGGAGACTCACGTAGACACTCAGGAGACTCACGTAGACACACAGGAGACTCACGTTGACGCACAGGAGAGTTACGTAGACACACAGGAGACTCAGGTAGACACTCAGGAGACTCACGTAGACACAAAGCAGACTCACGTAGACACACAGGAGACTCACGTAGACACACAGGAGACTCACGTAGACACTTAGGAGACTCACGAAGCCACCCAGGAGACTCACGTGGACACACAGGAGACTCAGGAAGACACACAGGAGAACTCACGTATACACTTAGGAGACTCACGTAGACACTCAGGAGACTCACGTAGACACACAGGAGACTCACGTAGACACTTAGGAGACTCACAAAGACACCCAGGAGACTCACGTAGACAGACAGGAGACTAACGTAGACACTCAGGAGACTAACGTAGACACCCAGGAGACTCACGTAGACACCAAGGAGACTCACGTAGACACACAGGAGACTCAGGAAGACACCCAGGAGACTCACGTAGACACTTAGGAGACTCACGTAGACACTCAGGAGACTCACGTAGACACACAGGAGACTCACGTAGACACCCAGGAGACTCACTAAGACACCCAGGAGACTCACGTAGACACAGGAGACTCACGTAGACACACAGGAGACTCAGGTTGACACACAGGAGAGTTACGTAGACACACAGGAGACTCAGGTAGACACTCAGGAGACTCACGTAGACACACAGGAGTCTCACGTAGACACACAGGAGACTCACGTAGACACTTAGGAGACTCACGAAGACACCGAGAAGACTCATGTAGACACACAGGAGACTCACATAGACACACAGGAGACTCATGAAGACACCCAGGAGACTCACGTAGACACACAGGAGACTCACGTAGACACAGGAGACGTAGGTAGATACACCGGAGACTCACGTAGACACTAAGGAGACTCACGTAGACACCCAGGAGACTCACTTAGACACCCAGGAGACTCACGAAGACACCCAGGAGATTCACGTAGACACAAAGGAGACTCACGTAGACACCCAGGAGACTCACGTAGACACACATGAGACTCACGTAGACACACAGGAGACTCACGTAGACACTCAAGAGACCCACGTAGACACACAGGAGACTCACGTAGACACTTAGGAGACTCACGAAGACACCGAGGAGACTCATGTAGACACACAGGAGACTCACATAGACACACAGGAGACTCATGAAAACACCCAGGAGATTCACGTAGACACACAGGAGACTCAGGTAGACACTCAGGAGACTCACGTAGACACAAAGCAGACCCACGTAGACACACAGGAGACTCACGTAGATACACAGGAGACTCACGTAGACACTTAGGAGACTCACGAAGACACCCAGGAGACTCACGTGGACACACAGGAGACTCAGGAAGACACACAGGAGACTCACGTAGACACACAGGAGACGTAGGTAGATACACAGGAGACTCACGTTGACACACAGGAGACACACGTAGACACATAGGAGACTCAGGTAGACACTCAGGAGACACACGTAGACACATAGGAGACTCACGTAGACACCCAGGAGAGTGACGTAGACACACAGGAGTCTCACGTAGACACACGGGAGACTCACGTAGACACACAGTAGACTCGCGTAGACACACAGGAGACTCACGTCGACAACCAGGAGACTCACGTAGACACACAGGAGTCTCACGTAGACACACAGGAGACTCACGTAGACACTTAGGAGACTCACGAAGACACCGAGGAGACTCATGTAGACACACAGGAGACTCACATAGACACACAGGAGACTCATGAAGACATCCAGGAGACTCACGTAGACACACAGGAGACTCACGTAGACACACAGGAGACGTAGGTAGATACACCGGAGACTCACGTAGACACTAAGGAGACTCACGTAGACACCCAGGAGACTCACTTAGACACCCAGGAGACTCACGAAGACACCCAGGAGATTCACGTAGACACAAAGGAGACTCACGTAGACACCCAGGAGACTCACGTAGACACACAGTAGACCCACGTAGACACACAGGAGACTCACGTAGACACACAGGAGACGCACGTAGACACCCAGGAGACACGTAGAAACACAGGAGACTCACGTAGACACACAGGAGACGTAGGTAGATACACAGGAGACTCACGTAGACACACAGGAGACTCACGTAGACACACAGGAGACTCACGTAGACACACAGGAGACGTAGGTAGATACACAGGAGACTCACGTTGACACACAGGAGAGTTACGTAGACACACAGGAGACTCAGGTAGACACTCAGGAGACACACGTAGACACATAGGAGACTCACGTAGACACCCAGGAGAGTGACGTAGACACACAGGAGTCTCACGTAGACACACGGGAGACTCACGTAGACACACAGGAGACTCACGTAGACACACAGGAGACTCACGTCGACAACCAGGAGACTCACGTAGACACCCAGGAGAATCACGAACACCCAGGAGACTCACGTAGCCAGGCAGGAGACTCACGTAGACACACAGGAGACTCAGCTAGACACTCAGGAGACTCACGTAGACACTCAGGAGACTCACGTAGACACCCAGGAGACCCACGTAGACACTCAGGAGACTCAAGTAGACAACCAGCAGACTCACGTAGACACACAGGAGACTCACGTAGACACACAGGAGTCTCACATAGACACACAGGAGACTCACGTAGACACTCAGGAGACTCACGTAGACACACAGGAGACTCACTTAGACACCCAGGAGACTCACGAAGACACCCAGGAGATTCACGTAGACACAAAGGAGACTCACGTAGACACACAGGAGACTCACGTATACACACAGGAGACGTAGGTAGATACACAGGAGACTCACGTAGACACAGGAGACTTACGTTGACACACAGGAGAGTCACATAGACACCTAGGAGACTCACGTAGACAGCCAGGAGACCCACGTAGACACACAGGAGACTCACGTAGACACACAGGAGACTCACGTTGACGCACAGGAGAGTTACGTAGACACTCAGGAGACTCACGTAGACACAAAGCAGACTCACGTAGACACACAGTAGACTCACGTAGACACACAGGAGACTCACGTAGACACTTAGGAGACTCACGAAGACACTTAGGAGACTCACGAAGACACCCAGGAGACTCACGTGGACACACAGGAGACTCAGGAAGACACACAGGAGAACTCACGTAGACACTTAGTAGACTCACGTAGACACTCAGGAGACTCACGTAGACACACAGGAGACTCACGTAGACACCAAGGAGACTCACGTAGACACACAGGAGACTCAGGAAGACACCCAGGAGACTCACGTAGACACTCAGGAGACTCACGTAGACACACAGGAGACTCACGTAGACACCCAGGAGACTCACGTAGACACACAGGAGACTCACGTAGACACACAGGAGACTCACGTAGACACACAGGAGACTCAGGTTGACACACAGGAGAGTTACGTAGATACACAGGAGACTCAGGTAGACACTCAGGAGACCCACGTAGACACACAGGAGACTCAGGTAGACACTCAGGAGACTCACGTAGACACAAAGCAGACTCACGTAGACACACAGGAGACTCACGTCGACAACCAGGAGACTCACGTAGACACCCAGGAGAATCACGAACACCCAGGAGACTCACGTAGCCAGGCAGGAGACTCACGTAGACACACAGGAGACTCAGCTAGACACTCAGGAGACTCACGTAGACACTCAGGAGACTCACGTAGACACACAGGAGACTCACGTAGACACACAGGAGTCTCACGAAGACACCCAGGAGACTCACGTGGACACACAGGAGACTCAGGAAGACACAGTAGAACTCACGTAGACACTTAGGAGACTCACGTAGACACTCAGGAGACTCACGTAGACACCCAGAAGACTCACGTAGACACTCAAGAGACCCACGTAGACACACAGGAGACTCACAAAGACACCCAGGAGACTCACGTAGACAGACAGGAGACTAACGAAGACACTCAGGAGACTAACGTAGACACCCAGGAGACTCACGTAGAGACCCAGGAGACTCACGTAGACACACAGGAGACTCACGTAGACACTTAGGAGACTCACGAAGACACCCAGGAGACTCACTTAGACACCAAGGAGACTCACGTAGACACACAGGAGACTCACGTAGACACCCAGGAGACTCAGGAAGACACCCAGGAGACTCACGTAGACACTTAGGAGACTCACGTAGACACACAGGAGACTCACGTAGACACCCAGGAGACTCACTAAGACACCCAGGAGACTCACGTAGACACCCAGGAGTCTCACGAAGACACCCAGGAGACTCACGTAGACACACAGTAGACTCACGTAGACACACAGGAGACTCACGTAGACACACAGGAGACTCACGTAGACACTTAGGAGACTCACGAAGACACCGAGGAGACTCATCTAGACACACAGGAGACTCACATAGACACACAGGAGACTCATGAAGACACCCAGGAGACTCACGTAGACACACAGGAGACTCACGTAGACACACAGGAGACGTAGGTAGATACACAGGAGACTCACGTAGACACTAAGGAGACTCACGTAGACACCCAGGAGACTCACGAAGACACCCAGGAGATTCACGTAGACACAAAGGAGACTCACGTAGACACCCAGGAGACTCACGTAGACACACAGGAGACTCACAAAGACACACAGGAGACTCACGTAGACACTCAAGAGACCCACGTAGACACACAGGAGACTCACGTAGAAACACAGGAGACTCACGTCGACACTTAGGAGACTCACGAAGACACCGAGGAGACTCATGTAGACACTCAGGAGACTCACGTAGACACACAGGAGACTCACGTAGACACCCAGGAGACTCACTAAGACACCCAGGAGACTCACGTAGACACCCAGGAGTCTCACGAAGACACCCAGGAGACTCACGTAGACACCCAGGAGACTCACGTAGACACACAGTAGACTCCCGTAGACACACAGGAGACTCACGTAGACACACAGGAGACTCACGTAGACACACAGGAGACTCACGTAGACACTTAGGAGACTCACGAAGACACCGAGGAGACTCATCTAGACACACAGGAGACTCACATAGACACACAGGAGACTCATGAAGACACCCAGGAGACTCACGTAGACACACAGGAGACTCACGTAGACACACAGGAGACGTAGGTAGATACACAGGAGACTCACGTAGACACTAAGGAGACTCACGTAGACACCCAGGAGACTCACGAAGACACCCAGGAGATTCACGTAGACACAAAGGAGACTCACGTAGACACCCAGGAGACTCACGTAGACACACAGGAGACTCACGTAGACACACAGGAGACTCACGTAGACACTCAAGAGACCCACGTAGACACACAGGAGACTCACGTCGACACTTAGGAGACTCACGAAGACACCGAGGAGACTCATGTAGACACACAGGAGACTCACGTAGACACCCAGGAGACTCACTAAGACACCCAGGAGACTCACTAAGACACCCAGGAGACTCACGTAGACACAGGAGACTCACGTAGACACACAGGAGTCTCAGGTTGACACACAGGAGAGTTACGTAGACACACAGGAGACTCAGGTAGACACTCAGGAGACTCACGTAGACACACAGGAGTCTCACGTAGACACACAGGAGACTCACGTAGACACTTAGGAGACTCACGTAGACACTTAGGAGACTCACGAAGACACCGAGGAGACTCATGTAGACACACAGGAGACTCACATAGACACACAGGAGACTCATGAAGACATCCAGGAGACTCACGTAGACACACAGGAGACTCACGTAGACACACAGGAGAAGTAGGTAGATACACCGGAGACTCACGTAGACACTAAGGAGACTCACGTAAACACCCAGGAGACTCACTTAGACACCCAGGAGACTCACGAAGACACCCAGGAGATTCACGTAGACACAAAGGAGACTCACGTAGACACCCAGGAGACTCACGTAGACACCCAGGAGACTCACGTAGACACACAGGAGACTCACGTAGACACACAGGAGACTCACGTAGACACTTAGGAGACTCACGAAGACACCCAGGAGACTCACGTGGACACACAGGAGACTCACGAAGACACACAGGAGACTCACGTAGACACACAGGAGACTCACGTAGACACACAGGTGACGTAGGTAGATACACAGGAGACTCACGTTGACACACAGGAGAGTTACGTAGACACACAGGAGACTCAAGAAGACACCCAGGAGACCCACGTAGACACACAGGAGAATCACGTAGACACACAGGAGACTCACGTAGACACTAAGGAGACTCACGTAGTCACCCAGGAGACTCACTTAGACACCCAGGAGACTCACGAAGACACCCAGGAGATTCACGTAGACACACAGGAGACTCACGTAGACACACAGGAGACTCACGTAGACACTCAAGAGACCCACGTAGACACACAGGAGACTCACGTAGACACTCAAGAGACCCACGTAGACACACAGGAGACTCACGTAGACACTCAGGAGACTCACATAGACACAAAGCAGACCCACGTAGACACACAGGAGACTCACGTAGACACACAGGAGACTCACGTAGACACTTAGGAGACTCAGGAAGACACCCAGGAGACTCACGTGGACACACAGGAGACTCAGGAAGACACACAGGAGACTCACGTAGACACACAGGAGACTCACGTAGACACCCAGGAGACTCAGGAAGACACCCAGGAGACTCACGTAGACACTTAGGAGACTCACGTAGACACACAGGAGACTCACGTAGACACCCAGGAGACTCACTAAGACACCCAGGAGACTCACGTAGACACCCAGGAGTCTCACGAAGACACCCAGGAGACTCACGTAGACACACAGTAGACTCACGTAGACACACAGGAGACTCACGTAGACACACAGGAGACTCACGTAGACACTTAGGAGACTCACGAAGACACCGAGGAGACTCATCTAGACACACAGGAGACTCACATAGACACACAGGAGACTCATGAAGACACCCAGGAGACTCACGTAGACACACAGGAGACTCACGTAGACACACAGGAGACGTAGGTAGATACACAGGAGACTCACGTAGACACTAAGGAGACTCACGTAGACACCCAGGAGACTCACGAAGACACCCAGGAGATTCACGTAGACACAAAGGAGACTCACGTAGACACCCAGGAGACTCACGTAGACACACAGGAGACTCACAAAGACACACAGGAGACTCACGTAGACACTCAAGAGACCCACGTAGACACACAGGAGACTCACGTAGCAACACAGGAGACTCACGTCGACACTTAGGAGACTCACGAAGACACCGAGGAGACTCATGTAGACACTCAGGAGACTCACGTAGACACACAGGAGACTCACGTAGACACCCAGGAGACTCACTAAGACACCCAGGAGACTCACGTAGACACCCAGGAGATTCACGTAGACACAAAGGAGACTCACGTAGACACCCAGGAGACTCACGTAGACACACAGGAGACTCACGTAGACACACAGGAGACTCACGTAGACACTCAAGAGACCCACGTAGACACACAGGAGACTCACGTCGACACTTAGGAGACTCACGAAGACACCGAGGAGACTCATGTAGACACACAGGAGACTCACGTAGACACCCAGGAGACTCACTAAGACACCCAGGAGACTCACTAAGACACCCAGGAGACTCACGTAGACACAGGAGACTCACGTAGACACACAGGAGTCTCAGGTTGACACACAGGAGAGTTACGTAGACACACAGGAGACTCAGGTAGACACTCAGGAGACTCACGTAGACACACAGGAGTCTCACGTAGACACACAGGAGACTCACGTAGACACTTAGGAGACTCACGTAGACACTTAGGAGACTCACGAAGACACCGAGGAGACTCATGTAGACACACAGGAGACTCACATAGACACACAGGAGACTCATGAAGACATCCAGGAGACTCACGTAGACACACAGGAGACTCACGTAGACACACAGGAGAAGTAGGTAGATACACCGGAGACTCACGTAGACACTAAGGAGACTCACGTAGACACCCAGGAGACTCACTTAGACACCCAGGAGACTCACGAAGACACCCAGGAGATTCACGTAGACACAAAGGAGACTCACGTAGACACCCAGGAGACTCACGTAGACACCCAGGAGACTCACGTAGACACACAGGAGACTCACGTAGACACACAGGAGACTCACGTAGACACTTAGGAGACTCACGAAGACACCCAGGAGACTCACGTGGACACACAGGAGACTCACGAAGACACACAGGAGACTCACGTAGACACACAGGAGACTCACGTAGACACACAGGTGACGTAGGTAGATACACAGGAGACTCACGTTGACACACAGGAGAGTTACGTAGACACACAGGAGACTCAAGAAGACACCCAGGAGACCCACGTAGACACACAGGAGAATCACGTAGACACACAGGAGACTCACGTAGACACTAAGGAGACTCACGTAGTCACCCAGGAGACTCACTTAGACACCCAGGAGACTCACGAAGACACCCAGGAGATTCACGTAGACACACAGGAGACTCACGTAGACACACAGGAGACTCACGTAGACACTCAAGAGACCCACGTAGACCCACAGGAGACTCACGTAGACACTCAAGAGACCCACGTAGACACACAGGAGACTCACGTAGACACTCAGGAGACTCACATAGACACAAAGCAGACCCACGTAGACACACAGGAGACTCACGTAGACACACAGGAGACTCACGTAGACACTTAGGAGACTCAGGAAGACACCCAGGAGACTCACGTGGACACACAGGAGACTCAGGAAGACACACAGGAGACTCACGTAGACACGCAGGAGACGTAGGTAGATACACAGGAGACTCACGTTGACACGCAGGAGACGTAGGTAGATACACAGGAGACTCACGTTGACACACAGGAGAGTTACGTAGACACACAGGAGACTCAAGAAGACACCCAGGAGCCTCACGTAGACACACAGGAGACTCACGAAGACACCCAGGAGACTCACGTAGACACACAGTAGACTCAGGAAGACACACAGGAGACTCACGTAGACACCCAGGAGATTCACGTAGACACAAAGGAGACTCACGTAGACACCCAGGAGACTCACGTAGACACACAGGAGACTCACGTAGACACACAGGAGACTCACGTAGACACACAGGAGACTCACGTTGACACACAGGAGAGTTACGTAGACACACAGGAGACTCAGGTAGACACTCAGGAGACCCACGTAGATACACAGGTGACTCACGTAGACACCCAGGAGACTCACGTAGACAGATAGGAGACTAACGTAGACACTCAGGAGACTCACGTAGACACCCAGGAGACTCACGTGGACACCCAGGAGACTCACGTAGACACACAGGAGACTCAAGAAGACACCCAGGAGACTCACGTAGATACTTAGGAGACTCACGTAGACACACAGGAGACTCACGTAGACACCCAGTAGACTCACGAAGACACCCAGGAGACTCACGTAGACACACAGCAGACTCACGTAGACACACAGGAGACTCACGATGACACACAGGAGAGTTACGAAGACACACAGGAGACTCAGGTAGACACCCAGGAGAGTGATGTAGACACACAGGAGTCTCACGTAGACACACAGGAGACCCACGTAGACACACAGGAGACTCATGAAGACACCCAGGAGACTCACGTAGACACTCAGGAGACTCACGTAGACACACAGGAGACTCAGGAAGACACCCAGGAGACTCACGTTGACACGCAGGAGACTCACGAAGACACCCAGGAGACTCACGTAGACACACAGGAGACTCACGTAGACACACAGGAGACTCACGTAGACACACAGGAGACTCAGGAAGACAGCCAGGAGACCCACATAGACAGCCAGGAGACCCACGTAGACACACAGGAGACTCACGTAGACACACAGGAGACTCACGAAGACACCCAGGAGATTCACGTAGACACAAAGGAGACTCACGTAGACACCCAGGAGACTCACGTAGAAACACAGGAGACTCACGTATACACACAGGAGACGTAGGTAGATACACAGGAGACTCACGTAGACACAGGAGACTTACGTTGACACACAGGAGAGTCACATAGACACCCAGGAGACTCACGTAGACAGCCAGGAGACCCACGTAGACACACAGGAGACTCACGTAGACACACAGGAGACTCACGTTGACGCACAGGAGAGTTACGTAGACACACAGGAGACTCAGGTAGACACTCAGGAGACTCACGTAGACACAAAGCAGACTCACGTAGACACACAGGAGACTCACGTAGACACACAGGAGACTCACGTAGACACTTAGGAGACTCACGAAGCCACCCAGGAGACTCACGTGGACACACAGGAGACTCAGGAAGACACACAGGAGAACTCACGTATACACTTAGGAGACTCACGTAGACACTCAGGAGACTCACGTAGACACACAGGAGACTCACGTAGACACTTAGGAGACTCACAAAGACACCCAGGAGACTCACGTAGACAGACAGGAGACTAACGTAGACACTCAGGAGACTAACGTAGACACCCAGGAGACTCACGTAGACACCAAGGAGACTCACGTAGACACACAGGAGACTCAGGAAGACACCCAGGAGACTCACGTAGACACTTAGGAGACTCACGTAGACACTCAGGAGACTCACGTAGACACACAGGAGACTCACGTAGACACCCAGGAGACTCACTAAGACACCCAGGAGACTCACGTAGACACAGGAGACTCACGTAGACACACAGGAGACTCAGGTTGACACACAGGAGAGTTACGTAGACACACAGGAGACTCAGGTAGACACTCAGGAGACTCACGTAGACACACAGGAGTCTCACGTAGACACACAGGAGACTCACGTAGACACTTAGGAGACTCACGAAGACACCGAGGAGACTCATGTAGACACACAGGAGACTCACATAGACACACAGGAGACTCATGAAGACACCCAGGAGACTCACGTAGACACACAGGAGACTCACGTAGACACACAGGAGACGTAGGTAGATACACCGGAGACTCACGTAGACACTAAGGAGACTCACGTAGACACCCAGGAGACTCACTTAGACACCCAGGAGACTCACGAAGACACCCAGGAGATTCACGTAGACACAAAGGAGACTCACGTAGACACCCAGGAGACTCACGTAGACACACAGGAGACTCACGTAGACACACAGGAGACTCACGTAGACACTCAAGAGACCCACGTAGACACACAGGAGACTCACGTAGACACTTAGGAGACTCACGAAGACACCGAGGAGACTCATGTAGACACACAGGAGACTCACATAGACACACAGGAGACTCATGAAGACACCCAGGAGATTCACGTAGACACACAGGAGACTCAGGTAGACACTCAGGAGACTCACGTAGACACAAAGCAGACCCACGTAGACACACAGGAGACTCACGTAGACACTTAGGAGACTCACGAAGACACCCAGGAGACTCACGTGGACACACAGGAGACTCAGGAAGACACACAGGAGACTCACGTAGACACACAGGAGACGTAGGTAGATACACAGGAGACTCAGGAAGACACAAAGCAGACTCACGTAGACACACAGGAGACTCACGTAGACACACAAGAGACTCACGTAGACACTTAGGAGACTCACGAAGACACCCAGGAGACTCACGTGGACACACAGGAGACTCAGGAAGACACACAGGAGAACTCACGTAGACACTTAGGAGACTCACGTAGACACTCAGGAGACTCACGTAGACACACAGGAGACTCACGTAGACACTTAGGAGACTCACAAAGACACCCAGGAGACTCACGTAGACAGACAGGAGACTAAAGTAGACACTCAGAAGACTAACGTAGACACCCAGGAGACTCACGTAGACACCAAGGAGACTCACGTAGACACACAGGAGACTCAGGAAGACACCCAGGAGACTCACGTAGACACTTAGGAGACTCACGTAGACACTCAGGAGACTCACGTAGACACACAGGAGACTCACGTAGACACCCAGGAGACTCACGTAGACACCCAGGAGACTCACGAAGACACACAGGAGACTCACGTAGACACACAGGAGACTCAGGTTGACACACAGGAGAGTTACGTAGACACACAGGAGACTCAGGTAGACACTCAGGAGACCCACGTAGACACACAGGAGACTCAGGTAGACACTCAGGAGACTCACGTAGACACAAAGCAGACTCACGTAGACACACAGGAGACTCACGTAGACACACAGGAGACTCACGTAGACACTTAGAATTCTCACGAAGACACCCAGGAGACTCACGTGGACACACAGGAGACTCAGGAAGACACAGTAGAACTCACGTAGACACTTAGGAGGCTCACGTAGACACTCAGGAGACTCACGTAGACACCCAGAAGACTCACGTAGACACTCAAGAGACCCACGTAGACACACAGGAGACTCACGTAGACACACAGGAGACTCACTTAGACACACAGGAGACTCACGTAGACACTTAGGAGACTCACAAAGACACCCAGGAGACTCACGTAGACAGACAGGAGACTAACGAAGACACTCAGGAGACTAACGTAGACACCCAGGAGACTCACGTAGAGACCCAGGAGACTCACGTAGACACACAGGAGACTCACGTAGACACTTAGGAGACTCACGAAGACACCCAGGAGACTCACGTAGACACCAAGGAGACTCACGTAGACACACAGGAGACTCACGTAGACACCCAGGAGACTCAGGAAGACACCCAGGAGACTCACGTAGACACTTAGGAGACTCACGTAGACACACAGGAGACTCACGTAGACACCCAGGAGACTCACTAAGACACCCAGGAGACGCACGTAGACACCCAGGAGTCTCACGAAGACACCCAGGAGACTCACGTAGACACACAGTAGACTCACGTAGACACACAGGAGACTCACGTAGACACACAGGAGACTCACGTAGACACACAGGAGACTCACGTAGACACACAGGAGACTCACGTAGACACTTAGGAGACTCACGAAGACACCGAGGAGACTCATCTAGACACACAGGAGACTCACATAGACACACAGGAGACTCATGAAGACACCCAGGAGACTCACGTAGACACACAGGAGACTCACGTAGACACACAGGAGACGTAGGTAGATACACAGGAGACTCACGTAGACACTAAGGAGACTCACGTAGACACCCAGGAGACTCACGAAGACACCCAGGAGATTCACGTAGACACAAAGGAGACTCACGTAGACACCCAGGAGACTCACGTAGACACACAGGAGACTCACGTAGACACTCAAGAGACCCATGTAGACACACAGGAGACTCACGTAGAAACACAGGAGACTCACGTAGACACTCAGGAGACTCACGTAGACACTCAGGAGACTCACGTAGACACACAGGAGACTCACGTAGACACCCAGGAGACTCACTAAGACACCCAGGAGACTCACGTAGACACAGGAGACTCAGGTTGACACACAGGAGAGTTACGTAGACACACAGGAGACTCAGGTAGACACTCAGGAGACTCACGTAGACACACAGGAGTCTCACGTAGACACACAGGAGACTCACGTAGACACACAGGAGACTCACGTAGACACCCAGGAGACTCACTTAGACACCCAGGAGACTCACTTAGACACCCAGGAGACTCACGAAGACACCCAGGAGATTCACGTAGACACACAGGAGACTCACGTAGACACACAGGAGACTCACGTAGACACACAGGAGACTCACGTAGACACACAGGAGACTCACGTAGACACTCAAGAGACCCACGTAGACACACAGGAGACTCACGTAGACACTTAGGAGACTCACGAAGACACCGAGGAGACTCATGTAGACACACAGGAGACTCACATAGACACACAGGAGACTCATGAAGACACCCAGGAGATTCACGTAGACACACAGGAGACTCAGGTAGACACTCAGGAGACTCACGTAGACACAAAGCAGACCCACGTAGACACACAGGAGACTCACGTAGACACACAGGAGACTCACGTAGACACACAGGAGACTCAGGAAGACACACAGGAGACTCACGTAGACACACAGGAGACTCACGTAGACACACAGGTGACGTAGGTAGATACACAGGAGACTCACGTTGACACACAGGAGAGTTACGTAGACACACAGGAGACTCAAGAAGACACCCAGGAGACTCACGTAGACACCCAGGAGACTCACGTAGATACTCAAGAGACCCACGTAGACACACAGGAGACTCACGTAGACACACAGGAGACTCACGTAGACACTAAGGAGACTCACGTAGACACCCAGGAGACTCACTTAGACACCCAGGAGACTCACGAAGACACCCAGGAGATTCACGAAGACACAAAGGAGACTCACGTAGACACCCAGGAGACTCACGTAGACACACAGGAGACTCACGTAGACACACAGGAGACTCACGTAGACACTCAAGAGACCCACGTAGACACACAGGAGACTCACGTAGACACTCAAGAGACCCACGTAGACACACAGGAGACTCACGTAGACACTCAGGAGACTCACGTAGACACAAAGCAGACCCACGTAGACACACAGGAGACTCACGTAGACACACAGGAGACTCACGTAGACACTTAGGAGACTCAGGAAGACACCCAGGAGACTCACGTGGACACACAGGAGACTCAGGAAGACACACAGGAGACTCACGTAGACACACAGGAGACGTAGGTAGATACACAGGAGACTCACGTTGACACACAGGAGAGTTACGTAGACACACAGGAGACTCAAGAAGACACCCAGGAGACTCACGTAGACACCCAGGAGACTCACGTAGATACTCAAGAGACCCACGTAGACACACAGGAGACTCACGTAGACACACAGGAGACTCACGTAGACACTTAGGAGACTCACGAAGACACCCAGGAGACTCACGTAGACACACAGGAGACTCACGTAGACACACAGGAGACTCACGAAGACACCCAGGAGACTCACGTAGACACACAGGAGACTCAGGAAGACACACAGGAGACTCACGTAGACACCCAGGAGATTCACGTAGACACAAAGGAGACTCACGTAGACACCCAGGAGACTCACGTAGACACACAGGAGACTCACGCAGACACACAGGAGACTCACGTAGACACACAGGAGACTCACGTTGACACACAGGAGAGTTACGTAGACACACAGGAGACTCAGGTAGACACTCAGGAGACCCACGTAGATACACAGGTGACTCACGTAGACACCCAGGAGACTCACGTAGACAGATAGGAGACTAACGTAGACACTCAGGAGACTCACGTAGACACCCAGGAGACTCACGTGGACACCCAGGAGACTCACGTAGACACTTAGGAGACTCACGTAGACACACAGGAGACTCAAGAAGACACCCAGGAGACTCACGTAGACACTTAGGAGACTCACGTAGACACACAGGAGACTCACGTAGACACCCAGTAGACTCACGAAGACACCCAGGAGACTCACGTAGACACACAGCAGACTCACGTAGACACACAGGAGACTCACGTAGACACACAGGAGACGTAGGTAGATACACAGGAGACTCACGTTGACACACAGGAGAGTTACGTAGACACACAGGAGACTCAGGTAGACACTCAGGAGACACACGTAGACACTCAGGAGACTCACGTAGACACCCAGGAGACTCACGTAGACACACAGCAGACTCACGTAGACACACAGGAGTCTCACGTAGACACACAGGAGACTCACGTTGACACACAGGAGACTCACGTTGACACACAGGAGAGTCACGTAGACAGCCAGGAGACCCACGTAGACACACAGGAGACTCACGTAGATACCCAGGAGACTCACGAAGACACCCAGGAGACTCACGTAGACACACAGGAGACTCACATAGACACCCAGGAGACTCACGTAGACACCGAAGAGACTCACGAAGACAGACAGGAGGCTCACGTAGACACACAGGAGTCTCACGTAGACACACAGGAGACTCACGTAGACACTGATGAGACTCACGTAGACACTGATGAGACTCACCTAGACACCCAGGAGACTCACGAAGACACCCAGGAGACTCACGTAAACACCCAGGAGACTCACGTAGAAACACAGGAGACTCACGTAGACACACAGGAGACTCACGTAGACACACAGGAGACGTAGGTAGATACACAGGAGACTCACGTAGACACCCAGGAGACTCACGTAGACAGCCAGGAGACCCACGTAGACACACAGGAGACTCACGTAGATACCCAGGAGACTCACGAAGACACCCAGGAGACTCACCGTTGACACAGAGGAGTCTCACGTTGACACACAGGAGAGTTACGTAGACACTCAGGAGACTCACGTAGACACACAGGAGACTCACGTAGACACACAGGAGACTCACGTAGACTCCCAGGAGAGTGACGTAGACACACAGGAGTCTCACGTAGACACTAAGGAGACTAACGTAGACACTCAAGAGACCCACGTAGACACAAAGGAGACTCACGTAGACACACAGGAGACTCACGTAGACACTTAGGAGACTCACGAAGACACCCACGAGACTCACGTAGACACACAGGAGACTCACGTAGACACAAACGAGACTCACTTAGACACCCAGTAGACTCAGGAAGACACCCAGGAGACTTACGAAGACACCCAGGAGACTCACCTAGACACACAGGAGACTCACGTAGACACTCAAGAGACCCACGTAGACACACAGGAGACGTAGGTAGATACACAGGAGACTCACGTAGACACCCAGGAGACTCACGTAGACAGACAGGAGACTCACGTAGACACTCAGAAGACTCACGTAGACACCCAGGAGACTCACGTAGACACCGAAGAGACTCACGAAGAAACCGAGGAGACTCACGTAGACAGACAGGAGGCTCACGTAGACACACAGGAGACTCAGCTAGACACTCAGGAGACTCACGTAGACACTCACGAGACTCACGTAGACACCCAGGAGACCCACGTAGACACCCAGGAGACTCACGTAGACACCCAGGAGACTCACGTAGACACACAGGAGTCTCACGTAGACACACAGGAGTCTCACGTAGACACACAGGAGTCTCACGTAGACACACAGGAGACTCACGTAGACACTGATGAGACTCACGTAGACACCCAGGTGACTCACGTAGACACCCAGGAGACTCACGTAGACACACAGGAGTCTCACGTAGACACACAGGAGACTCACGTAGACACTGATGAGACTCACGTAGACACCCAGGTGACTCACCTAGACACCCAGGAGACTCACGAAGACACCCAGGAGACTCACGTAAACACCCAGGAGACTCACGTAGAAACACAGGAGACTCACGTAGACACACAGGAGACGTAGGTAGATACACAGGAGACTCACGTAGACACACATAGTATTCTCACGTAGACACACAGGAGACTCACGTTGACACACAGGAGAGTCACGTAGACACCCAGGAGACTCACGTAGACAGCCAGGAGACTCACGTAGACACACAGAATACTCACGTAGATACCCAGGAGACTCACGAAGACACCCAGGAGACTCACGTAGACATACAGGAGACTCACGTAGACACACAGGAGACTCATGTAGACCCCCAGGAGACTCACGTAGAAGCACAGGAGACGTAGGTAGATACACAGGAGACTCACGTAGACACACAGGAGACGTAGGTAGATACA
This sequence comes from Petromyzon marinus, assembly GCF_048934315.1. Lineage (NCBI taxonomy): Eukaryota > Metazoa > Chordata > Hyperoartia > Petromyzontiformes > Petromyzontidae > Petromyzon > Petromyzon marinus. The sequence continues at coordinate 17,114,124 of NC_133683.1, forward strand.
CAGGAGACTCACGTAGACACACAGGAGACTCACGTAGACACACAGGAGACTCACGTAGACACACAGGAGACTCACCGTTGACACAGAGGAGTCTCACGTTGACACACAGGAGAGTTACGTAGACACACAGGAGACTCAGGTAGACACTCAGGAGACTCACGTAGACACTCAGGAGACTCACGTAGACACACAGGAGACTCACGTAGACACACAGGAGACTCACGTAGACACACAGGAGACTCACGTAGACACACAGGAGACTCACGTAGACTCCCAGGAGAGTGACGTAGACACACAGGAGTCTCACGTAGACACTAAGGAGACTAACGTAGACACTCAAGAGACCCACGTAGACACACAGGAGACTCACGTAGACACACAGGAGACTCACGTAGATACTTAGGAGACTCACGAAGACACCCACGAGACTCACGTAGACACACAGGAGACTCACGTAGACACACAGGAGACTCACTTAGACATCCAGGAGACACAGGAAGACACCCAGGAGACTCACGAAGACACCCAGGAGACTCACCTAGACACACAGGAGACTCAGCTAGACACACAGCAGACTCACGTAGACACACAGGAGTCTCACGTAGACACACAGGAGACTCACGTAGACACTGATGAGACTCACGTAGACACCCAGGTGACTCACCTAGACACCCAGGAGACTCACGAAGACACCCAGGAGACTCACGTAGACACCCAGGAGACTCAAGTAGACCCACAGGAGACTCACGTAAACACCCAGGAGACTCACGTAGACAGCCAGGAGACTCACATAGACACACAGAAGACTCACGTAGATACCCAGGAGACTCACGAAGACACCCAGGAGACTCACGTAGACACACAGGAGACTCACGTAGACACACAGGAGACTCATGTAGACACCCAGGAGACTCACGTAGAAGCACAGGAGACTCACGTAGACACACAGGAGACGTAGGTAGATACACAGGAGACTCACGTAAACACCCAGGAGACTCACGTAGACAGCCAGGAGACTCACATAGACACACAGAAGACTCACGTAGATACCCAGGAGACTCACGTAGAAACACCGGAGACTCACGTAGACACACAGGAGACGTAGGTAGATACACAGGAGACTCACGTAGACACACAGGAGACTCACGTAGACACACAGGAGACTCACCGTTGACACGGAGGAGTCTGTTTAACACGTAGGCTTTCGCGACCAATATTATTCATAATAAAGGTTTTTTGGGTTAGATCGCGTTTATTTATAAATGTGTCGTAACCCTCCACCACCCGACACGGCAAATCAGAAAAAAAAGTGTCACGTTGACAAAACACAAATAATTCACTACTTCAGCCCACCGGTGTGTTGAAGAGTTAATCCACATTTACAGTTTGAGTACGACGTTTCGCTTGTAAATACTTCCAGCATCATCAAGCAATTCGCCAGAATGGTAAAGCCCTCGCTTGCTCCCGGTTTTATATAGAGCAGCAGGGTGACGTCATCACTTAACTCATCAGGTGCAGTGATTAGAGGCGGAGGGGGGGGGGTAATGTAATTATATAATCGATTAGTAATCAGTCATTGGTTATGATTAGTAATGAGTTGTAGATTAGTAATTCTTTAAATCAAAATGTAATGTGTATTATTTAATAATACGCTTCCAGGCCGCACTAAGCCGGTAGCTGTCAGAGCGATTAAAGTTATTCTTGTTCCTCTCAATTTCAATGGATTCTCTAATTAGTCTTTGCCAGTAATAATTAGTTTTACACACCACTGCAACATTGTCAAAATCAATTGAGTGTCCTTGTTGACAAGCATGTTCTGCCACTGCCGACAGTTGTGTTTGAGATAATTTAATATTCCTCTGATGTTCTTTTAGTCTTACGCTGATGTTACGTCCCGTCTGCCCAATGTAGCAGCTGCCACATGAACAATTAATCCGATATACACCTTCTGTTGATAGTTTAGGTAATGCGTCTTTAGTGCAAGATACTAATTTTTGAATTTTGTGTACTGTACCAAATCTTACTGTAATGTTTTGCTTTTGCAAAACGCGGGCTAATTTGTCAGTTACTCCTGAGATATATGGAATTTTTATTGTTTTAACAATCTGGTCGCTTTCAGTAGTATTGCTTTGCGATCGTGATTTGGCATTCAGTGCTCTGTTAATTTGAGCATTATTGTAGCCATTCTGTCGTAGTGCGTCTTTAACGTGTTTAATCTCTCTCACTAGACTCTCACCATCTGACACTGTTTTCGCCCGATGTACGAGCGTCTTGATAAGAGAGGATTTTTGAGCTGGATGATGATGTGATTCTGCATTCAGATAGGCATCAGTGTGCGTTTGCTTTCTGTAAACGCTGTGTGTTATTTTACCGTTTAGGCCATGTCCAAGCAAAATATCTAGGAATGGGAGTGTGTTATTCACCTCCATTTCCATGGTGAACTGGATGGCCGGGTTTTGTGCATTGAGATGATTTAGAAAATCATTAAGTGTATCTTTACCATGTGGCCAGACAACCAAAGTGTCATCCACATACCTAAACCAAAAGGATGGTTTTAATCCTCTCTTATCCTCTTATCCTCTCTTATCCTCTCTTATCAAGACGCTCGTACATCGGGCGAAAACAGTGTCAGATGGTGAGAGTCTAGTGAGAGAGATTAAACACGTTAAAGACGCACTACGACAGAATGGCTACAATAATGCTCAAATTAACAGAGCACTGAATGCCAAATCACGATCGCAAAGCAATACTACTGAAAGCGACCAGATTGTTAAAACAATAAAAATTCCATATATCTCAGGAGTAACTGACACATTAGCCCGCGTTTTGCAAAAGCAAAACATTACAGTAAGATTTGGTACAGTACACAAAATTCAAAAACTAGTATCTTGCACTAAAGACGCATTACCTAAACTATCAACAGAAGGTGTATATCGGATTAATTGTTCATGTGGCAGCTGCTACATTGGGCAGACGGGACGTAACATCAGCGTAAGACTAAAAGAACATCAGAGGAATATTAAATTATCTCAAACACAACTGTCGGCAGTGGCAGAACATGCTTGTCAACAAGGACACTCAATTGATTTTGACAATGTTGCAGTGGTGTGTAAAACTAATTATTACTGGCAAAGACTAATTAGAGAATCCATTGAAATTGAGAGGAACAAGAATAACTTTAATCGCTCTGACAGCTACCGGCTTAGTGCGGCCTGGAAGCGTATTATTAAATAATACACATTACATTTTGATTTAAAGAATTACTAATCTACAACTCATTACTAATCATAACCAATGACTGATTACTAATCGATTATATAATTACATTACCCCCCCCCCTCCGCCTCTAATCACTGCACCTGATGAGTTAAGTGATGACGTCACCCTGCTGCTCTATATAAAACCGGGAGCAAGCGAGGGCTTTAACATTCTGGCGAATTGCCCGATGATGCTGGAAGTATTTACCAGCGAAACGTCGTACTCAAACTGTAAATGTGGATTAACTCTTCAACACACCGGTGGGCTGAAGTAGTGAATTATTTGTGTTTTGTCAACGTGACACTTTTTTTTGCTGATTGGCCGTGTCGGGTGGTGGAGGGTTACGACACATTTATAAATAAACGCGATCTAACCCAAAAAAACCTTTATTATGGACAGAGGAGTCTCACGTTGACACACAGGAGAGTTACGTAGACACACAGGAGACTCGCGTAGACACTTAGGAGACTCACGAAGACACCCACGAGACTCACGTAGACACACAGGAGACTCACGTAGACTCCCAGGAGAGTGACGTAGACACACAGGAGTCTCACGTAGACACTAAGGAGACTAACGTAGACACTCAAGAGACCCACGTAGACACACAGGAGACTCACGTAGACACACAGGAGACTCACGTAGACACTTAGGAGACTCACGAAGACACCCACGAGACTCACGTAGACACACAGGAGACTCACGTAGACACACAGGAGACTCACTTGGACATCCAGGAGACACAGGAAGACACCCAGGAGACTCACGAAGACACCCAGGAGACTCACCTAGACACACAGGAGACTCACGTAGACACTCAAGAGACCCACGTAGACACACAGGAGACTCACGTAGACACACAGGAGACGTAGGTAGATACACAGGAGACTCACGTAGACACACAGGAGACCCACGTAGACAGACAGGAGACTCACGTAGACACTCAGGAGACTCACGTAGACACCCAGGAGACTCACGTAGACACCGAAGAGACTCACGAAGACAGACAGGAGGCTCACGTAGACACACAGGAGACTCAGCTAGACACTCAGGAGACTCACGTAGACACTCAGGAGACTCACGTAGACACCCAGGAGACCCACATAGACACTCAGGAGACTCACGTAGACACCCAGGAGACTCACGTAGACACACAGCAGACTCACGTAGACACACAGGAGTCTCACGTAGACACTGATGAGACTCACGTAGACACCCAGGAGACTCACCTAGACACCCAGGAGACTCACGACGACACCCAGCAGACTCACGTAGACACACAGGAGTCTCACGTAGACACACAGGAGACTCACGTAGACACTGATGAGACTCACGTAGACACCCAGGAGACTCACCTAGACACCCAGGAGACTCACGAAGACACCCAGGAGACTCACGTAGACACACAGGAGACTCACATAAACACCCAGGAGACTCACGTAGAAACACAGGAGACTCACGTAGAAACACAGGAGACTCACGTAGACACACAGGAGACGTAGGTAGATACACAGGAGACTCACGTAGACACACAGGAGACTCACGTAGACACACAGGAGACTCACGTAGACACACAGGAGACTCACGTAGACACACAGGAGACTCAAGTAGACACACAGGACACTCACGTAGACACTCAGGAGACTCACGTAGACACACAGGAAACTCACGTAGACACACAGCAGACTCACGTAGACACACAGGAGACTCACGTAGACACACAGGACACTCACGTAGACACTCGGGAGACTCACGTAGACACTCAGGAAACTCACGTAGACACCCAGGAGACTCACGTAGACACACAGCAGACTCACGTAGACACACAGGAGTCTCACGTAGACACACAGGAGACTCACGTAGACACTGATGAGACTCACGTAGACACCCAGGAGACTCACCTAGACACCCAGGAGACTCACGAAGACACCCAGGAGACTCACGTAGACACCCAGGAGACTCAAGTAGACACACAGCAGACTCACGTAAACACCCAGGAGACTCAAGTAGAAACACAGGAGACTCACGTAGACACACAGGAGACGTAGGTAGATACACAGGAGACTCACGTAGACACACAGGAGACTCACGTAGACACACAGGAGACTCACGTAGACACACAGGAGACTCACGTAGACACACAGGAGACTCACGTAGACACACAGGACACTCACGTAGACACTCAGCAGACTCACGTAGACACACAGGAAACTCACGAAGACACCCAGGAGACTCACGTAGACACACAGGAGACTCACGTAGACACACATAAGACTCACGTAGACACACAGGAGACGTAGGTAGATACACAGGAGACTCACGTAGACACACAGGAGACTCACCTAGACACCCAGGAGACTCACGTAGACACACAGGAGACTCATGTAGAAACACAGGAGACTCACGTAGACACACAGGAGACTCACGTAGACACACAGGAGACTCACGTAGACACACAGGAGACTCACGTAGACACACAGGAGACTCGCGTAGACACACAGGAGACTCACGTAGACACTCAGGAGACTCACGTAGACACCCAGGAGACTCACGAAGACACCCAGGAGACTCACGTAGACACACAGGAGACTCACGTAGACACACATAAGACTCACGTAGACACACAGGAGACGTAAGTAGATACACAGGAGACTCACGTAGACACACAGGAGACTCACGTAGACACACAGGAGACTCAGGAAGACACCCAGGATACTCACGTAGACACTTAGGAGACTCACGTAGACACACAGGAGACTCACGTAGACACCCAGGAGACTCACGAAGACGCCCAGGAGACACACGTAGACACACAGGAGACTCACGTAGACACACAGGAGACGTAGTTAGATACACAGGAGACTCACGTAGACACACAGGAGACTCACGTAGACACACAGGAGACTCACGTTGACACACAGGAGAGTTACGTAGACACACAGGAGACTCAGGTAGACACTCAGGAGACTCACGTAGACACAGGAGTCTCACGTAGACACACAGGAGACTCACGTAGACACTCAAGAGACCCACGTAGACACACAGGAGACTCCCGTAGACACACAGGAGACTCACGTAGACACTTAGGAGACTCAGGAAGACACCCAGGAGACTCACGTAGACACACAGGAGACTAAGGTAGACAATCAAGAGACTCACGTAGACACACAGGAAACTCACGTAGACACCGAGGAGACTCACGAAGACGCCCAGGAGACTCACGTAGACACACAGGAGACTCACGTAGACGCTGAGGAGACTCACGTAGACACTGAGGAGACACACGTAGACACTGAGGAGACTCACGAAGACACTGAGGAGACTCACGAAGACACCCAGGAGACTCACGTAGACACACAGGAGACTCACGTAGACACACAGGAGACTCACGAAGACGCCAAGAAGACTCACGTAGACACACAGGAGACTCACGTAGACACACAGGAGACTCAGGAAGACACCCAGGAGACTCACGAAGACATCCAGGAGACTCACGTAGACACACAGGAGACTCACGTAGACACACAGGAGACTCACGTAGACACTGAGGAGACTCACATAGACACTGAGGAGACTCACGTAGACACACAGGAGACTCACGTAGACACCCAGGAGACTCACGTAGACACACAGGAGACTCACGTAGACACCCAGGAGAGTGACGTAGACACACAGGAGTCTCACGTAGACACACAGGAGATTCACGTAGACACTCAAGAGACTCACGTAGACACACAGGAGACTCACGTAGACACACAGGAGACTCACGAAGACACACAGGAGACTCACGTAGACACACAGGAGACTCACGTAGACACACAGGAGACTCACGTAGACACACACGAAACTCACGTAGACACACAGGAGACTCACGTAGACACCCAGGAGAGTGACTTAGACACACAGGAGTCTCACGTAGACAAACAGGAGAATCACGTAGACACTCAAGAAACCCACGTATACACACATAAGACTCACGTAGACACACAGGAGACGTAGGTAGATACACAGGAGACTCACGTAGACACACAGGAGACTCACCTAGACACCCAGGAGACTCACGTAGACACACAGGAGACTCACGTAGAAACACAGGAGACTCACGTAGACACACAGGAGACTCACGTAGACACACAGGAGACTCACGTAGACACACAGGAGACTCACGTAGACACACAGGAGACTCACGTAGACACACAGGAGACTCACGTAGACACACAGGACACTCACGTAGACACTCAGGAGACTCACGTAGACACACAGGAGACTCACGTAGACACACATAAGACTCACGTAGACACACAGGAGACGTAAGAAGATACACAGGAGACTCACGTAGACACACAGGAGACTCACGTAGACACACAGGAGACTCACGTAGACACACAGGAGACTCAGGAAGACACCCAGGATACTCACGTAGACACTTAGGAGACTCACGTAGACACACAGGAGACTCACGTAGACACCCAGGAGACTCACGAAGACGCCCAGGAGACACACGTAGACACACAGGAGACTCACGTAGACACACAGGAGACGTAGTTAGATACACAGGAGACTCACGTAGACACACAGGAGACTCACGTAGACACACAGGAGACTCACGTTGACACACAGGAGAGTTACGTAGACACACAGGAGACTCAGGTAGACACTCAGGAGACTCACGTAGACACACAGGAGTCTCACGTAGACACACAGGAGACTCACGTAGACACTCAAGAGACCCACGTAGACACACAGGAGACTCCCGTAGACACACAGGAGACTCACGTAGACACTTAGGAGACTCAGGAAGACACCCAGGAGACTCACGTAGACACACAGGAGACTAAGGTAGACAATCAAGAGACTCACGTAGACACACAGGAAACTCACGTAGACACCGAGGAGACTCACGAAGACGCCCAGGAGACTCGCGTAGACACACAGGAGACTCACGTAGACGCTGAGGAGACTCACGTAGACACTGAGGAGACACACGTAGACACCCAGGAAACTCACCAAGACACCCAGGAGACTCACGTAGACACACAGGAGACTCACGTAGACACCCAGGAAACTCACCAAGACACCCAGGAGACTCACGTAGACACACAGGAGACTCACGTAGACACACAGGAGTCTCACGTAGACACACAGGAGACTCACGCAGACACTCAAGAGACCCACGTAGACACACAGGAGACTCACGTAGACACACAGGAGACTCACGTAGACACACAGCAGACTCACGTAGACACACAGGAGACTCACGTAGACACTTAGGAGACTCACGAAGACACCCAGGAGACTCACGTAGACACACAGGAGACTCACGTAGACACACAGGAGACTCACGTAGACACACAGGAGACTCAGGAAGACACCCAGGAGACTCACGAAGACATCCAGGAGACTCACGTAGACACACAGCAGACTCACGTAGACACACAGGAGACTCACGTAGACACTGAGGAGACTCACGTAGACACTGAGGAGACTCACGTAGACACACAGGAGACTCACGTAGACACCCAGGAGACTCACGTAGACACCCAGGAGAGTGACGTAGACACACAGGAGTCTCACGTAGACACACAGGAGACTCACGTAGACACTCAAGAGACTCACGTAGACACACAGGAGACTCACGTAGACACACAGGAGACTCACGAAGACACACAGGAGACTCACGTAGACACACAGGAGACTCACGTAGACACACAGGAGACTCACGTAGACACACACGAAACTCACGTAGACACACAGGAGACTCACGTAGACACCCAGGAGAGTGACTTAGACACACAGGAGTCTCACGTAGACAAACAGGAGAATCACGTAGACACTCAAGAAACCCACGTAGACACACAGGAGACTCACGTAGACACACAGGAGACTCACGTAGACACTTAGGCGACTCACGTAGACACACAAGAAACTCACGAAGACACCCAGGAGACTCACGTAGACACTTAGGAGACTCAGGAAGACACCCAGGAGACTCACGTAGACACACAGGAGACTCACGTAGACACTCAAGAGACCCACGTAGACACACAGGAGACTCACATAGACACACAGGAGTCTCACGTAGACACACAGGAGACTCACGTAGACACACAGGAGACTCACGTAGACACACAGGACACTCACGTAGACACTCAGGACACTCACGTAGACACTCAGGAGACCCACGTAGACACACAGCAGACTCACGTAGACACACAGGAGTCTCACGTAGACACACAGGAGACTCACGTAGACACTGATGAGACTCACGTAGACACCCAGGAGACTCACCTTGACACCTAGGAGACTCACGAAGACACCCAGGAGACTCACGTAGACACCCAGGAGACTCAAGTAGACACACAGGAGACTCACGTAAACACCCAGGAGACTCACGTAGAAACACAGGAGACTCACGTAGACACACAGGAGACGTAGGTAGATACACAGGAGACTCACGTAGACACACAGGAGACTCACGTAGACACACAGGAGACTCACGTAGACACACAGGAGACTCACGTAGACACACAGGACACTCACGTAGACACTCAGGAGACTCACGTAGACACACAGGAAACTCACGAAGACACCCAGGAGACTCACGTAGACACCCAGGAGACTCACGTAGACACACAGGAGACTCACGTAGACACACAGGAGACGTAGGTAGATACACAGGAGACTCACGTAGACACACAGGAGACTCACCTAGACACCCAGGAGACTCACGTAGACACACAGGAGACTCACGTAGAAACACAGGAGACGTAGGTAGATACACAGGAGACTCACGTAGACACACAGGAGACTCACGTAGACACAGGAGACTCGCGTAGACACACAGGAGACTCACGTAGACACACAGGACACTCACGTAGACACTCAGGAGACTCACGTAGACACACAGGAGACTCACGAAGACACCCAGGAGACTCACGTAGACACACAGGAGACTCACGTAGACACACATAAGACTCACGTAGACACACAGGAGACGTAAGTAGATACACAGGAGACTCACGTAGACACACAGCAGACTCACGTAGACACACAGGAGACTCACGTAGACACACAGGACACTCACGTAGACACTCGGGAGACTCACGTAGACACTCAGGAAACTCACGTAGACACCCAGGAGACTCACGTAGACACACAGCAGACTCACGTAGACACACAGGAGTCTCACGTAGACACACAGGAGACTCACGTAGACACTGATGAGACTCACGTAGACACCCAGGAGACTCACCTAGACACCCAGGAGACTCACGAAGACACCCAGGAGACTCACGTAGACACCCAGGAGACTCAAGTAGACACACAGTAGACTCACGTAAACACCCAGGAGACTCAAGTAGAAACACAGGAGACTCACGTAGACACACAGGAGACGTAGGTAGATACACAGGAGACTCACGTAGACACACAGGAGACTCACGTAGACACACAGGAGACTCACGTAGACACACAGGAGACTCACGTAGACACACAGGAGACTCACGTAGACACACAGGACACTCACGTAGACACTCAGCAGACTCACGTAGACACACAGGAAACTCACGAAGACACCCAGGAGACTCACGTAGACACACAGGAGACTCACGTAGACACACATAAGACTCACGTAGACACACAGGAGACGTAGGTAGATACACAGGAGACTCACGTAGACACACAGGAGACTCACCTAGACACCCAGGAGACTCACGTAGACACACAGGAGACTCACGTAGAAACACAGGAGACTCACGTAGACACACAGGAGACTCACGTAGACACACAAGAGACTCACGTAGACACACAGGAGACTCACGTAGACACACAGGAGACTCGCGTAGACACACAGGAGACTCACGTAGACACTCAGGAGACTCACGTAGACACCCAGGAGACTCACGAAGACACCCAGGAGACTCACGTAGACACACAGGAGACTCACGTAGACAAACATAAGACTCACGTAGACACACAGGAGACGTAAGTAGATACACAGGAGACTCACGTAGACACACAGGAGACTCACGTAGACACACAGGAGACTCACGTAGACACACAGGAGACTCAGGAAGACACCCAGGATACTCACGTAGACACTTAGGAGACTCACGTAGACACACAGGAGACTCACGTAGACACCCAGGAGACTCACGAAGACGCCCAGGAGACACACGTAGACACACAGGAGACTCACGTAGACACACAGGAGACGTAGTTAGATACACAGGAGACTCACGTAGACACACAGGAGACTCACGTAGACACACAGGAGACTCACGTTGACACACAGGAGAGTTACGTAGACACACAGGAGACTCAGGTAGACACTCAGGAGACTCACGTAGACACAGGAGTCTCACGTAGACACACAGGAGACTCACGTAGACACTCAAGAGACCCACGTAGACACACAGGAGACTCCCGTAGACACACAGGAGACTCACGTAGACACTTAGGAGACTCAGGAAGACACCCAGGAGACTCACGTAGACACACAGGAGACTAAGGTAGACAATCAAGAGACTCACGTAGACACACAGGAAACTCACGTAGACACCGAGGAGACTCACGAAGACGCCCAGGAGACTCACGTAGACACACAGGAGACTCACGTAGACGCTGAGGAGACTCACGTAGACACTGAGGAGACACACGTAGACACTGAGGAGACTCACGAAGACACTGAGGAGACTCACGAAGACACCCAGGAGACTCACGTAGACACACAGGAGACTCACGTAGACACACAGGAGACTCACGAAGACGCCAAGAAGACTCGCGTAGACACACAGGAGACTCACGTAGACACACAGGAGACTCAGGAAGACACCCAGGAGACTCACGAAGACATCCAGGAGACTCACGTAGACACACAGGAGACTCACGTAGACACACAGGAGACTCACGTAGACACTGAGGAGACTCACATAGACACTGAGGAGACTCACGTAGACACACAGGAGACTCACGTAGACACCCAGGAGACTCACGTAGACACACAGGAGACTCACGTAGACACCCAGGAGAGTGACGTAGACACACAGGAGTCTCACGTAGACACACAGGAGATTCACGTAGACACTCAAGAGACTCACGTAGACACACAGGAGACTCACGTAGACACACAGGAGACTCACGAAGACACACAGGAGACTCACGTAGACACACAGGAGACTCACGTAGACACACAGGAGACTCACGTAGACACACACGAAACTCACGTAGACACACAGGAGACTCACGTAGACACCCAGGAGAGTGACTTAGACACACAGGAGTCTCACGTAGACAAACAGGAGAATCACGTAGACACTCAAGAAACCCACGTATACACACATAAGACTCACGTAGACACACAGGAGACGTAGGTAGATACACAGGAGACTCACGTAGACACACAGAAGACTCACCTAGACACCCAGGAGACTCACGTAGAAACACAGGAGACTCACGTAGACACACAGGAGACTCACGTAGACACACAGGAGACTCACGTAGACACACAGGAGACTCACGTAGACACACAGGAGACTCACGTAGACACACAGGACACTCACGTAGACACTCAGGAGACTCACGTAGACACACAGGAGACTCACGTAGACACACATAAGACTCACGTAGACACACAGGAGACGTAAGAAGATACACAGGAGACTCACGTAGACACACAGGAGACTCACGTAGACACACAGGAGACTCACTTAGACACACAGGAGACTCAGGAAGACACCCAGGATACCCACGTAGACACTTAGGAGACTCACGTAGACACACAGGAGACTCACGTAGACACCCAGGAGACTCACGAAGACGCCCAGGAGACACACGTAGACACACAGGAGACTCACGTAGACACACAGGAGACGTAGTTAGATACACAGGAGACTCACGTAGACACACAGGAGACTCACGTAGACACACAGGAGACTCACGTTGACACACAGGAGAGTTACGTAGACACACAGGAGACTCAGGTAGACACTCAGGAGACTCACGTAGACACAGGAGTCTCACGTAGACACACAGGAGACTCACGTAGACACTCAAGAGACCCACGTAGACACACAGGAGACTCCCGTAGACACACAGGAGACTCACGTAGACACTTAGGAGACTCAGGAAGACACCCAGGAGACTCACGTAGACACACAGGAGACTAAGGTAGACAATCAAGAGACTCACGTAGACACACAGGAAACTCACGTAGACACCGAGGAGACTCACGAAGACGCCCAGGAGACTCACGTAGACACACAGGAGACTCACGTAGACGCTGAGGAGACTCACGTAGACACTGAGGAGACACACGTAGACACTGAGGAGACTCACGAAGACACTGAGGAGACTCACGAAGACACCCAGGAGACTCACGTAGACACACAGGAGACTCACGTAGACACACAGGAGACTCACGAAGACGCCAAGAAGACTCACGTAGACACACAGGAGACTCACGTAGACACACAGGAGACTCAGGAAGACACCCAGGAGACTCACGAAGACATCCAGGAGACTCACGTAGACACACAGGAGACTCACGTAGACACACAGGAGACTCACGTAGACACTGAGGAGACTCACATAGACACTGAGGAGACTCACGTAGACACACAGGAGACTCACGTAGACACCCAGGAGACTCACGTAGACACACAGGAGACTCACGTAGACACCCAGGAGAGTGACGTAGACACACAGGAGTCTCACGTAGACACACAGGAGATTCACGTAGACACTCAAGAGACTCACGTAGACACACAGGAGACTCACGTAGACACACAGGAGACTCACGAAGACACACAGGAGACTCACGTAGACACACAGGAGACTCACGTAGACACACAGGAGACTCACGTAGACACACACGAAACTCACGTAGACACACAGGAGACTCACGTAGACACCCAGGAGAGTGACTTAGACACACAGGAGTCTCACGTAGACAAACAGGAGAATCACGTAGACACTCAAGAAACCCACGTATACACACATAAGACTCACGTAGACACACAGGAGACGTAGGTAGATACACAGGAGACTCACGTAGACACACAGAAGACTCACCTAGACACCCAGGAGACTCACGTAGAAACACAGGAGACTCACGTAGACACACAGGAGACTCACGTAGACACACAGGAGACTCACGTAGACACACAGGAGACTCACGTAGACACACAGGACACTCACGTAGACACTCAGGAGACTCACGTAGACACACAGGAGACTCACGTAGACACACATAAGACTCACGTAGACACACAGGAGACGTAAGAAGATACACAGGAGACTCACGTAGACACACAGGAGACTCACGTAGACACACAGGAGACTCACTTAGATACACAGGAGACTCAGGAAGACACCCAGGATACCCACGTAGACACTTAGGAGACTCACGTAGACACACAGGAGACTCACGTAGACACCCAGGAGACTCACGAAGACGCCCAGGAGACACACGTAGACACACAGGAGACTCACGTAGACACACAGGAGACGTAGTTAGATACACAGGAGACTCACGTAGACACACAGGAGACTCAGGTAGACACTCAGGAGACTCACGTAGACACACAGGAGTCTCACGTAGACACACAGGAGACTCACGTAGACACTCAAGAGACCCACGTAGACACACAGGAGACTCCCGTAGACACACAGGAGACTCACGTAGACACTTAGGAGACTCAGGAAGACACCCAGGAGACTCACGTAGACACACAGGAGACTAAGGTAGACAATCAAGAGACTCACGTAGACACACAGGAAACTCACGTAGATACCGAGGAGACTCACGAAGACGCCCAGGAGACTCGCGTAGACACACAGGAGACTCACGTAGACGCTGAGGAGACTCACGTAGACACTGAGGAGACACACGTAGACACTGAGGAGACTCACGTAGACACCCAGGAGACTCAGGTAGACACCCAGGAAACTCACCAAGACACCCAGGAGACTCACGTAGACACACAGGAGACTCACGTAGACACCCAGGAAACTCACCAAGACACCCAGGAGACTCACGTAGACACACAGGAGACTCACGTAGACACACAGGAGTCTCACGTAGACACACAGGAGACTCACGCAGACACTCAAGAGACCCACGTAGACACACAGGAGACTCACGTAGACACACAGGAGACTCACGTAGACACACAGGAGACTCACGTAGACACACAGGAGACTCACGTAGACACTTAGGAGACTCACGAAGACACCCAGGAGACTCACGTAGACACACAGGAGACTCACGTAGACACACAGGAGACTCACGTAGACACACAGGAGACTCAGGAAGACACCCAGGAGACTCACGAAGACATCCAGGAGACTCACGTAGACACACAGGAGACTCACGTAGACACACAGGAGACTCACGTAGACACTGAGGAGACTCACGTAGACACTGAGGAGACTCACGTAGACACACAGGAGACTCACGTAGACACCCAGGAGACTCACGTAGACACCCAGGAGAGTGACGTAGACACACAGGAGTCTCACGTAGACACACAGGAGACTCACGTAGACACTCAAGAGACTCACGTAGACACACAGGAGACTCACGTAGACACACAGGAGACTCACGAAGACACACAGGAGACTCACGTAGACACACAGGAGACTCACGTAGACACACAGGAGACTCACGTAGACACACACGAAACTCACGTAGACACACAGGAGACTCACGTAGACACCCAGGAGAGTGACTTAGACACACAGGAGTCTCACGTAGACAAACAGGAGAATCACGTAGACACTCAAGAAACCCACGTAGACACACAGGAGACTCACGTAGACACACAGGAGACTCACGTAGACACTTAGGCGACTCACGTAGACACACAAGAAACTCACGAAGACACCCAGGAGACTCACGTAGACACTTAGGAGACTCAGGAAGACACCCAGGAGACTCACGTAGACACACAGGAGACTCACGTAGACACTCAAGAGACCCACGTAGACACACAGGAGACTCACATAGACACACAGGAGTCTCACGTAGACACACAGGAGTCTCACGTAGACACACAGGAGACTCACGTAGACACACAGGAGACTCACGTAGACACTCAGGACACTCACGTAGACACTCAGGAGACCCACGTAGACACACAGCAGACTCACGTAGACACACAGGAGTCTCACGAAGACACACAGGAGACTCACGTAGACACTGATGAGACTCACGTAGACACCCAGGAGACTCACCTTGACACCTAGGAGACTCACGAAGACACCCAGGAGACTCACGTAGACACCCAGGAGACTCAAGTAGACACACAGGAGACTCACGTAAACACCCAGGAGACTCACGTAGAAACACAGGAGACTCACGTAGACACACAGGAGACGTAGGTAGATACACAGGAGACTCACGTAGACACACAGGAGACTCACGTAGACACACAGGAGACTCACGTAGACACACAGGAGACTCACGTAGACACACAGGACACTCACGTAGACACTCAGGAGACTCACGTAGACACACAGGAAACTCACGAAGACACCCAGGAGACTCACGTAGACACCCAGGAGACTCACGTAGACACACAGGAGACTCACGTAGACACACAGGAGACGTAGGTAGATACACAGGAGACTCACGTAGACACACAGGAGACTCACCTAGACACCCAGGAGACTCACGTAGACACACAGGAGACTCACGTAGAAACACAGGAGACGTAGGTAGATACACAGGAGACTCACGTAGACACACAGGAGACTCACGTAGACACAGGAGACTCGCGTAGACACACAGGAGACTCACGTAGACACACAGGACACTCACGTAGACACTCAGGAGACTCACGTAGACACACAGGAGACTCACGAAGACACCCAGGAGACTCACGTAGACACACAGGAGACTCACGTAGACACACATAAGACTCACGTAGACACACAGGAGACGTAAGTAGATACACAGGAGACTCACGTAGACACACAGCAGACTCACGTAGACACACAGGAGACTCACGTAGACACACAGGAGACTCAGTAAGACACCCAGGATACTCACGTAGACACTTAGGAGACTCACGTAGACACACAGGAGACTCACGTAGACACCCAGGAGACTCACGAAGACGCCCAGGAGACACACGTAGACACACAGGAGACTCACGTAGACACACAGGAGACGTAGTTAGATACACAGGAGACTCACGTAGACACACAGGAGACTCACGTAGACACACAGGAGACTCACGTTGACACACAGGAGAGTTACGTAGACACACAGGAGACTCAGGTAGACACTCAGGAGACTCACGTAGACAAACAGGAGACTCACATAGACACACAGGAGACTCACGTAGACACACAGGAGATCACGTAGACACACAGGACACTCACGTAGACACTCAGGAGACTCACGTAGACGCACAGGAGACTCACGTAGACACACATAAGACTCACGTAGACACACAGGAGACGTAAGTAGATACACAGGAGACTCAGGAAGACACCCAGGAGACTCACGAAGACATCCAGGAGACTCACGTAGACACACAGGAGACTCACGTAGACACACAGGAGACTCACGTAGACACTGAAGAGACTCACGTAGACACTGAGGAGACTCACGTAGACACACAGGAGACTCACGTAGACACCCAGGAGACTCACGTAGACACACAGGAGACTCACGTAGACACCCAGGAGAGTGACGTAGACGCACAGGAGTCTCACGTAGACACTCAAGAGACTCACGTAGACACACAGGAGACTCACGTAGACACACAGGAGACTCACGAAGACACACAGGAGACTCACGTAGACACACAGGAGACTCACGTAGACACACAGGAGACTCACGTAGACACACACGAGACTCACGTAGACACACAGGAGACTCACGTAGACACACAGGAGACTCACGTAGACACACAGGAGTCTCACGTAGACAAACAGGAGAATCACGTAGACACTCAAGAAACCCACGTAGACACACAGGAGACTCACGTAGACACACAGGAGACTCACGTAGACACTTAGGCGACTCACGTAGACACACAAGAGACTCACGAAGACACCCAGGAGACTCACGTAGACACACAGGAGACTCACGTAGACACTTAGGAGACTCACGAAGACACCCAGGAGACTCACGTAGACACACAGGAGACTCACGTAGACACACAGGAGACTCACGTAGACACACAGGAGACTCACGTAGACACACAGGACACTCACGTAGACACTCAGGAGACTCACGTAGACACTCAGGAGACTCACGTAGACACCCAGGAGACTCACGTAGACACACAGCAGACTCACGTAGACACACAGGAGTCTCACGTAGACACACAGGAGACTCACGTAGACACTGATGAGACTCACGTAGACACCCAGGAGACTCACCTAGACACCCAGGAGACTCACGAAGACACCCAGGAGACGCACGTAGACACCCAGGAGACTCAAGTAGACACACAGGAGACTCACGTAAACACCCAGGAGACTCACATAGAAACACAGGAGACTCACGTAGACACACAGGAGACGTAGGTAGATACACAGGAGACTCACGTAGACACGCAGGAGACTCACGTAGACACACAGGAGACTCACGTAGACACACAGGAGACTCACGTAGACACACAGGACACTCACGTAGACACTCAGGAGACTCACGTAGACACACAGGAAACTCACGAAGACACCCAGGAGACTCACGTAGACACACAGGAGACTCACGTAGACACACATAAGACTCACGTAGACACACAGGAGACGTAGGTAGATACACAGGAGACTCACGTAGACACACAGGAGACTCACCTAGACACCCAGGAGACTCACGTAGACACACAGGAGACTCACGTAGAAACACAGGAGACTCACGTAGACACACAGGAGACGTAGGTAGATACACAGGAGACTCACGTAGACACACAGGAGACTCACGTAGACACAGGAGACTCACGTAGACACACAGGAGACTCACGTAGACACACAGGAGACTCACGTAACCACTCAGGAGACTCACGTAGACACACAGGAGACTCACGAAGACACCCAGGGACTCACGTAGACACACAGGAGACTCACGTAGACACACATAAGACTCACGTAGACACACAGGAGACGTAAGTAGATACACAGGAGACTCACGTAGACACACAGGAGACTCACGTAGACACACAGGAGACTCACGTAGACACACAGGAGACTCAGGAAGACACCCAGGATACTCAGGTAGACACTTAGGAGACTCACGTAGACACACAGGAGACTCACGTAGACACCCAGGAGACTCACGAAGACGCCCAGGAGACACACGTAGATACACAGGAGACTCACGTAGACACACAGGAGACGTAGTTAGATACACAGGAGACTCACGTAGACACACAGGAGACTCACGTAGACACACAGGAGACTCACGTTGACACACAGGAGAGTTACGTAGACACACAGGAGACTCAGGTAGACACTCAGGAGACTCACGTAGACACACAGGAGACTCACGTAGACACACAGGAGACTCACGTAGACACACAGGAGACTCACGTAGACACACAGGACACTTACGTAGACACTCAGGAGACTCACGTAGACACACAGGAGACTCACGAAGACACCCAGGAGACTCACGTAGACACACAGGAGACTCACGTAGACACACATAAGACTCACGTAGACACACAGGAGACGTAAGTAGATACACAGGAGACTCACGTAGACACACAGGAGACTCACGTAGACACACAGGAGACTCACGTAGACACACAGGAGACTCACGTAGACACCCAGGAGACTCACGAAGACGCCCAGGAGACACACGTAGACACACAGGAGACTCACGTAGACACACAGGAGACTCACGTAGACACACAGGAGACGTAGTTAGATACACAGGAGACTCACGTAGACACACAGGAGACTCACGTAGACACACAGGAGACTCACGTTGACACACAGGACAGTTACGTAGACACACAGGAGACTCAGGTAGACACTCAGGAGACTCACGTAGACACACAGGAGTCTCACGTAGACACACAGGAGACTCACGTAGACACTCAAGAGACCCACGAAGACACCCAGGAGACTCACGTAGACACACAGGAGACTAAGGTAGACAATCAAGAGACTCACGTAGACACACAGGAAACTCACGTAGACACCCAGGAGACTCACGAAGACACCCAGGAGACTCACATAGAC
Organism: Petromyzon marinus; assembly: GCF_048934315.1. Lineage (NCBI taxonomy): Eukaryota > Metazoa > Chordata > Hyperoartia > Petromyzontiformes > Petromyzontidae > Petromyzon > Petromyzon marinus. Next base: position 17,134,584 of record NC_133683.1, read on the forward strand.
ACACAGGACACTCACGTAACCACTCAGGAGACTCACGTCGACACACAGGAGACTCACGAAGACACCCAGGAGACTCACGTAGACACACATAAGACTCACGTAGACACAGGAGACTCACGTAGACACACAGGAGACTCACGTAGACACACAGGACACTCACGTAACCACTCAGGAGACTCACGTAGACACACAGGAGACTCACGAAGACACCCAGGAGACTCACGTAGACACACAGGAGACTCACGTAGACACACATAAGACTCACGTAGACACACAGGATACGTAAGTAGATACACAGGAGACTCACGTAGACACACAGGAGACTCACGTAGACACACAGGAGACTCACGTAGACACACAGGAGACTCAGGAAGACACCCAGGATACTCACGTAGACACTTAGGAGACTCACGTAGACACACAGGAGACTCACGTAGACACCCAGGAGACTCACGAAGACGCCCAGGAGACACACGTAGATACACAGGAGACTCACGTAGACACACAGGAGACTCACGTAGACACACAGGACACTCACGTAACCACTCAGGAGACTCACGTAGACACACAGGAGACTCACGAAGACACCCAGGAGACTCACGTAGACACACAGGAGACTCACGTAGACACACATAAGACTCACGTAGACACACAGGAGACGTAAGTAGATACACAGGAGACTCACGTAGACACACAGGAGACTCACGTAGACACACAGGAGACTCACGTAGACACACAGGAGACTCACGTAGACACACAGGAGACTCGCGTAGACACACAGGAGACTCACGTAGACACCCAGGAGACTCACGAAGACGCCCAGGAGACACACGTAGACACACAGGAGACTCACGTAGACACACAGGAGACGTAGTTAGATACACAGGAGACTCACGTAGACACACAGGAGACTCACGTAGACACACAGGAGACTCACGTTGACACACAGGAGAGTTACGTAGACACACAGGAGACTCAGGTAGACACTCAGGAGACTCACGTAGACACACAGGAGTCTCACGTAGACACACAGGAGACTCACGTAGACACTCAAGAGACCCACGAAGACACCCAGGAGACTCACGTAGACACACAGGAGACTAAGGTAGACAATCAAGAGACTCACGTAGACACACAGGAAACTCACGTAGACACCCAGGAGACTCACGAAGACACCCAGGAGACTCACATAGACACACAGGACACTCACGTAACCACTCAGGAGACTCACGTCGACACACAGGAGACTCACGAAGACACCCAGGAGACTCACGTAGACACACATAAGACTCACGTAGACACAGGAGACTCACGTAGACACACAGGAGACTCACGTAGACACACAGGACACTCACGTAACCACTCAGGAGACTCACGTAGACACACAGGAGACTCACGAAGACACCCAGGAGACTCACGTAGACACACAGGAGACTCACGTAGACACACATAAGACTCACGTAGACACACAGGAGACGTAAGTAGATACACAGGAGACTCACGTAGACACACAGGAGACTCACGTAGACACACAGGAGACTCACGTAGACACACAGGAGACTCAGGAAGACACCCAGGATACTCACGTAGACACACAGGAGACTCACGTAGACACACAGGAGACTCACGTTGACACACAGGAGAGTTACGTAGACACACAGGAGACTCAGGTAGACACTCAGGAGACTCACGTAGACACACAGGAGACTCGCGTAGACACACAGGAGACTCACGTAGACACACAGGAGACTCACGTAGACACACAGGACACTCACGTAGACACTCAGGAGACTCACGTAGACACACAGGAGACTCACGAAGACACCCAGGAGACTCACGTAGACACACAGGAGACTCACGTAGACACACATAAGACTCACGTAGACACACAGGAGACGTAAGTAGATACACAGGAGACTCACGTAGACACACAGGAGACTCACGTAGACACACAGGAGACTCACGTAGACACACAGGAGACTCACGTAGACACCCAGGAGACTCACGAAGACGCCCAGGAGACACACGTAGACACACAGGAGACTCACGTAGACACACAGGAGACGTAGTTAGATACACAGGAGACTCACGTAGACACACAGGAGACTCACGTAGACACACAGGAGACTCACGTTGACACACAGGAGAGTTACGTAGACACACAGGAGACTCAGGTAGACACTCAGGAGACTCACGTAGACACACAGGAGTCTCACGTAGACACACAGGAGACTCACGTAGACACTCAAGAGACCCACGAAGACACCCAGGAGACTCACGTAGACACAAAGGAGACTAAGGTAGACAATCAAGAGACTCACGTAGACACACAGGAAACTCACGTAGACACCCAGGAGACTCACGAAGACACCCTGAAGACTCACGTAGACACACAGGAGACTCACGTAGACGCTGAGGAGACTCACGTAGACACTGAGGAGACACACGTAGACACTGAGGAGACTCACGTAGACACCCAGGAGACTCACCAAGACACCCAGGAGACTCACGTAGACACACAGGAGACTCACGTAGACACACAGGAGACTCACGTAGACACACAGGAGACTCACGTAGACACACAGGAGACTCACGTAGACACACAGGAGACTCACGTAGACAGACAGGAGACTCACGTAGACACCCAGGAGAGTGACTTAGACACACAGGAGTCTCACGTAGACACACAGGAGACTCACGCAGACACTCAAGAGACCCACGTAGACACACAGGAGACTCACGTAGACACACAGGAGACTCACGTAGACACTTAGGAGACTCACGAAGACACCCAGGAGACTCACGTAGACACACAGGAGACTCACGTAGACACACAGGAGACTCACGAAGACACCCAGAAGACTCACGTAGACACACAGGAGTCTCACGTAGACACACAGGAGACTCAGGAAGACACCCAGGAGACTCACGAAGACATCCAGGAGACTCACGTAGACACACAGGAGACTCACGTAGACACACAGGAGACTCACGTAGACACACAGGAGACTCACGTAGACACTGAGGAGACTCACGTAGACACTGAGGAGACTCACGTAGACACACAGGAGACTCACGTAGACACCCAGGAGACTCACGTAGACACACAGGAGACTCACGTAGACACACAGGAGAGTGACGTAGACACACAGGAGTCTCACGTAGACACACAGGAGACTCACGTAGACACTCAAGAGACTCACGTAGACACACAGGAGACTCACGTAGACACACAGGAGACTCACCAAGACACACAGGAGACTCACGTAGACACACAGGAGACTCACGTAGACACCCAGGAGACTCACGTAGAAACACAGGAGACTCACGTAGATACACAGGAGACGTAGGTAGATACACAGGAGACTCACGTAGACACACACGAGACTCACGTAGACACACAGGAGACTCACGTAGACACCCAGGAGAGTGACTTAGACACACAGGAGTCTCACGTAGACAAACAGGAGAATCACGTAGACACTCAAGAAACCCACGTAGACACACAAGAGACTCACGTAGACACACAGGAGACTCACGTAGACACTTAGGCGACTCACGTAGACACACAAGAGACTCACGAAGACACCCAGGAGACTCACGTAGACACACAGGAGACTCACGTAGACACTTAGGAGACTCACGAAGACACCCAGGAGACTCACGTAGACACACAGGAGACTCACGTAGACACTCAAGAGACCCACGTAGACACACAGGAGACTCACGTAGACACACAGGAAACTCACGTAGACACCCAGGAGACTCACGAAGACACACAGGAGACTCACGTAGACACTGAGGAGACTCACGTAGACACTGAGGAGACTCACGTAGACACTGAAGAGACTCACGTAGACACACAGGAGACTCACGTAGACACCCAGGAGACTCATGTAGACACACAGGAGACTCACGTAGACACCCAGGAGACTCACGTAGACACACAGGAGACTCACGTAGACACCCAGGAGAGTGACGTAGACACACAGGAGTCTCACGTAGACACACAGGAGACTCACGTAGACACTCAAGAGACTCACGTAGACACACAGGAGACTCAAGTAGACACACAGGAGACTCACGAAGACACCCAGGAGACTCACGTAGACACACAGGAGACTCACGTAGACACACAGGAGACTCACGTAGACACACAGCAGACGTAGGTAGATAGACAGGAGTCTCACCTAGACACCCAGGAGACTCACGTAGACACACAGGAGACTCACGTAGAAACACAGGAGACTCACGTAGACACACAGGAGACGTAGGTAGATACTCAGGAGACTCACGTAGACACACAGGAGACTCACGTAGACACAGGAGACTCACGTAGACACACAGGAGACTCACGTAGACACACAGGACACTCACGTAAACACTCAGGAGACTCACGTAGACACACAGGAGACTCACGAAGACACCCAGGAGACTCACGTAGACACACAGGAGACTCACGTAGACACACATAAGACTCACGTAGACACACAGGAGACGTAAGTAGATACACAGGAGACTCACGTAGACACACAGGAGACTCACGTAGACACACAGGAGACTCACGTAGACACACAGGAGACTCAGGAAGACACCCAGGATACTCACGTAGACACTTAGGATACTCACGTAGACACTTAGGAGACTCACGTAGACACACAGGAGACTCACGTAGACACCCAGGAGACTCATGAAGACGCCCAGGAGACACACGTAGATACACAGGAGACTCACGTAGACACACAGGAGACGTAGTTAGATACACAGGAGACTCACGTAGACACACAGGAGACTCACGTAGACACACAGGAGACTCACGTTGACACACAGGAGAGTTACGTAGACACACAGGAGACTCAGGTAGACACTCAGGAGACTCACGTAGACACACAGGAGACTCACGTAGACACACAGGAGACTCACGTAGACACACAGGAGACTCACGTAGACACACAGGAGACTCACGTAGACACACAGGACACTCACGTAGACACACAGGAGACGTAAGTAGATACACAGGAGACTCACGTAGACACACAGGAGACTCACGTAGACACACAGGAGACTCACGTAGACACACAGGAGACTCACGTAGACACCCAGGAGACTCACGAAGACGCCCAGGAGACACACGTAGACACACAGGAGACTCACGTAGACACACAGGAGACGTAGTTAGATACACAGGAGACTCACGTAGACACACAGGAGACGTAGTTAGATACACAGGAGACTCACGTAGACACACAGGAGAGTTACGTAGACACACAGGAGACTCAGGTAGACACTCAGAAGACTCACGTAGACACACAGGAGTCTCACGTAGACACACAGGAGAGTTACGTAGACACACAGGAGACTCAGGTAGACACTCAGGAGACTCACGTAGACACACAGGAGTCTCACGTAGACACACAGGAGACTCACGTAGACACTCAAGAGACCCACGAAAACACCCAGGAGACTCACGTAGACACACAGGAGACTAAGGTAGACAATCAAGAGACTCACGTAGACACACAGGAAACTCACGTAGACACCCAGGAGACTCACGAAGACACCCAGGAGACTCACGTAGACACACAGGAGACTCACGTAGACGCTGAGGAGACTCACGTAGACACTGAGTAGACACACGTAGACACTGAGGAGACTCACGTAGACAGACAGGAGACTCACGTAGACACCCAGGAGAGTGACTTAGACACACAGGAGTCTCACGTAGACACACAGGAGACTCACGCAGACACTCAAGAGACCCACGTAGACACACAGGAGACTCACGTAGACACACAGGAGACTCACGTAGACACTTAGGAGACTCACGAAGACACCCAGGAGACTCACGTAGACACACAGGAGACTCACGTAGACACACAGGAGACTCACGAAGACACCCAGAAGACTCACGTAGACACACAGGAGTCTCACGTAGACACACAGGAGACTCAGGAAGACACCCAGGAGACTCACGTAGACACTGAGGAGACTCACGTAGACACTGAGGAGACTCACGTAGACACACAGGAGACTCACGTAGACACCCAGGAGACTCACGTAGACACACAGGAGACTCACGTAGACACACAGGAGAGTGACGTAGACACACAGGAGTCTCACGTAGACACACAGGAGACTCACGTAGACACTCAAGAGACTCACGTAGACACACAGGAGACTCACGTAGACACACAGGAGACTCACGAAGACACACAGGAGACTCACGTAGATACATAGGAGACGTAGGTAGATACACAGGAGACTCACGTAGACACACAGGAGACTCACGTAGACACACAGGAGAGTGACGTAGACACACAGGAGTCTCACGTAGACACACAGGAGACTCACGTAGACACTCAAGAGACTCACGTAGACACACAGGAGACTCACGTAGAAACACAGGAGACTCACGTAGATACATAGGAGACGTAGGAAGATACACAGGAGACTCACGTAGACACACACGAGACTCACGTAGACACACAGGAGACTCACGTAGACACCCAGGAGAGTGACTTACACACACAGGAGTCTCACGTAGACAAACAGGAGAATCACGTAGACACTCAAGAAACCCACGTAGACACACAGGAAACTCACGTAGACACACAGGAGACTCACGTAGACACTTAGGCGACTCACGTAGACACACAAGAGACTCACGAAGACACCCAGGAGACTCACGTAGACACACAGGAGACTCACGTAGACACTTAGGAGACTCACGAAGACACCCAGGAGACTCACGTAGACACACAGGAGACTCACGTAGACACTCAAGAGACCCACGTAGACACACAGGAGACTCACGTAGACACACAGGAAACTCACGTAGACACCCAGGAGACTCACGAAGACACACAGGAGACTCACGTAGACACTGAGGAGACTCACGTAGACACTGAGGAGACTCACGTAGACACTGAGGAGACTCACGTCGACACACAGGAGACTCACGTAGACACCCAGGAGACTCACGTAGACACACAGGAGACTCAGGTAGACACCCAGGAGACTCACGTAGACACACAGGAGACTCACGTAGACACCCAGGAGAGTGACGTAGACACACAGGAGTCTCACGTAGACAGACAGGAGACTCACGTAGACACTCAAGAGACTCACGTAGACACACAGGAGACTCAAGTAGACACACAGGAGACTCACGAAGACACCCAGGAGACTCACGTAGACACACAGGAGACTCACGTAGACACACAGGAGACTCACGTAGACACACAGGAGACGTACGTAGATACACATGAGACTCACGTAGACACCCAGGAGACTCACGTAGACAGACAGGAGACTCACGTAGACACTCAGAAGACTCACGTAGACACCAAGGATACTCAGGTAGACACCCAGGAGAGTGACTTAGACACACAGGAGTCTCACGTAGACAAACAGGAGAATCACGTAGACACTCAAGAAACCCACGTAGACACACAGGTGACTCACGTAGACACTTAGGCGACTCACGTAGACACACAAGAGACTCACGAAGACACCCAGGAGACTCACGTAGACACACAGGAGACTCACGTAGACACTCAAGAGACCCACGTAGACACACAGGAGACTCACATAGACACAGGAGTCTCACGAGGACACTCAGGAGACTCACGTAGACACACAGGAGACTCACGTAGACACACAGGAAACTCACGTAGACACCCAGGAGACTCACGAAGACACACAGGAGACTCACGTAGACACTGAGGAGACTCACGTAGACACTGAGGAGACTCACGTAGACACACAGGAGACTCACGTATACACCCAGGAGACTCACGTAGACACACAGGAGACTCACGTAGACACCCAGGAGAGTGACGTAGACACACAGGAGTCTCACGTAGACACACAGGAGACTCACGTAGACACTCAAGAGACTCACGTAGACACACAGGAGACTCACGTAGACACACGGGAGACTCACGAAGACACCCAGGAGACTCACGTAGACACACAGGAGACTCACGTAGACACACAGGAGACTCACGTAGACACACAGGAGACGTAGGTAGATACACAGGAGACTCACGTAGACACCCAGGAGACTCACGTAGACAGACAGGAGACTCACGTAGACACACAGGAAACTCACGTAGACACTCAGGAGACTCACGTAGACACTCAAGAGACCCACGAAGACACCCAGGAGACTCACCTAGACACACAGGAGACTCACGTAGACGCTGAGGAGACTCACGTAGACACTGAGGAGACACACGTAGACACTGAGGAGACTCACGTAGACACCCAGGAGACTCACCAAGACACCCAGGAGACTCACGTAGACACACAGGAGACTCACGTAGACAGACAGGAGACTCACGTAGACACCCAGGAGAGTGACGTAGACACACAGGAGTCTCACGTAGACACACAGGAGACTCACGCAGACACACAAGAGACCCACGTAGACACTTAGGAGACTCACGAAGACACCCAGGAGAGTTACGTAGACACACAGGAGACTCAGGTAGACACTCAGGAGACTCACGTAGACACACAGGAGTCTCACGTAGACACACAGGAGACTCACGTAGACACTCAAGAGACCCACGAAGACACCCAGGAGACTCACGTAGACACAAAGGAGACTAAGGTAGACAATCAAGAGACTCACGTAGACACACAGGAAACTCACGTAGACACCCAGGAGACTCACGAAGACACCCTGAAGACTCACGTAGACACACAGGAGACTCACGTAGACGCTGAGGAGACTCACGTAGACACTGAGGAGACACACGTAGACACTGAGGAGACTCACGTAGACACCCAGGAGACTCACCAAGACACCCAGGAGACTCACGTAGACACACAGGAGACTCACGTAGACACACAGGAGACTCACGTAGACACACAGGAGACTCACGTAGACACACAGGAGACTCACGTAGACACACAGGAGACTCACGTAGACAGACAGGAGACTCACGTAGACACCCAGGAGAGTGACTTAGACACACAGGAGTCTCACGTAGACACACAGGAGACTCACGCAGACACTCAAGAGACCCACGTAGACACACAGGAGACTCACGTAGACACACAGGAGACTCACGTAGACACTTAGGAGACTCACGAAGACACCCAGGAGACTCACGTAGACACACAGGAGACTCACGTAGACACACAGGAGACTCACGAAGACACCCAGAAGACTCACGTAGACACACAGGAGTCTCACGTAGACACACAGGAGACTCAGGAAGACACCCAGGAGACTCACGAAGACATCCAGGAGACTCACGTAGACACACAGGAGACTCACGTAGACACACAGGAGACTCACGTAGACACACAGGAGACTCACGTAGACACTGAGGAGACTCACGTAGACACTGAGGAGACTCACGTAGACACACAGGAGACTCACGTAGACACCCAGGAGACTCACGTAGACACACAGGAGACTCACGTAGACACACAGGAGAGTGACGTAGACACACAGGAGTCTCACGTAGACACACAGGAGACTCACGTAGACACTCAAGAGACTCACGTAGACACACAGGAGACTCACGTAGACACACAGGAGACTCACCAAGACACACAGGAGACTCACGTAGACACACAGGAGACTCACGTAGACACCCAGGAGACTCACGTAGAAACACAGGAGACTCACGTAGATACACAGGAGACGTAGGTAGATACACAGGAGACTCACGTAGACACACAGGAGACTCACGTAGACACCCAGGAGAGTGACTTAGACACACAGGAGTCTCACGTAGACAAACAGGAGAATCACGTAGACACTCAAGAAACCCACGTAGACACACAAGAGACTCACGTAGACACACAGGAGACTCACGTAGACACTTAGGCGACTCACGTAGACACACAAGAGACTCACGAAGACACCCAGGAGACTCACGTAGACACACAGGAGACTCACGTAGACACTTAGGAGACTCACGAAGACACCCAGGAGACTCACGTAGACACACAGGAGACTCACGTAGACACTCAAGAGACCCACGTAGACACACAGGAGACTCACGTAGACACACAGGAAACTCACGTAGACACCCAGGAGACTCACGAAGACACACAGGAGACTCACGTAGACACTGAGGAGACTCACGTAGACACTGAGGAGACTCACGTAGACACTGAAGAGACTCACGTAGACACACAGGAGACTCACGTAGACACCCAGGAGACTCATGTAGACACACAGGAGACTCACGTAGACACCCAGGAGACTCACGTAGACACACAGGAGACTCACGTAGACACCCAGGAGAGTGACGTAGACACACAGGAGTCTCACGTAGACACACAGGAGACTCACGTAGACACTCAAGAGACTCACGTAGACACACAGGAGACTCAAGTAGACACACAGGAGACTCACGAAGACACCCAGGAGACTCACGTAGACACACAGGAGACTCACGTAGACACACAGGAGACTCACGTAGACACACAGGAGACGTAGGTAGATAGACAGGAGTCTCACCTAGACACCCAGGAGACTCACGTAGACACACAGGAGACTCACGTAGAAACACAGGAGACTCACGTAGACACACAGGAGACGTAGGTAGATACTCAGGAGACTCACGTAGACACACAGGAGACTCACGTAGACACAGGAGACTCACGTAGACACACAGGAGACTCACGTAGACACACAGGACACTCACGTAAACACTCAGGAGACTCACGTAGACACACAGGAGACTCACGAAGACACCCAGGAGACTCACGTAGACACACAGGAGACTCACGTAGACACACATAAGACTCACGTAGACACACAGGAGACGTAAGTAGATACACAGGAGACTCACGTAGACACACAGGAGACTCACGTAGACACACAGGAGACTCACGTAGACACACAGGAGACTCAGGAAGACACCCAGGATACTCACGTAGACACTTAGGATACTCACGTAGACACTTAGAAGACTCACGTAGACACACAGGAGACTCACGTAGACACCCAGGAGACTCATGAAGACGCCCAGGAGACACACGTAGATACACAGGAGACTCACGTAGACACACAGGAGACGTAGTTAGATACACAGGAGACTCACGTAGACACACAGGAGACTCACGTAGACACACAGGAGACTCACGTTGACACACAGGAGAGTTACGTAGACACACAGGAGACTCAGGTAGACACTCAGGAGACTCACGTAGACACACAGGAGACTCACGTAGACACACAGGAGACTCACGTAGACACACAGGAGACTCACGTAGACACACAGGAGACTCACGTAGACATACAGGACACTCACGTAGACACACAGGAGACGTAAGTAGATACACAGGAGACTCACGTAGACACACAGGAGACTCACGTAGACACACAGGAGACTCACGTAGACACACAGGAGACTCACGTAGACACCCAGGAGACTCACGAAGACGCCCAGGAGACACACGTAGACACACAGGAGACTCACGTAGACACACAGGAGACGTAGTTAGATACACAGGAGACTCACGTAGACACACAGGAGAGTTACGTAGACACACAGGAGACTCAGGTAGACACTCAGAAGACTCACGTAGACACACAGGAGTCTCACGTAGACACACAGGAGAGTTACGTAGACACACAGGAGACTCAGGTAGACACTCAGGAGACTCACGTAGACACACAGGAGTCTCACGTAGACACACAGGAGACTCACGTAGACACTCAAGAGACCCACGAAGACACCCAGGAGACTCACGTAGACACACAGGAGACTAAGGTAGACAATCAAGAGACTCACGTAGACACACAGGAAACTCACGTAGACACCCAGGAGACTCACGAAGACACCCAGGAGACTCACGTAGACACACAGGAGACTCACGTAGACGCTGAGGAGACTCACGTAGACACTGAGTAGACACACGTAGACACTGAGGAGACTCACGTAGACAGACAGGAGACTCACGTAGACACCCAGGAGAGTGACTTAGACACACAGGAGTCTCACGTAGACACACAGGAGACTCACGCAGACACTCAAGAGACCCACGTAGACACACAGGAGACTCACGTAGACACACAGGAGACTCACGTAGACACTTAGGAGACTCACGAAGACACCCAGGAGACTCACGTAGACACACAGGAGACTCACGTAGACACACAGGAGACTCACGAAGACACCCAGAAGACTCACGTAGACACACAGGAGTCTCACGTAGACACACAGGAGACTCAGGAAGACACCCAGGAGACTCACGAAGACATCCAGGAGACTCACGTAGACACACAGGAGACTCACGTAGACACACAGGAGACTCACGTAGACACTGAGGAGACTCACGTAGACACTGAGGAGACTCACGTAGACACACAGGAGACTCACGTAGACACCCAGGAGACTCACGTAGACACACAGGAGACTCACGTAGACACACAGGAGAGTGACGTAGACACACAGGAGTCTCACGTAGACACACAGGAGACTCACGTAGACACTCAAGAGACTCACGTAGACACACAGGAGACTCACGTAGACACACAGGAGACTCACGAAGACACACAGGAGACTCACGTAGATACATAGGAGACGTAGGTAGATACACAGGAGACTCACGTAGACACACAGGAGACTCACGTAGACACACAGGAGAGTGACGTAGACACACAGGAGTCTCACGTAGACACACAGGAGACTCACGTAGACACTCAAGAGACTCACGTAGACACACAGGAGACTCACGTAGACACCCAGGAGACTCACGTAGAAACACAGGAGACTCACGTAGATACATAGGAGACGTAGGAAGATACACAGGAGACTCACGTAGACACACACGAGACTCACGTAGACACACAGGAGACTCACGTAGACACCCAGGAGAGTGACTTACACACACAGGAGTCTCACGTAGACAAACAGGAGAATCACGTAGACACTCAAGAAACCCACGTAGACACACAGGAAACTCACGTAGACACACAGGAGACTCACGTAGACACTTAGGCGACTCACGTAGACACACAAGAGACTCACGAAGACACCCAGGAGACTCACGTAGACACACAGGAGACTCACGTAGACACTTAGGAGACTCACGAAGACACCCAGGAGACTCACGTAGACACACAGGAGACTCACGTAGACACTCAAGAGACCCACGTAGACACACAGGAGACTCACGTAGACACACAGGAAACTCACGTAGACACCCAGGAGACTCACGAAGACACACAGGAGACTCACGTAGACACTGAGGAGACTCACGTAGACACTGAGGAGACTCACGTAGACACTGAGGAGACTCACGTCGACACACAGGAGACTCACGTAGACACCCAGGAGACTCACGTAGACACACAGGAGACTCAGGTAGACACCCAGGAGACTCACGTAGACACACAGGAGACTCACGTAGACACCCAGGAGAGTGACGTAGACACACAGGAGTCTCACGTAGACAGACAGGAGACTCACGTAGACACTCAAGAGACTCACGTAGACACACAGGAGACTCAAGTAGACACACAGGAGACTCACGAAGACACCCAGGAGACTCACGTAGACACACAGGAGACTCACGTAGACACACAGGAGACTCACGTAGACACACAGGAGACGTACGTAGATACACAGGAGACTCACGTAGACACCCAGGAGACTCACGTAGACAGACAGGAGACTCACGTAGACACTCAGAAGACTCACGTAGACACCAAGGATACTCAGGTAGACACCCAGGAGAGTGACTTAGACACACAGGAGTCTCACGTAGACAAACAGGAGAATCACGTAGACACTCAAGAAACCCACGTAGACACACAGGAGACTCACGTAGACACTGAGGAGACTCACGTAGACAGACAGGAGACTCACGTAGACACCCAGGAGAGTGACTTAGACACACAGGAGTCTCACGTAGACACACAGGAGACTCACGCAGACACTCAAGAGACCCACGTAGACACACAGGAGACTCACGTAGACACACAGGAGACTCACGTAGACACTTAGGAGACTCACGAAGACACCCAGGAGACTCACGTAGACACACAGGAGACTCACGTAGACACACAGGAGACTCACGAAGACACCCAGAAGACTCACGTAGACACACAGGAGTCTCACGTAGACACACAGGAGACTCAGGAAGACACCCAGGAGACTCACGAAGACATCCAGGAGACTCACGTAGACACACAGGAGACTCACGTAGACACACAGGAGACTCACGTAGACACTGAGGAGACTCACGTAGACACTGAGGAGACTCACGTAGACACACAGGAGACTCACGTAGACACCCAGGAGACTCACGTAGACACACAGGAGACTCACGTAGACACACAGGAGAGTGACGTAGACACACAGGAGTCTCACGTAGACACACAGGAGACTCACGTAGACACTCAAGAGACTCACGTAGACACACAGGAGACTCACGTAGACACACAGGAGACTCACGAAGACACACAGGAGACTCACGTAGATACATAGGAGACGTAGGTAGATACACAGGAGACTCACGTAGACACACAGGAGACTCACGTAGACACACAGGAGAGTGACGTAGACACACAGGAGTCTCACGTAGACACACAGGAGACTCACGTAGACACTCAAGAGACTCACGTAGACACACAGGAGACTCACGTAGACACCCAGGAGACTCACGTAGAAACACAGGAGACTCACGTAGATACATAGGAGACGTAGGAAGATACACAGGAGACTCACGTAGACACACACGAGACTCACGTAGACACACAGGAGACTCACGTAGACACCCAGGAGAGTGACTTACACACACAGGAGTCTCACGTAGACAAACAGGAGAATCACGTAGACACTCAAGAAACCCACGTAGACACACAGGAAACTCACGTAGACACACAGGAGACTCACGTAGACACTTAGGCGACTCACGTAGACACACAAGAGACTCACGAAGACACCCAGGAGACTCACGTAGACACACAGGAGACTCACGTAGACACTTAGGAGACTCACGAAGACACCCAGGAGACTCACGTAGACACACAGGAGACTCACGTAGACACTCAAGAGACCCACGTAGACACACAGGAGACTCACGTAGACACACAGGAAACTCACGTAGACACCCAGGAGACTCACGAAGACACACAGGAGACTCACGTAGACACTGAGGAGACTCACGTAGACACTGAGGAGACTCACGTAGACACTGAGGAGACTCACGTCGACACACAGGAGACTCACGTAGACACCCAGGAGACTCACGTAGACACACAGGAGACTCAGGTAGACACCCAGGAGACTCACGTAGACACACAGGAGACTCACGTAGACACCCAGGAGAGTGACGTAGACACACAGGAGTCTCACGTAGACAGACAGGAGACTCACGTAGACACTCAAGAGACTCACGTAGACACACAGGAGACTCAAGTAGACACACAGGAGACTCACGAAGACACCCAGGAGACTCACGTAGACACACAGGAGACTCACGTAGACACACAGGAGACTCACGTAGACACACAGGAGACGTACGTAGATACACAGGAGACTCACGTAGACACCCAGGAGACTCACGTAGACAGACAGGAGACTCACGTAGACACTCAGAAGACTCACGTAGACACCAAGGATACTCAGGTAGACACCCAGGAGAGTGACTTAGACACACAGGAGTCTCACGTAGACAAACAGGAGAATCACGTAGACACTCAAGAAACCCACGTAGACACACAGGAGACTCACGTAGACACACAGGAGACTCACGTAGACACATAGGCGACTCACGTAGACACACAAGAGACTCACGAAGACACCCAGGAGACTCACGTAGACACACAGGAGACTCACGTAGACACTCAAGAGACCCACGTAGACACACAGGAGACTCACATAGACACAGGAGTCTCACGAGGACACTCAGGAGACTCACGTAGACACACAGGAGACTCACGTAGACACACAGGAAACTCACGTAGACACCCAGGAGACTCACGAAGACACACAGGAGACTCACGTAGACACTGAGGAGACTCACGTAGACACTGAGGAGACTCACGTAGACACACAGGAGACTCACGTATACACCCAGGAGACTCACGTAGACACACAGGAGACTCACGTAGACACCCAGGAGAGTGACGTAGACACACAGGAGACTCACGTAGACAATCAAGAGACTCACGTAGACACACAGGAAACTCACGTAGACACCCAGGAGACTCACGAAGACACCCAGGAGACTCACCTAGACACACAGGAGACTCACGTAGACGCTGAGGAGACTCACGTAGACACTGAGCAGACACACGTAGACACTGAGGAGACTCACGTCGACACCCAGGAGACTCACCAAGACACCCAGGAGACTCACGTAGACACACAGGAGACTCACGTAGACAGACAGGAGACTCACGTAGACACCCAGGAGAGTGACGTAGACACACAGGAGTCTCACGTAGACACACAGGAGACTCACGCAGACACACAAGAGACCCACGTAGACACTTAGGAGACTCACGAAGACACCCAGGAGACTCACGTAGACACACAGGAGACTCACGTAGACACACAGGAGACTCACGAAGACACCCAGAAGACTCACGTAGACACACAGGAGACTCACGTAGACACACAGGAGACTCAGGAAGATACCCAGGAGACTCACGAAGACATCCAGGAGACTCACGTAGACACACAGGAGACTCACGTAGACACACAGGAGACTCACGTAGACACTGAGGAGACTCACGTAGACACCCAGGAGACTCACGTAGACACCCAGGAGACTCACGTAGACACACAGGAGACTCACGTATACACCCAGGAGACTCACGTAGACACACAGGAGACTCACGTAGACACCCAGGAGAGTGACGTAGACACACAGGAGTCTCACGTAGACACACAGGAGACTCGCGTAGACACTCAAGAGACTCACGTAGACACACAGGAGACTCACGTAGACACACGGGAGACACACGAAGACACCCAGGAGACTCACGTAGACACACAGGAGACTCACGTAGACACACAGGAGACGTAGGTAGATACACAGGAGACTCACGTAGACACCCAGGAGACTCACGTAGACAGACAGGAGACTCACGTAGACACACAGGAGACTCACGTAGACACACAGGAGACTCACGTAGACACACAGGAGACTCACGTAGACGCTGAGGAGACTCACGTAGACACTGAGGAGACACACGTAGACACTGAGGAGACTCACGTAGACAGACAGGAGACTCACGTAGACACCCAGGAGAGTGACTTAGACACACAGGAGACTCACGTAGACACACAGGAGACTCACGTAGACACACAGGAGACTCACGTAGACACTTAGGAGACTCACGAAGACACCCAGGAGACTCACGTAGACACACAGGAGACTCACGTAGACACACAGGAGACTGACGAAGACACCCAGAAGACTCACGTAGACACACAGGAGTCTCACGTAGACACACAGGAGACTCAGGAAGACACCCAGGAGACTCACGAAGACATCCAGGAGACTCACGTAGACACACAGGAGACTCACGTAGACACACAGGAGACTCACGTAGACACTGAGGAGACTCACGTAGACACTGAGGAGACTCACGTAGACACACAGGAGACTCACGTAGACACCCAGGAGACTCACGTAGACACACAGGAGACTCACGTAGACACACAGGAGAGTGACGTAGACACACAGGAGTCTCACGTAGACACACAGGAGACTCACGTAGACACTCAAGAGACTCACGTAGACACACAGGAGACTCACGTAGACACACAGGAGACTCACGAAGACACACAGGAGACTCACGTAGACACACAGGAGACTCACGTAGACACCCAGGAGACTCACGTAGAAACACAGGAGACTCACGTAGATACATAGGAGACGTAGGTAGATACACAGGAGACTCACGTAGACACACACGAGACTCACGTAGACACACAGGAGACTCACGTAGACACCCAGGAGAGTGACTTACACACACAGGAGTCTCACGTAGACAAACAGGAGAATCACGTAGACACTCAAGAAACCCACGTAGACACACAGGAGACTCACGTAGACACACAGGAGACTCACGTAGACACTTAGGCGACTCACGTAGACACACAAGAGACTCACGAAGACACCCAGGAGACTCATGTAGACACACAGGAGACTCACGTAGACACTTAGGAGACTCACGAAGACACCCAGGAGACTCACGTAGACACACAGGAGACTCACGTAGACACTCAAGAGACCCACGTAGACACACAGGAGACTCACGTAGACACACAGGAAACTCACGTAGACACCCAGGAGACTCACGAAGACACACAGGAGACTCACGTAGACACTGAGGAGACTCACGTAGACACTGAGGAGACTCACGTAGACACTGAGGAGACTCACGTAGACACACAGGAGACTCACGTAGACACCCAGGAGACTCACGTAGACACACAGGAGACTCACGTAGACACCCAGGAGACTCACGTAGACACACAGGAGACTCACGTAGACACCCAGGAGAGTGACGTAGACACACAGGAGTCTCACGTAGACACACAGGAGACTCACGTAGACACTCAAGAGACTCACGTAGACACACAGGAGACTCAAGTAGACACACAGGAGACTCACGAAGACACCCAGGAGACTCACGTAGACACACAGGAGACTCACGTAGACACACAGGAGACTCACGTAGACACACAGGAGACGTAGGTATATACACAGGAGACTCACGTAGACACCCAGGAGACTCACGTAGACAGACAGGAGACTCACGTAGACACTCAGAAGACTCACGTAGACACCCAGGATACTCAGGTAGACACCCAGGAGAGTGACTTAGACACACAGGAGTCTCACGTAGACAAACAGGAGAATCACGTAGACACTCAAGAAACCCACGTAGACACACAGGAGACTCACGTAGACACACAGGAGACTCAAGTAGACACTTAGGCGACTCACGTAGACACACAAGAGACTCACGAAGACACCCAGGAGACTCACGTAGACACACAGGAGACTCACGTAGACACTTAGGAGACTCACGAAGACACCCAGGAGACTCACGTAGACACACAGGAGACTCACTTAGACACTCAAGAGACCCACGTAGACACACAGGAGACTCACATAGACACAGGAGTCTCACGAGGACACTCAGGAGACTCACGTAGACACACAGGAGACTCACGTAGACACACAGGAAACTCACGTAGACACCCAGGAGACTCACGAAGACACACAGGAGACTCACGTAGACACTGAGGAGACTCACGTAGACACTGAGGAGACTCACGTAGACACACAGGAGACTCACGTATACACCCAGGAGACTCACGTAGACACACAGGAGACTCACGTAGACACCCAGGAGAGTGACGTAGACACACAGGAGTCTCACGTAGACACACAGGAGACTCACGTAGACACTCAAGAGACTCACGTAGACACACAGGAGACTCACGTAGACACACGGGAGACTCACGAAGACACCCAGGAGACTCACGTAGACACACAGGAGACTCAGGTAGACACACAGGAGACTCACGTAGACACACAGGAGACGTAGGTAGATACACAGGAGACTCACGTAGACACCCAGGAGACTCACGTAGACAGACAGGAGACTCACGTAGACACACAGGAGACTCACGTAGACACTCAGGAGACTCACGTAGACACTCAAGAGACCCACGAAGACACCCAGGAGACTCACGTAGACACACAGGAGACTAAGGTAGACAATCAAGAGACTCACGTAGACACACAGGAAACTCACGTAGACACCCAGGAGACTCACGAAGACACCCAGGAGATTCACCTAGACACACAGGAGACTCACGTAGACGCTGAGGAGACTCACGTAGACACTGAGGAGACACACGTAGACACTGAGGAGACTCACGTAGACACCCAGGAGACTCACCAAGACACCCAGGAGACTCACGTAGACACACAGGAGACTCACGTAGACAGACAGGAGACTCACGTAGACACCCAGGAGAGTGACGTAGACACACAGGAGTCTCACGTAGACACACAGGAGACTCACGCAGTCACACAAGAGACCCACGTAGACACTTAGGAGACTCACGAAGACACCCAGGAGACTCACGTAGACACACAGGAGACTCACGTAGACACACAGGAGACTCACGAAGACACCCAGAAGACTCACGTAGACACACAGGAGACTCACGTAGACACACAGGAGACTCAGGAAGATACCCAGGAGACTCACGAAGACATCCAGGAGACTCACGTAGACACACAGGAGACTCACGTAGACACACAGGAGACTCACGTAGACACTGAGGAGACTCACGTAGACACCCAGGAGACTCACGTAGACACCCAGGAGACTCACGTAGACACACAGGAGACTCACGTATACACCCAGGAGACTCACGTAGACACACAGGAGACTCACGTAGACACCCAGGAGAGTGACGTAGACACACAGGAGTCTCACGTAGACACACAGGAGACTCACGTAGACACTCAAGAGACTCACGTAGACACACAGGAGACTCACGTAGACACACGGGAGACTCACGAAGACACCCAGGAGACTCACGTAGACACACAGGAGACTCACGTAGACACACAGGAGACTCACGTAGACACACAGGAGACGTAGGTAGATACACAGGAGACTCATGTAGACACGCAGGAGACTCACGTAGACAGACAGGAGACTCACGTAGACACACAGGAGACTCACGTAGACACTCAGGAGACTCACGTAGACACTCAAGAGACCCACGAAGACACCCAGGAGACTCACGTAGACACACAGGAGACTAAGGTAGACAATCAAGAGACTCACGTAGACACACAGGAAACTCACGTAGACACCCAGGAGACTCACGAAGACACCCAGGAGACTCACGTAGACACACAGGAGACTCACGTAGACGCTGAGGAGACTCACGTAGACACTGAGGAGACACACGTAGACAATGAGGAGACTCACGTAGACACCCAGGAGACTCACCAAGACACCCAGGAGACTCACGTAGACACACAGGAGACTCACGAAGACACCCAGGAGACTCACGTAGACACACAGGAGACTCACGTAGACACTCAAGAGACCCACGTAGACACA
Source organism: Petromyzon marinus (assembly GCF_048934315.1). Classification (NCBI taxonomy): domain Eukaryota; kingdom Metazoa; phylum Chordata; class Hyperoartia; order Petromyzontiformes; family Petromyzontidae; genus Petromyzon; species Petromyzon marinus. Next base: position 17,155,678 of record NC_133683.1, read on the forward strand.
CAGGAGACTCACATAGACACAGGAGTCTCACGTAGACACTCAACAGACTCACGTAGACACACAGGAGACTCACGTAGACACACAGGAAACTCACGTAGACACCCAGGAGACTCACGAAGACACCCAGGAGACTCACGTAGACACACAGGAGACTCACGTAGACACACAGGAGACTCACGAAGACACCCAGAAGACTCACGTAGACACACAGGAGTCTCACGTAGACACACAGGAGACTCAGGAAGACACCCAGGAGACTCACGAAGACATCCAGGAGACTCACGTAGACACACAGGAGACTCACGTAGACACACAGGAGACTCACGTAGACACTGAGGAGACTCACGTAGACACTGAGGAGACTCACGTAGACACACAGGAGACTCACGTAGACACACAGGAGACTCACGTAGACACCCAGGAGACTCACGTAGACACACAGGAGACTCACGTAGACACACAGGAGAGTGACGTAGACACACAGGAGTCTCACGTAGACACACAGGAGACTCACGTAGACACTCAAGAGACTCACGTAGACACACAGGAGACTCACGTAGACACACAGGAGACTCACGTAGACACACAGGAGACGTAGGTAGATACACAGGAGACTCACGTAGACACCCAGGAGACTCACGTAGACAGACAGGAGACTCACGTAGACAGACAGGAGACTCACGTAGACACACAGGAGACTCACGTAGACACTCAGGAGACTCACGTAGACACTCAAGAGACCCACGAAGACACCCAGGAGACTCACGTAGACACACAGGAGACTAAGGTAGACAATCAAGAGACTCACGTAGACACACAGGAAACTCACGTAGACACCCAGGAGACTCACGAAGACACCCAGGAGACTCACCTAGACACACAGGCGACTCACGTAGACGCTGATGAGACTCACGTAGACACTGAGGAGACACACGTAGACACTGAGGAGACTCACGTCGACACCCAGGAGACTCACCAAGACACCCAGGAGACTCACGTAGACACACAGGAGACTCACGTAGACAGACAGGAGACTCACGTAGACACCCAGGAGAGTGACGTAGACACACAGGAGTCTCACGTAGACACACAGGAGACTCACGCAGACACACAAGAGACCCACGTAGACACTTAGGAGACTCACGAAGACACCCAGGAGACTCACGTAGACACACAGGAGACTCACGTAGACACACAGGAGACTCACGAAGACACCCAGAAGACTCACGTAGACACACAGGAGACTCACGTAGACACACAGGAGACTCAGGAAGATACCCAGGAGACTCACGAAGACATCCAGGAGACTCACGTAGACACACAGGAGACTCACGTAGACACACAGGAGACTCACGTAGACACTGAGGAGACTCACGTAGACACCCAGGAGACTCACGTAGACACCCAGGAGACTCACGTAGACACACAGGAGACTCACGTATACACCCAGGAGACTCACGTAGACACACAGGAGACTCACGTAGACACCCAGGAGAGTGACGTAGACACACAGGAGTCTCACGTAGACACACAGGAGACTCGCGTAGACACTCAAGAGACTCACGTAGACACACAGGAGACTCACGTAGACACACGGGAGACACACGAAGACACCCAGGAGACTCACGTAGACACACAGGAGACTCACGTAGACACACAGGAGACGTAGGTAGATACACAGGAGACTCACGTAGACACCCAGGAGACTCACGTAGACAGACAGGAGACTCACGTAGACACACAGGAGACTCACGTAGACACACAGGAGACTCACGTAGACGCTGAGGAGACTCACGTAGACACTGAGGAGACACACGTAGACACTGAGGAGACTCACGTAGACAGACAGGAGACTCACGTAGACACCCAGGAGAGTGACTTAGACACACAGGAGACTCACGTAGACACACAGGAGACTCACGTAGACACACAGGAGACTCACGTAGACACTTAGGAGACTCACGAAGACACCCAGGAGACTCACGTAGACACACAGGAGACTCACGTAGACACACAGCAGACTCACGAAGACACCCAGAAGACTCACGTAGACACACAGGAGTCTCACGTAGACACACAGGAGACTCAGGAAGACACCCAGGAGACTCACGAAGACATCCAGGAGACTCACGTAGACACACAGGAGACTCACGTAGACACACAGGAGACTCACGTAGACACTGAGGAGACTCACGTAGACACTGAGGAGACTCACGTAGACACACAGGAGACTCACGTAGACACCCAGGAGACTCACGTAGACACACAGGAGACTCACGTAGACACACAGGAGAGTGACGTAGACACACAGGAGTCTCACGTAGACACACAGGAGACTCACGTAGACACTCAAGAGACTCACGTAGACACACAGGAGACTCACGTAGACACACAGGAGACTCACGAAGACACACAGGAGACTCACGTAGACACACAGGAGACTCACGTAGACACCCAGGAGACTCACGTAGAAACACAGGAGACTCACGTAGATACATAGGAGACGTAGGTAGATACACAGGAGACTCACGTAGACACACACGAGACTCACGTAGACACACAGGAGACTCACGTAGACACCCAGGAGAGTGACTTACACACACAGGAGTCTCACGTAGACAAACAGGAGAATCACGTAGACACTCAAGAAACCCACGTAGACACACAGGAGACTCACGTAGACACACAGGAGACTCACGTAGACACTTAGGCGACTCACGTAGACACACAAGAGACTCACGAAGACACCCAGGAGACTCATGTAGACACACAGGAGACTCACGTAGACACTTAGGAGACTCACGAAGACACCCAGGAGACTCACGTAGACACACAGGAGACTCACGTAGACACTCAAGAGACCCACGTAGACACACAGGAGACTCACGTAGACACACAGGAAACTCACGTAGACACCCAGGAGACTCACGAAGACACACAGGAGACTCACGTAGACACTGAGGAGACTCACGTAGACACTGAGGAGACTCACGTAGACACTGAGGAGACTCACGTAGACACACAGGAGACTCACGTAGACACCCAGGAGACTCACGTAGACACACAGGAGACTCACGTAGACACCCAGGAGACTCACGTAGACACACAGGAGACTCACGTAGACACCCAGGAGAGTGACGTAGACACACAGGAGTCTCACGTAGACACACAGGAGACTCACGTAGACACTCAAGAGACTCACGTAGACACACAGGAGACTCAAGTAGACACACAGGAGACTCACGAAGACACCCAGGAGACTCACGTAGACACACAGGAGACTCACGTAGACACACAGGAGACTCACGTAGACACACAGGAGACGTAGGTATATACACAGGAGACTCACGTAGACACCCAGGAGACTCACGTAGACAGACAGGAGACTCACGTAGACACTCAGAAGACTCACGTAGACACCCAGGATACTCAGGTAGACACCCAGGAGAGTGACTTAGACACACAGGAGTCTCACGTAGACAAACAGGAGAATCACGTAGACACTCAAGAAACCCACGTAGACACACAGGAGACTCACGTAGACACACAGGAGACTCAAGTAGACACTTAGGCGACTCACGTAGACACACAAGAGACTCACGAAGACACCCAGGAGACTCACGTAGACACACAGGAGACTCACGTAGACACTTAGGAGACTCACGAAGACACCCAGGAGACTCACGTAGACACACAGGAGACTCACTTAGACACTCAAGAGACCCACGTAGACACACAGGAGACTCACATAGACACAGGAGTCTCACGAGGACACTCAGGAGACTCACGTAGACACACAGGAGACTCACGTAGACACACAGGAAACTCACGTAGACACCCAGGAGACTCACGAAGACACACAGGAGACTCACGTAGACACTGAGGAGACTCACGTAGACACTGAGGAGACTCACGTAGACACACAGGAGACTCACGTATACACCCAGGAGACTCACGTAGACACACAGGAGACTCACGTAGACACCCAGGAGAGTGACGTAGACACACAGGAGTCTCACGTAGACACACAGGAGACTCACGTAGACACTCAAGAGACTCACGTAGACACACAGGAGACTCACGTAGACACACGGGAGACTCACGAAGACACCCAGGAGACTCACGTAGACACACAGGAGACTCAGGTAGACACACAGGAGACTCACGTAGACACACAGGAGACGTAGGTAGATACACAGGAGACTCACGTAGACACCCAGGAGACTCACGTAGACAGACAGGAGACTCACGTAGACACACAGGAGACTCACGTAGACACTCAGGAGACTCACGTAGACACTCAAGAGACCCACGAAGACACCCAGGAGACTCACGTAGACACACAGGAGACTAAGGTAGACAATCAAGAGACTCACGTAGACACACAGGAAACTCACGTAGACACCCAGGAGACTCACGAAGACACCCAGGAGATTCACCTAGACACACAGGAGACTCACGTAGACGCTGAGGAAACTCACGTAGACACTGAGGAGACACACGTAGACACTGAGGAGACTCACGTAGACACCCAGGAGACTCACCAAGACACCCAGGAGACTCACGTAGACACACAGGAGACTCACGTAGACAGACAGGAGACTCACGTAGACACCCAGGAGAGTGACGTAGACACACAGGAGTCTCACGTAGACACACAGGAGACTCACGCAGTCACACAAGAGACCCACGTAGACACTTAGGAGACTCACGAAGACACCCAGGAGACTCACGTAGACACACAGGAGACTCACGTAGACACACAGGAGACTCACGAAGACACCCAGAAGACTCACGTAGACACACAGGAGACTCACGTAGACACACAGGAGACTCAGGAAGATACCCAGGAGACTCACGAAGACATCCAGGAGACTCACGTAGACACACAGGAGACTCACGTAGACACACAGGAGACTCACGTAGACACTGAGGAGACTCACGTAGACACCCAGGAGACTCACGTAGACACCCAGGAGACTCACGTAGACACACAGGAGACTCACGTATACACCCAGGAGACTCACGTAGACACACAGGAGACTCACGTAGACACCCAGGAGAGTGACGTAGACACACAGGAGTCTCACGTAGACACACAGGAGACTCACGTAGACACTCAAGAGACTCACGTAGACACACAGGAGACTCACGTAGACACACGGGAGACTCACGAAGACACCCAGGAGACTCACGTAGACACACAGGAGACTCACGTAGACACACAGGAGACTCACGTAGACACACAGGAGACGTAGGTAGATACACAGGAGACTCATGTAGACACGCAGGAGACTCACGTAGACAGACAGGAGACTCACGTAGACACACAGGAGACTCACGTAGACACTCAGGAGACTCACGTAGACACTCAAGAGACCCACGAAGACACCCAGGAGACTCACGTAGACACACAGGAGACTAAGGTAGACAATCAAGAGACTCACGTAGACACACAGGAAACTCACGTAGACACCCAGGAGACTCACGAAGACACCCAGGAGACTCACGTAGACACACAGGAGACTCACGTAGACGCTGAGGAGACTCACGTAGACACTGAGGAGACACACGTAGACAATGAGGAGACTCACGTAGACACCCAGGAGACTCACCAAGACACCCAGGAGACTCACGTAGACACACAGGAGACTCACGAAGACACCCAGGAGACTCACGTAGACACACAGGAGACTCACGTAGACACTCAAGAGACCCACGTAGACACACAGGAGACTCACATAGACACAGGAGTCTCACGTAGACACTCAACAGACTCACGTAGACACACAGGAGACTCACGTAGACACACAGGAAACTCACGTAGACACCCAGGAGACTCACGAAGACACCCAGGAGACTCACGTAGACACACAGGAGACTCACGTAGACACACAGGAGACTCACGAAGACACCCAGAAGACTCACGTAGACACACAGGAGTCTCACGTAGACACACAGGAGACTCAGGAAGACACCCAGGAGACTCACGAAGACATCCAGGAGACTCACGTAGACACACAGGAGACTCACGTAGACACACAGGAGACTCACGCAGACACTGAGGAGACTCACGTAGACACTGAGGAGACTCACGTAGACACACAGGAGACTCACGTAGACACACAGGAGACTCACGTAGACACCCAGGAGACTCACGTAGACACACAGGAGACTCACGTAGACACACAGGAGAGTGACGTAGACACACAGGAGTCTCACGTAGACACACAGGAGACTCACGTAGACACTTAGGAGACTCACGAAGACACCCAGGAGACTCACGTAGACACACAGGAGACTCACGTAGACACTCAAGAGACCCACGTAGACACACAGGAGACTCACGTAGACACACAGGAAACTCACGTAGACACCCAGGAGACTCACGAAGACACACAGGAGACTCACGTAGACACTGAGGAGACTCACGTAGACACTGAGGAGACTCACGTAGACACTGAGGAGACTCACGTAGACACACAGGAGACTCACGTAGACACCCAGGAGACTCACGTAGACACACAGGAGACTCACGTAGACACCCAGGAGACTCACGTAGACACACAGGAGACTCACGTAGACACCCAGGAGAGTGACGTAGACACACAGGAGTCTCACGTAGACACACAGGAGACTCACGTAGACACTCAAGAGACTCACGTAGACACACAGGAGACTCAAGTAGACACACAGGAGACTCACGAAGACACCCAGGAGACTCACGTAGACACACAGGAGACTCACGTAGACACACAGGAGACTCACGTAGACACACAGGAGACGTAGGTATATACACAGGAGACTCACGTAGACACCCAGGAGACTCACGTAGACAGACAGGAGACTCACGTACACACTCAGAAGACTCACGTAGACACCCAGGATACTCAGGTAGACACCCAGGAGAGTGACTTAGACACACAGGAGTCTCACGTAGACAAACAGGAGAATCACGTAGACACTCAAGAAACCCACGTAGACACACAGGAGACTCACGTAGACACACAGGAGACTCAAGTAGACACTTAGGCGACTCACGTAGACACACAAGAGACTCACGAAGACACCCAGGAGACTCACGTAGACACACAGGAGACTCACGTAGACACTTAGGAGACTCACGAAGACACCCAGGAGACTCACGTAGACACACAGGAGACTCACTTAGACACTCAAGAGACCCACGTAGACACACAGGAGACTCACATAGACACAGGAGTCTCACGAGGACACTCAGGAGACTCACGTAGACACACAGGAGACTCACGTAGACACACAGGAAACTCACGTAGACACCCAGGAGACTCACGAAGACACACAGGAGACTCACGTAGACACTGAGGAGACTCACGTAGACACTGAGGAGACTCACGTAGACACACAGGAGACTCACGTATACACCCAGGAGACTCACGTAGACACACAGGAGACTCACGTAGACACCCAGGAGAGTGACGTAGACACACAGGAGTCTCACGTAGACACACAGGAGACTCACGTAGACACTCAAGAGACTCACGTAGACACACAGGAGACTCACGTAGACACACGGGAGACTCACGAAGACACCCAGGAGACTCACGTAGACACACAGGAGACTCAGGTAGACACACAGGAGACTCACGTAGACACACAGGAGACGTAGGTAGATACACAGGAGACTCACGTAGACACCCAGGAGACTCACGTAGACAGACAGGAGACTCACGTAGACACACAGGAGACTCACGTAGACACTCAGGAGACTCACGTAGACACTCAAGAGACCCACGAAGACACCCAGGAGACTCACGTAGACACACAGGAGACTAAGGTAGACAATCAAGAGACTCACGTAGACACACAGGAAACTCACGTAGACACCCAGGAGACTCACGAAGACACCCAGGAGATTCACCTAGACACACAGGAGACTCACGTAGACGCTGAGGAGACTCACGTAGACACTGAGGAGACACACGTAGACACTGAGGAGACTCACGTAGACACCCAGGAGACTCACCAAGACACCCAGGAGACTCACGTAGACACACAGGAGACTCACGTAGACAGACAGGAGACTCACGTAGACACCCAGGAGAGTGACGTAGACACACAGGAGTCTCACGTAGACACACAGGAGACTCACGCAGTCACACAAGAGACCCACGTAGACACTTAGGAGACTCACGAAGACACCCAGGAGACTCACGTAGACACACAGGAGACTCACGTAGACACACAGGAGACTCACGAAGACACCCAGAAGACTCACGTAGACACACAGGAGACTCACGTAGACACACAGGAGACTCAGGAAGATACCCAGGAGACTCACGAAGACATCCAGGAGACTCACGTAGACACACAGGAGACTCACGTAGACACACAGGAGACTCACGTAGACACTGAGGAGACTCACGTAGACACCCAGGAGACTCACGTAGACACCCAGGAGACTCACGTAGACACACAGGAGACTCACGTATACACCCAGGAGACTCACGTAGACACACAGGAGACTCACGTAGACACCCAGGAGAGTGACGTAGACACACAGGAGTCTCACGTAGACACACAGGAGACTCACGTAGACACACAAGAGACTCACGTAGACACACAGGAGACTCACGTAGACACACGGGAGACTCACGAAGACACCCAGGAGACTCACGTAGACACACAGGAGACTCACGTAGACACACAGGAGACTCACGTAGACACACAGGAGACGTAGGTAGATACACAGGAGACTCATGTAGACACGCAGGAGACTCACGTAGACAGACAGGAGACTCACGTAGACACACAGGAGACTCACGTAGACACTCAGGAGACTCACGTAGACACTCAAGAGACCCACGAAGACACCCAGGAGACTCACGTAGACACACAGGAGACTAAGGTAGACAATCAAGAGACTCACGTAGACACACAGGAAACTCACGTAGACACCCAGGAGACTCACGAAGACACCCAGGAGACTCACGTAGACACACAGGAGACTCACGTAGACGCTGAGGAGACTCACGTAGACACTGAGGAGACACACGTAGACAATGAGGAGACTCACGTAGACACCCAGGAGACTCACCAAGACACCCAGGAGACTCACGTAGACACACAGGAGACTCACGAAGACACCCAGGAGACTCACGTAGACACACAGGAGACTCACGTAGACACTCAAGAGACCCACGTAGACACACAGGAGACTCACATAGACACAGGAGTCTCACGTAGACACTCAACAGACTCACGTAGACACACAGGAGACTCACGTAGACACACAGGAAACTCACGTAGACACCCAGGAGACTCACGAAGACACCCAGGAGACTCACGTAGACACACAGGAGACTCACGTAGACACACAGGAGACTCACGAAGACACCCAGAAGACTCACGTAGACACACAGGAGTCTCACGTAGACACACAGGAGACTCAGGAAGACACCCAGGAGACTCACGAAGACATCCAGGAGACTCACGTAGACACACAGGAGACTCACGTAGACACACAGGAGACTCACGTAGACACTGAGGAGACTCACGTAGACACTGAGGAGACTCACGTAGACACACAGGAGACTCACGTAGACACACAGGAGACTCACGTAGACACCCAGGAGACTCACGTAGACACACAGGAGACTCACGTAGACACACAGGAGAGTGACGTAGACACACAGGAGTCTCACGTAGACACACAGGAGACTCACGTAGACACTCAAGAGACTCACGTAGACACACAGGAGACTCACGTAGACACACAGGAGACTCACGAAGACACACAGGAGACTCACGTAGACACACAGGAGACTCACGTAGACACCCAGGAGACTCACGTAGAAACACAGGAGACTCACGTAGATACATAGGAGACGTAGGTAGATACACAGGAGACTCACGTAGACACACACGAGACTCACGTAGACACACAGGAGACTCACGTAGACACCCAGGAGACTCACGTAGACACACAGGAGACTCACGTAGACACACAGGAGAGTGACGTAGACACACAGGAGTCTCACGTAGACACACAGGAGACTCACGTAGACACTCAAGAGACTCACGTAGACACACAGGAGACTCACGTAGACACACAGGAGACTCACGAAGACACACAGGAGACTCACGTAGACACACAGGAGACTCACGTAGACACCCAGGAGACTCACGTAGAAACACAGGAGACTCACGTAGATACATAGGAGACGTAGGTAGATACACAGGAGACTCACGAAGACACCCAGGAGACTCACGTAGACACACAGGAGACTCACGTAGACACTTAGGAGACTCACGAAGACACCCAGGAGACTCACGTAGACACACAGGAGACTCACGTAGACACTCAAGAGACCCACGTAGACACACAGGAGACTCACGTAGACACACAGGAAACTCACGTAGACACCCAGGAGACTCACGAAGACACACAGGAGACTCACGTAGACACTGAGGAGACTCACGTAGACACTGAGGAGACTCACGTAGACACTGAGGAGACTCACGTAGACACACAGGAGACTCATGTAGACACCCAGGAGACTCACGTAGACACACAGGAGACTCACGTAGACACCCAGGAGACTCACGTAGACACACAGGAGACTCACGTAGACACCCAGGAGAGTGACGTAGACACACAGGAGTCTCACGTAGACACACAGGAGACTCACGTAGACACTCAAGAGACTCACGTAGACACACAGGAGACTCAAGTAGACACACAGGAGACTCACGAAAACACCCAGGAGACTCACGTAGACACACAGGAGACTCACGTAGACACACAGGAGACTCACGTAGACACACAGGAGACGTAGGTAGATACACAGGAGACTCACGTAGACACCCAGGAGACTCACGTAGACAGACAGGAGACTCACGTAGACACTCAGAAGACTCACGTAGACACCCAGGATACTCAGGTAGACACCCAGGAGAGTGACTTAGACACACAGGAGTCTCACGTAGACAAACAGGAGAATCACGTAGACACTCAAGAAACCCACGTAGACACACAGGAGACTCACGTAGACACACAGGAGACTCAAGTAGACACTTAGGCGACTCACGTAGACACACAAGAGACTCACGAAGACACCCAGGAGACTCACGTAGACACACAGGAGACTCACGTAGACACTTAGGAGACTCACGAAGACACCCAGGAGACTCACGTAGACACACAGGAGACTCACGTAGACACTCAAGAGACCCACGTAGACACACAGGAGACTCACATAGACACAGGAGTCTCACGAGGACACTCAGGAGACTCACGTAGACACACAGGAGACTCACGTAGACACACAGGAAACTCACGTAGACACCCAGGAGACTCACGAAGACACACAGGAGACTCACGTAGACACTGAGGAGACTCACGTAGACACTGAGGAGACTCACGTAGACACACAGGAGACTCACGTATACACCCAGGAGACTCACGTAGACACACAGGAGACTCACGTAGACACACAGGAAACTCACGTAGACACCCAGGAGACTCACGAAGACACCCAGGAGACTCACGTAGACACACAGGAGACTCACGTAGACACACAGGAGACTCACGAAGACACCCAGAAGACTCACGTAGACACACAGGAGTCTCACGTAGACACACAGGAGACTCAGGAAGACACCCAGGAGACTCACGAAGACATCCAGGAGACTCACGTAGACACACAGGAGACTCACGTAGACACACAGGAGACTCACGTAGACACTGAGGAGACTCACGTAGACACTGAGGAGACTCACGTAGACACACAGGAGACTCACGTAGACACACAGGAGACTCACGTAGACACCCAGGAGACTCACGTAGACACACAGGAGACTCACGTAGACACACAGGAGAGTGACGTAGACACACAGGAGTCTCACGTAGACACACAGGAGACTCACGTAGACACTCAAGAGACTCACGTAGACACACAGGAGACTCACGTAGACACACAGGAGACTCACGAAGACACACAGGAGACTCACGTAGACACACAGGAGACTCACGTAGACACCCAGGAGACTCACGTAGAAACACAGGAGACTCACGTAGATACATAGGAGACGTAGGTAGATACACAGGAGACTCACGTAGACACACACGAGACTCACGTAGACACACAGGAGACTCACGTAGACACCCAGGAGAGTGACTTACACACACAGGAGTCTCACGTAGACAAACAGGAGAATCACGTAGACACTCAAGAAACCCACGTAGACACACAGGAGACTCACGTAGACACACAGGAGACTCACGTAGACACTTAGGCGACTCACGTAGACACACAAGAGACTCACGAAGACACCCAGGAGACTCACGTAGACACACAGGAGACTCACGTAGACACTTAGGAGACTCACGAAGACACCCAGGAGACTCACGTAGACACACAGGAGACTCACGTAGACACTCAAGAGACCCACGTAGACACACAGGAGACTCACGTAGACACACAGGAAACTCACGTAGACACCCAGGAGACTCACGAAGACACACAGGAGACTCACGTAGACACTGAGGAGACTCACGTAGACACTGAGGAGACTCACGTAGACACTGAGGAGACTCACGTAGACACACAGGAGACTCATGTAGACACCCAGGAGACTCACGTAGACACACAGGAGACTCACGTAGACACCCAGGAGACTCACGTAGACACACAGGAGACTCACGTAGACACCCAGGAGAGTGACGTAGACACACAGGAGTCTCACGTAGACACACAGGAGACTCACGTAGACACTCAAGAGACTCACGTAGACACACAGGAGACTCAAGTAGACACACAGGAGACTCACGAAAACACCCAGGAGACTCACGTAGACACACAGGAGACTCACGTAGACACACAGGAGACTCACGTAGACACACAGGAGACGTAGGTAGATACACAGGAGACTCACGTAGACACCCAGGAGACTCACGTAGACAGACAGGAGACTCACGTAGACACTCAGAAGACTCACGTAGACACCCAGGATACTCAGGTAGACACCCAGGAGAGTGACTTAGACACACAGGAGTCTCACGTAGACAAACAGGAGAATCACGTAGACACTCAAGAAACCCACGTAGACACACAGGAGACTCACGTAGACACACAGGAGACTCAAGTAGACACTTAGGCGACTCACGTAGACACACAAGAGACTCACGAAGACACCCAGGAGACTCACGTAGACACACAGGAGACTCACGTAGACACTTAGGAGACTCACGAAGACACCCAGGAGACTCACGTAGACACACAGGAGACTCACGTAGACACTCAAGAGACCCACGTAGACACACAGGAGACTCACATAGACACAGGAGTCTCACGAGGACACTCAGGAGACTCACGTAGACACACAGGAGACTCACGTAGACACACAGGAAACTCACGTAGACACCCAGGAGACTCACGAAGACACACAGGAGACTCACGTAGACACTGAGGAGACTCACGTAGACACTGAGGAGACTCACGTAGACACACAGGAGACTCACGTATACACCCAGGAGACTCACGTAGACACACAGGAGACTCACGTAGACACCCAGGAGAGTGACGTAGACACACAGGAGTCTCACGTAGACACACAGGAGACTCACGTAGACACTCAAGAGACTCACGTAGACACACAGGAGACTCACGTAGACACACGGGAGACTCACGAAGACACCCAGGAGACTCACGTAGACACACAGGAGACTCAGGTAGACACACAGGAGACTCACGTAGACACACAGGAGACGTAGGTAGATACACAGGAGACTCACGTAGACACCCAGGAGACTCACGTAGACAGACAGGAGACTCACGTAGACACACAGGAGACTCACGTAGACACTCAGGAGACTCACGTAGACACTCAAGAGACCCACGAAGACACCCAGGAGACTCACGTAGACACACAGGAGACTAAGGTAGACAATCAAGAGACTCACGTAGACACACAGGAAACTCACGTAGACACCCAGGAGACTCACGAAGACACCCAGGAGACTCACCTAGACACACAGGAGACTCACGTAGACGCTGAGGAGACTCACGTAGACACTGAGGAGACACACGTAGACACTGAGGAGACTCACGTAGACACCCAGGAGACTCACCAAGACACCCAGGAGACTCACGTAGACACACAGGAGACTCACGTAGACAGACAGGAGACTCACGTAGACACCCAGGAGAGTGACGTAGACACACAGGAGTCTCACGTAGACACACAGGAGACTCACGCAGACACACAAGAGACCCACGTAGACACTTAGGAGACTCACGAAGACACCCAGGAGACTCACGTAGACACACAGGAGACTCACGTAGACACACAGGAGACTCACGAAGACACCCAGAAGACTCACGTAGACACACAGGAGACTCACGTAGACACACAGGAGACTCAGGAAGATACCCAGGAGACTCACGAAGACATCCAGGAGACTCACGTAGACACACAGGAGACTCACGTAGACACACAGGAGACTCACGTAGACACTGAGGAGACTCACGTAGACACCCAGGAGACTCACGTAGACACCCAGGAGACTCACGTAGACACACAGGAGACTCACGTATACACCCAGGAGACTCACGTAGACACACAGGAGACTCACGTAGACACCCAGGAGAGTGACGTAGACACACAGGAGTCTCACGTAGACACACAGGAGACTCACGTAGACACTCAAGAGACTCACGTAGACACACAGGAGACTCACGTAGACACACGGGAGACTCACGAAGACACCCAGGAGACTCACGTAGACACACAGGAGACTCACGTAGAAACACAGGAGACTCACGTAGACACACAGGAGACGTAGGTAGATACACAGGAGACTCACGTAGACACCCAGGAGACTCACGTAGACAGACAGGAGACTCACGTAGACACACAGGAGACTCACGTAGACACTCAGGAGACTCACGTAGACACTCAAGAGACCCACGAAGACACCCAGGAGACTCACGTAGACACACAGGAGACTAAGGTAGACAATCAAGAGACTCACGTAGACACACAGGAAACTCACGTAGACACCCAGGAGACTCACGAAGACACCCAGGAGACTCACGTAGACACACAGGAGACTCACGTAGACGCTGAGGAGACTCACGTAGACACTGAGGAGACACACGTAGACAATGAGGAGACTCACGTAGACACCCAGGAGACTCACCAAGACACCCAGGAGACTCACGTAGACACACAGGAGACTCACGAAGACACCCAGGAGACTCACGTAGACACACAGGAGACTCACGTAGACACTTAGGAGACTCACGAAGACACCCAGGAGACTCACGTAGACACACAGGAGACTCACGTAGACACTCAAGAGACCCACGTAGACACACAGGAGACTCACATAGACACAGGAGTCTCACGTAGACACTCAACAGACTCACGTAGACACACAGGAGACTCACGTAGACACACAGGAAACTCACGTAGAAACCCAGGAGACTCACGAAGACACACAGGAGACTCACGTAGACACTGAGGAGACTCACGTAGACACTGAGGAGACTCACGTAGACACACAGGAGACTCACGTAGACACACGGAAGACTCACGAAGACACCCAGGAGACTCACGTAGACACACAGGAGACTCACGTAGACACACAGGAGACGTAGGTAGATACACAGGAGACTCACGTAGACACCCAGGAGACTCACGTAGACAGACAGGAGACTCACGTAGACACACAGGAGACTCACGTAGACACTCAGGAGACTCACGTAGACACTCAAGAGACCCACGAAGACACCCAGGAGACTCACGTAGACACACAGGAGACTAAGGTAGACAATCAAGAGACTCACGTAGACACACAGGAGACTCACGTAGACACACAGGAGACTCACGTAGACACTTAGGCGACTCACGTAGACACACAAGAGACTCACGAAGACACCCAGGAGACTCACGTAGACACACAGGAGACTCACGTAGACACTTAGGAGACTCACGAAGACACCCAGGAGACTCACGTAGACACACAGGAGACTCACGTAGACACTCAAGAGACCCACGTAGACACACAGGAGACTCACGTAGACACACAGGAAACTCACGTAGACACCCAGGAGACTCACGAAGACACACAGGAGACTCACGTAGACACTGAGGAGACTCACGTAGACACTGAGGAGACTCACGTAGACACTGAGGAGACTCACGTAGACACACAGGAGACTCACGTAGACACCCAGGAGACTCACGTAGACACACAGGAGACTCACGTAGACACCCAGGAGACTCACGTAGACACACAGGAGACTCACGTAGACACCCAGGAGAGTGACGTAGACACACAGGAGTCTCACGTAGACACACAGGAGACTCACGTAGACACTCAAGAGACTCACGTAGACACACAGGAGACTCAAGTAGACACACAGGAGACTCACGAAGACACCCAGGAGACTCACGTAGACACACAGGAGACTCACGTAGACACACAGGAGACTCACGTAGACACACAGGAGACTCACGTAGACACACAGGAGACGTAGGTAGATACACAGGAGACTCACGTAGACACCCATGAGACTCACGTAGACAGACAGGAGACTCACGTAGACACTCAGAAGACTCACGTAGACACCCAGGATACTCAGGTAGACACCCAGGAGAGTGACTTAGACACACAGGAGTCTCACGTAGACAAACAGGAGAATCACGTAGACACTCAAGAAACCCACGTAGACACACAGGAGACTCACGTAGACACACAGGAGACTCAAGTAGACACTTAGGCGACTCACGTAGACACACAAGAGACTCACGAAGACACCCAGGAGACTCACGTAGACACACAGGAGACTCACGTAGACACTTAGGAGACTCACGAAGACACCCAGGAGACTCACGTAGACACACAGGAGACTCACGTAGACACTCAAGAGACCCACGTAGACACACAGGAGACTCACATAGACACAGGAGTCTCACGAGGACACTCAGGAGACTCACGTAGACACACAGGAGACTCACGTAGACACACAGGAAACTCACGTAGACACCCAGGAGACTCACGAAGACACACAGGAGACTCACGTAGACACTGAGGAGACTCACGTAGACACTGAGGAGACTCACGTAGACACTGAGGAGACTCACGTAGACACACAGGAGACTCACGTATACACCCAGGAGACTCACATAGACACACAGGAGACTCACGTAGACACCCAGGAGAGTGACGTAGACACACAGGAGTCTCACGTAGACACACAGGAGACTCACGTAGACACTCAAGAGACTCACGTAGACACACAGGAGACTCACGTAGACACACGGGAGACTCACGAAGACACCCAGGAGACTCACGTAGACACACAGGAGACTCAGGTAGACACACAGGAGACTCACGTAGACACACAGGAGACGTAGGTAGATACACAGGAGACTCACGTAGACACCCAGGAGACTCACGTAGACAGACAGGAGACTCACGTAGACACACAGGAGACTCACGTAGACACTCAGGAGACTCACGTAGACACTCAAGAGACCCACGAAGACACCCAGGAGACTCACGTAGACACACAGGAGACTAAGGTAGACAATCAAGAGACTCACGTAGACACACAGGAAACTCACGTAGACACCCAGGAGACTCACGAAGACACCCAGGAGACTCACCTAGACACACAGGAGACTCACGTAGACGCTGAGGAGACTCACGTAGACACTGAGGAGACACACGTAGACACTGAGGAGACTCACGTAGACACCCAGGAGACTCACCAAGACACCCAGGAGACTCACGTAGACACACAGGAGACTCACGTAGACAGACAGGAGACTCACGTAGACACCCAGGAGAGTGACGTAGACACACAGGAGTCTCACGTAGACACACAGGAGACTCACGCAGACACACAAGAGACCCACGTAGACACTTAGGAGACTCACGAAGACACCCAGGAGACTCACGTAGACACACAGGAGACTCACGTAGACACACAGGAGACTCACGAAGACACCCAGAAGACTCACGTAGACACACAGGAGACTCACGTAGACACACAGGAGACTCAGGAAGATACCCAGGAGACTCACGAAGACATCCAGGAGACTCACGTAGACACACAGGAGACTCACGTAGACACACATGAGACTCACGTAGACACTGAGGAGACTCACGTAGACACCCAGGAGACTCACGTAGACACCCAGGAGACTCACGTAGACACACAGGAGACTCACGTATACACCCAGGAGACTCACGTAGACACACAGGAGACTCACGTAGACACCCAGGAGAGTGACGTAGACACACAGGAGTCTCACGTAGACACACAGGAGACTCACGTAGACACTCAAGAAACTCACGTAGACACACAGGAGACTCACGTAGACACACGGGAGACTCACGAAGACACCCAGGAGACTCACGTAGACACACAGGAGACTCACGTAGACACACAGGAGACTCGCGTAGACACACAGGAGACGTAGGTAGATACACAGGAGACTCACGTAGACACCCAGGAGACTCACGTAGACAGACAGGAGACTCACGTAGACACACAGGAGACTCACGTAGACACTCAGGAGACTCACGTAGACACTCAAGAGACCCACGAAGACACCCAGGAGACTCACGTAGACACACAGGAGACTAAGGTAGACAATCAAGAGACTCACGTAGACACACAGGAAACTCACGTAGACACCCAGGAGACTCACGAAGACACCCAGGAGACTCACGTAGACACACAGGAGACTCACGTAGACGCTGAGGAGACTCACGTAGACACTGAGGAGACACACGTAGACACTGAGGAGACACACGTAGACAATGAGGAGACTCACGTAGACACCCAGGAGACTCACCAAGACACCCAGGAGACTCACGTAGACAAACAGGAGACTCACGAAGACACCCAGGAGACTCACGTAGACACACAGGAGACTCACGTAGACACTTAGGAGACTCACGAAGACACCCAGGAGACTCACGTAGACACACAGGAGACTCACGTAGACACTCAAGAGACCCACGTAGACACACAGGAGACTCACATAGACACAGGAGTCTCACGTAGACACTCAACAGACTCACGTAGACACACAGGAGACTCACGTAGACACACAGGAAACTCACGTAGACACCCAGGAGACTCACGAAGACACACAGGAGACTCACGTAGACACTGAGGAGACTCACGTAGACACTGAGGAGACTCACGTAGACACACAGGAGACTCACGTAGACACACGGAAGACTCACGAAGACACCCAGGAGACTCACGTAGACACACAGGAGACTCACGTAGACACACAGGAGACGTAGGTAGATACACAGGAGACTCACGTAGACACCCAGGAGACTCACGTAGACAGACAGGAGACTCACGTAGACACACAGGAGACTCACGTAGACACTCAGGAGACTCACGTAGACACTCAAGAGACCCACGAAGACACCCAGGAGACTCACGTAGACACACAGGAGACTAAGGTAGACAATCAAGAGACTCACGTAGACACACAGGAAACTCACGTAGACACCCAGGAGACTCACGAAGACACCCAGGAGACTCACGTAGACACACAGGAGACTCACGTAGACGCTGAGGAGACTCACGTAGACACTGAGGAGACACACGTAGACAATGAGGAGACTCACGTAGACACCCAGGAGACTCAACAAGACACCCAGGAGACTCACGTAGACACACAGGAGACTCACGAAGACACCCAGGAGACTCACGTAGACACACAGGAGACTCACGTAGACACTTAGGAGACTCACGTAGACACTTAGGAGACTCACGAAGACACCCAGGAGACTCACGTAGACACACAGGAGACTCACGTAGACACTCAAGAGACCCACGTAGACACACAGGAGACTCACATAGACACAGGAGTCTCACGTAGACACTCAGGAGACTCACGTAGACACATAGGAGACTCACGTAGACACACAGGAAACTCAAGTAGACACCCAGGAGACTCACGAAGACACACAGGAGACTCACGTAGACACTGAGGAGACTCACGTAGACACTGAGGAGACTCACGTAGACACTGAGGAGACTCACGTAGACACACAGGAGACTCACGTATACACCCAGGAGACTCACGTAGACACACAGAAGACTCACGTAGACACCCAGGAGAGTGACGTAGACACACAGGAGTCTCACGTAGACACACAGGAGACTCACGTAGACACTCAAGAGACTCACGTAGACACACAGGAGACTCACGTAGACACACGGGAGACTCACGAAGACACCCAGGAGACTCACGTAGACACACAGGAGACTCACGTAGACAAACAGGAGACTCACGTAGACACACAGGAGACGTAGGTAGATACACAGGAGACTCACGTAGACACCCAGGAGACTCACGTAGACAGACAGGAGACTCACGTAGACACACAGGAGACTCACGTAGACACTCAGGAGACTCACGTAGACACTCAAGAGACCCACGAAGACACCCAGGAGACTCACGTAGACACACAGGAGACTAAGGTAGACAATCAAGAGACTCACGTAGACACACAGGAAACTCACGTAGACACCCAGGAGACTCACGAAGACACCCAGGAGACTCACGTAGACACACAGGAGACTCACGTAGACGCTGAGGAGACTCACGTAGACACTGAGGAGACACACGTAGACACTGAGGAGACTCACGTAGACACCCAGGAGACTCACCAAGACACCCAGGAGACTCACGTAGACCCACAGGAGACTCACGTAGACAGACAGGAGACTCACGTAGACACCCAGGAGAGTGACGTAGACACACAGGAGTCTCACGTAGACACTTAGGAGACTCACGAAGACACCCAGGAGACTCACGTAGACACACAGGAGACTCACGTAGACACTTAGGAGACTCACGAAGACACCCAGGAGACTCACGTAGACACACAGGAGACTCACGTAGACACTCAAGAGACCCACGTAGACACACAGGAGACTCACATAGACACAGGAGTCTCACGTAGACACTCAAGAGACTCACGTAGACACACAGGAGACTCACGTAGACACACAGGAAACTCACGTAGACACCCAGGTGACTCACGAAGACACACAGGAGACTCACGTAGACACTGAGGAGACT
Source organism: Petromyzon marinus (assembly GCF_048934315.1). NCBI lineage: Eukaryota > Metazoa > Chordata > Hyperoartia > Petromyzontiformes > Petromyzontidae > Petromyzon > Petromyzon marinus. The sequence goes on from NC_133683.1 coordinate 17,176,789, forward strand.
CACGTAGACACTGAGGAGACTCACGTAGACACACAGGAGACTCACGTAGACACACGGAAGACTCACGAAGACACCCAGGAGACTCACGTAGACACACAGGAGACTCACGTAGACACACAGGAGACGTAGGTAGATACACAGGAGACTCACGTAGACACCCAGGAGACTCACGTAGACAGACAGGAGACTCACGTAGACACACAGGAGACTCACGTAGACACTCAGGAGACTCACGTAGACACTCAAGAGACCCACGAAGACACCCAGGAGACTCACGTAGACACACAGGAGACTAAGGTAGACAATCAAGAGACTCACGTAGACACACAGGAAACTCACGTAGACACCCAGGAGACTCACGAAGACACCCAGGAGACTCACGTAGACACACAGGAGACTCACGTAGACGCTGAGGAGACTCACGTAGACACTGAGGAGACACACGTAGACAATGAGGAGACTCACGTAGACACCCAGGAGACTCAACAAGACACCCAGGAGACTCACGTAGACACACAGGAGACTCACGAAGACACCCAGGAGACTCACGTAGACACCCAGGAGACTCACGTAGACACACAGGAGACTCACGTAGACACTTAGGAGACTCACGTAGACACTTAGGAGACTCACGAAGACACCCAGGAGACTCACGTAGACACACAGGAGACTCACGTAGACACTCAAGAGACCCACGTAGACACACAGGAGACTCACATAGACACAGGAGTCTCACGTAGACACTCAGGAGACTCACGTAGACACATAGGAGACTCACGTAGACACACAGGAAACTCAAGTAGACACCCAGGAGACTCACGAAGACACACAGGAGAGTGACGTAGACACACAGGAGTCTCACGTAGACACACAGGAGACTCACGTAGACACTCAAGAGACTCACGTAAACACACAGGAGACTCACGTAGACACACGGGAGACTCACGAAGACACCCAGGAGACTCACGTAGACACACAGGAGACTCACGTAGACACACAGGAGACTCACGTAGACACACAGGAGACGTAGGTAGATACACAGGAGACTCACGTAGACACCCAGGAGACTCACGTAGACAGACAGGAGACTCACGTAGACACACAGGAGACTCACGTAGACACTCAGGAGACTCACGTAGACACTCAAGAGACCCACGAAGACACCCAGGAGACTCACGTAGACACACAGGAGACTAAGGTAGACAATCAAGAGACTCACGTAGACACACAGGAAACTCACGTAGACACCCAGGAGACTCACGAAGACACCCAGGAGACTCACGTAGACACACAGGAGACTCACGTAGACGCTGAGGAGACTCACGTAGACACTGAGGAGACACACGTAGACACTGAGGAGACTCACGTAGACACCCAGGAGACGCACCAAGACACCCAGGAGACTCACGTAGACCCACAGGAGACTCACGTAGACAGACAGGAGACTCACGTAGACACCCAGGAGAGTGACGTAGACACACAGGAGTCTCACGTAGACACACAGGAGACTCACGCAGACACACAAGAGACCCACGTAGACACTTAGGAGACTCACGAAGACACCCAGGAGACTCACGTAGACACACAGGAGACTCACGTAGACACACAGGAGACTCACTAAGACACCCAGAAGACTCACGTAGACACACAGGAGACTCACGTAGACACACAGGAGACTCAGGAAGATACCCAGGAGACTCACGAAGACATCCAGGAGACTCACGTAGACACACAGGAGACTCACGTAGACACTGAGGAGACTCACGTAGACACACAGGAGACTCACGTAGACACCCAGGAGACTCACGTAGACACACAGGAGACTCACGTATACACCCAGGAGACTCACGTAGACACACAGGAGACTCACGTAGACACCCAGGAGAGTGACGTAGACACACAGGAGTCTCACGTAGACACACAGGAGACTCACGTAGACACTCAAGAGACTCACGTAGACACACAGGAGACTCACGTAGACACACGGGAGACTCACGAAGACACCCAGGAGACTCACGTAGACACACAGGAGACTCACGTAGACACACAGGAGACGTAGGTAGATACACAGGAGACTCACGTAGACACCCAGGAGACTCACGTAGACAGACAGGAGACTCACGTAGACACACAGGAGACTCACGTAGACACTCAGGAGACTCACGTAGACACTCAAGAGACCCACGAAGACACCCAGGAGACTCACGTAGACACACAGGAGACTAAGGTAGACAATCAAGAGACTCACGTAGACACACAGGAAACTCACGTAGACACCCAGGAGACTCACGAAGACACCCAGGAGACTCACGTAGACACACAGGAGACTCACGTAGACGCTGAGGAGACTCACGTAGACACTGAGGAGACACACGTAGACAATGAGGAGACTCACGTAGACACCCAGGAGACTCATCAAGACACCCAGGAGACTCACGTAGACACACAGGAGACTCACGTAGACACACAGGAGACTCACGTAGACAGACAGGAGACTCACGTAGACACCCAGGAGAGTGACTTAGACACACAGGAGTCTCACGTAGACACACAGGAGACTCACGCAGACACACAAGAGACCCACGTAGACACTTAGGAGACTCACGAAGACACCCAGGGGACTCACGTAGACACACAGGAGACTCACGTAGACACACAGGAGACTCACGAAGACACCCAGAAGACTCACGTAGACACACAGGAGACTCACGTAGACACACAGGAGACTCAGGAAGATACCCAGGAGACTCACGAAGACATCCAGGAGACTCACGTAGACACACAGGAGACTCACGTAGACACACAGGAGACTCACGTAGACACTGAGGAGACTCACGTAGACACACAGGAGACTCACGTAGACACCCAGGAGACTCACGTAGACACACAGGAGACTCACGTAGACACCCAGGAGAGTGACGTAGACACACAGGAGTCTCACGTAGACACACAGGAGACTCACGTAGACACTCAAGAGACTCACGTAGACACACAGGAGACTCACGTAGACACACAGGAGACTCACGAAGACACACAGGAGACTCACGTAGACACCCTGGAGACTCACGTAGAAACACAGGAGACTCACGTAGAAACACAGGACACTCACGTAGACACTCAGGAGACTCACGTAGACACACAGGAAACTCACGAAGACACCCAGGAGACTCACGTAGACACACAGGAGACTCACGTAGACACACATAAGACTCACGTAGACACACAGGAGACGTAGGTAGATACACAGGAGACTCACGTAGACACACAGGAGACTCGCCTAGACACCCAGGAGACTCACGTAGACACACAGGAGACTCACGTAGACACACAGGAGACTCACGTAGAAACACAGGAGACGTAGGTAGATACACAGGAGACTCGCGTAGACACACAGGAGACTCACGTAGACACAGGAGACTCACGTAGACACACAGGAGACTCACGTAGACACACAGGAGACTCACGTAGACACACAGGACACTCACGTAGACACACAGGAGACTCACGAACACACCCAGGAGACTCACGTAGACACACAGGAGACTCACGTAGACACACAGGAGACTCAGGAAGACACCCAGGATACTCACGTAGACACTTAGGAGACTCACGTAGACACACAGGAGACTCACGTAGACACCCAGGAGACTCACGAAGACGCCCAGGAGACACACGTAGATACACAGGAGACTCACGTAGACACACAGGAGACGTAGTTAGATACACAGGAGACTCACGTAGACACACAGGAGACTCACGTAGACACACAGGAGACTCACGTTGACACACAGGAGAGTTACGTAGACACACAGGAGACTCAGGTAGACACTCAGGAGACTCACGTAGACACACAGGAGACTCACGTAGACACACAGGAGACTCACGTAGACACACAGGAGACTCACGTAGACACACAGGACACTCACGTAGACACACAGGAGACTCACGAAGACACCCAGGAGACTCACGTAGACACACAGGAGACTCACGTAGACACACATAAGACTCACGTAGACACACAGGAGACTCACGTAGACACACAGGAGACTCAGGAAGACACCCAGGATACTCACGTAGACACTTAGGAGACTCACGTAGACACACAGGAGACTCACGTAGACACACAGGAGACTCACGTAGACACACATAAGACTCACGTAGACACACAGGAGACTCACGTAGACACACAGGAGACTCAGGAAGACACCCAGGATACTCACGTAGACACTTAGGAGACTCACGTAGACACACAGGAGACTCACGTAGACACCCAGGAGACTCACGAAGACGCCCAGGAGACACACGTAGATACACAGGAGACTCACGTAGACACACAGGAGACGTAGTTAGATACACAGGAGACTCACGTAGACACACAGGAGACTCACGTAGACACACAGGAGACTCACGTTGACACACAGGAGAGTTACGTAGACACACAGGAGACTCAGGTAGACACTCAGGAGACTCACGTAGACACACAGGAGACTCACGTAGACACACAGGAGACTCACGTAGACACACAGGAAACTCACGTAGACACCCAGGAGACTCACGAAGACACACAGGAGACTCACGTAGACACTGAGGAGACTCACGTAGACACTGAGGAGACTCACGTAGACACACAGGAGACTCACGTAGACACACGGGAGACTCACGAAGACACCCAGGAGACTCACGTAGACACACAGGAGACTCACGTAGACACACAGGAGACGTAGGTAGATACACAGGAGACTCACGTAGACACCCAGGAGACTCACGTAGACAGACAGGAGACTCACGTAGACACACAGGAGACTCACGTAGACACTCAGGAGACTCACGTAGACACTCAAGAGACCCACGAAGACACCCAGGAGACTCACGTAGACACACAGGAGACTAAGGTAGACAATCAAGAGACTCACGTAGACACACAGGAAACTCACGTAGACACCCAGGAGACTCACGTAGATACACAGGAGACTCACGTAGACACACAGGAGACGTAGTTAGATACACAGGAGACTCACGTAGACACACAGGAGACTCACGTAGACACACAGGAGACTCACGTTGACACACAGGAGAGTTACGTAGACACACAGGAGACTCACGTAGACACACAGGAGACTCACGTAGACGCTGAGGAGACTCACGTAGACACTGAGGAGACTCACGTAGACACCCAGGAGACTCACCAAGACACCCAGGAGACTCACGTAGACACACAGGAGACTCACGAAGACACCCAGGAGACTCACGTAGACACACAGGAGACTCACGTAGACACTTAGGAGACTCACGAAGACACCCAAGAGACTCACGTAGACACACAGGAGACTCACGTAGACACTCAAGAGACCCACGTAGACACACAGGAGACTCACATAGACACAGGAGTCTCACGTAGACACATAGGAGACTCACGTAGACACATAGGAGACTCACGTAGACACACAGGAAACTCACGTAGACACTGAGGAGACTCACGTAGACACTGAGGAGACTCACGTAGACACTGAGGAGACTCACGTAGACACACAGGAGACTCACGTATACACCCAGGAGACTCACGTAGACACACAGAAGACTCACGTAGACACCCAGGAGAGTGACGTAGACACACAGGAGTCTCACGTAGACACACAGGAGACTCACGTAGACACTCAAGAGACTCACGTAGACACACAGGAGACTCACGTAGACACACGGGAGACTCACGTAGACACACAGGAGACTCACGTAGACACACAGGAGACTCACGTAGACACACAGGAGACGTAGGTAGATACACAGGAGACTCACGTAGACACCCAGGAGACTCACGTAGACAGACAGGAGACTCACGTAGACACACAGGAGACTCACGTAGACACTCAGGAGACTCACGTAGACACTCAAGAGACCCACGAAGACACCCAGGAGACTCACGTAGACACACAGGAGACTAAGGTAGACAATCAAGAGACTCACGTAGACACACAGGAAACTCACGTAGACACCCAGGAGACTCACGAAGACACCCAGGAGACTCACGTAGACACACAGGAGACTCACGTAGACGCTGAGGAGACTCACGTAGACACTGAGGAGACACACGTAGACACTGAGGAGACTCACGTAGACACCCAGGAGACTCACCAAGACACCCAGGAGACTCACGTAGACCCACAGGAGACTCACGTAGACAGACAGGAGACTCACGTAGACACCCAGGAGAGTGACGTAGACACACAGGAGTCTCACGTAGACACACAGGAGACTCACGCAGACACACAAGAGACCCACGTAGACACTTAGGAGACTCACGAAGACACCCAGGAGACTCACGTAGACACACAGGAGACTCACGTAGACACACAGGAGACTCACTAAGACACCCAGGAGACTCACTTAGACAGACAAGAGGCTCACGTAGACACACAGGAGACTCAGCTAGACACTCAGGAGACTCACGTAGACAATCAGGTGACTCACGCAGACACCCAGGAGACCCACGTAGACATTCAGGAGACTCACGTAGACAACCAGGAGACTCACGTAGACACACAGCAGACTCACTTAGACACACAGGACACTCACGAAGACACCCAGGAGACTCACGTAGACACACAGGAGACTCATGTAGACACACAGGAGACTCACGTAGACACAGGAGACGTAGGTAGATACACAGGAGACTCACGTAGACACACAGGAGACTCACGTAGACACTGAGGAGACTCACGTAGACACTGAGGAGACTCACGTAGACACACAGGAGACTCACGTAGACACCCAGGAGACTCACGTAGACACACAGGAGACTCACGTAGACAATCAAGAGATTCACGTAGACACACAGGAGACTCACGTAGACACACAGGAGACTCACGAAGACACCCAGGAGACTCACGTAGACACACAGGAGACTCACATAGACACACAGGAGACTCACGTAGACACACAGGAGACGTAGGTAGATACACAGGAGACTCACGTAGACACCCAGGAGACTCACGTAGACAGACAGGAGACTCATGTAGACACTCAGGAGACTCACGAAGACACCCAGGAGACTCACGTAGACACCGAGGAGACTCACGAAGACACCCAGGAGACTCACGTAGACAGACAGGAGGCTCACGTAGACACACAGGAGACTCAGCTAGACACTCAGGAGACTCACGTAGACACTCAGGAGACTCACGCAGACACCCAGGAGACCCAGGTAGACACTCAGGAGACTCACGTAGACAACCAGGAGACTCACGTAGACACACAGCAGACTCACTTAGCCACACAGGACACTCACGAAGACACCCAGGAGACTCACGTAGACACACAGGAGACTCATGTAGACACCCAGGAGACTCACGAAGACACCCAGGAGACTCACGTAGACACACAGGAGACTCACGTAGACACACAGGAGACGTAGGTAGATACAAAGGAGACTCACGTAGACACACAGGAGACTCACGTAGACACACAGGAGACTCACGTAGACACACAGGAGACGTAGGTAGATACACACGAGACTCACGTAGACACCCAGGAGACTCACGTAGACACACAGGAGACTCACGTAGACACCAAGGAGAGTGACGTAGACACACAGGAGTCTCACGTAGACACACAGGAGACTCACGTAGACTCTCAAGAGATTCACGTAGACACACAGGAGACTCACGTAGACACACAGGAGATTCACGAAGACACCCAGGAGACTCACGTAGACACACAGGAGACTCACATAGACACACAGGAGACTCACGTAGACACACAGGAGACGTAGGTAGATACACAGGAGACTCACGTAGACACCCAGGAGACTCACGTAGACAGACAGGAGACTCATGTAGACACTCAGGAGACTCACGCAGACACCCAGGAGACCCACGTAGACATTCAGGAGACTCACGTAGACACCCAGGAGACTCACGTAGACACCCAGGAGACTCACGAAGACACCCAGGAGACTCACGTAGACAGACAGGAGACTCACGTAGACACACAGGAGACTCAGCTAGACACTGAGGAGACTCACGTAGACACCCAGGAGACTCGCATAGACACACAGGAGACTCACGTTGACACTCAGGAGACTCACGTAGACACACAGGACCCTCACGTAGACACACAGGAGACTCACGTAGACACACAGAAGTCTCACGTAGGCACCCAGGAGAGTCACGTAGACACACAGGAGACTCACGTAGACACACATAAGACTCACGTATACACACAGGAGACGTAAGTAGATACACAGGAGACTCACGTAGACACCCAGGAGACTCACGAAGACACCGAGGAGACTCACGTAGACAGACAGGAGACTCACGTAGACACTCAGGAGACTCACGTAGACACCCAGAAGACTCACGTAGACACCCAGGAGACTCACGAAGACACCCAGGAGACTCACGTAGACAGACAGGAGACTCACGTAGACACACAGGAGACTCAGCTAGACACTGAGGAAACTCACGTAGACACCCAGGAGACTCACATAGACACACAGGAGACTCACGTTGACACTCAGGAGACTCACGTAGACACACAGGACCCTCACGTATACACACAGGAGACTCACGTAGACACACAGAAGTCTCACGTAGACACCCAGGAGACTCACGTAGACAGCCAGGAGACCCACGTAGACACACAGGAGACTCACGTAGACACCCAGGAGACTCACGTAGACAGACAGGAGACTCATGTAGACACTCAGGAGACTCACGAAGACACCCAGGAGACTCACGTAGACACCGAGGAGACTCACGAAGACACCCAGGAGACTCACGTAGACAGACAGGAGGCTCACGTAGACACACAGGAGACTCAGCTAGACACTCAGGAGACTCACGTAGACACTCAGGAGACTCACGCAGACACCCAGGAGACCCAGGTAGACACTCAGGAGACTCACGTAGACAACCAGGAGACTCACGTAGACACACAGCAGACTCACTTAGCTACACAGGACACTCACGAAGACACCCAGGAGACTCACGTAGACACACAGGAGACTCACGTAGACACCCAGGAGACTCACGAAGACACCCAGGAGACTCACGTAGACACACAGGAGACTCACGTAGACACACAGGAGACGTAGGTAGATACAAAGGAGACTCACGTAGACACACAGGAGACTCACGTAGACACACAGGAGACTCACGTAGACACACAGGAGACGTAGGTAGATACACACGAGACTCACGTAGACACCCAGGAGACTCACGTAGACACACAGGAGACTCACGTAGACACCAAGGAGAGTGACGTAGACACACAGGAGTCTCACGTAGACACACAGGAGACTCACGTAGACTCTCAAGAGATTCACGTAGACACACAGGAGACTCACGTAGACACACAGGAGATTCACGAAGACACCCAGGAGACTCACGTAGACACACAGGAGACTCACATAGACACACAGGAGACTCACGTAGACACACAGGAGACGTAGGTAGATACACAGGAGACTCACGTAGACACCCAGGAGACTCACGTAGACAGACAGGAGACTCATGTAGACACTCAGGAGACTCACGCAGACACCCAGGAGACCCACGTAGACATTCAGGAGACTCACGTAGACACCCAGGAGACTCACGTAGACACCCAGGAGACTCACGAAGACACCCAGGAGACTCACGTAGACAGACAGGAGACTCACGTAGACACACAGGAGACTCAGCTAGACACTGAGGAGACTCACGTAGACACCCAGGAGACTCGCATAGACACACAGGAGACTCACGTTGACACTCAGGAGACTCACGTAGACACACAGGACCCTCACGTAGACACACAGGAGACTCACGTAGACACACAGAAGTCTCACGTAGGCACCCAGGAGACTCACGTAGACACACAGGAGACTCACGTAGACACACATAAGACTCACGTATACACACAGGAGACGTAAGTAGATACACAGGAGACTCACGTAGACACCCAGGAGACTCACGAAGACACCGAGGAGACTCACGTAGACAGACAGGAGACTCACGTAGACACTCAGGAGACTCACGTAGACACCCAGAAGACTCACGTAGACACCCAGGAGACTCACGTAGACAGACAGGAGACTCACGTAGACACACAGGAGACTCAGCTAGACACTGAGGAGACTCACGTAGACACCCAGGAGACTCACATAGACACACAGGAGACTCACGTTGACACTCAGGAGACTCACGTAGACACACAGGACCCTCACGTATACACACAGGAGACTCACGTAGACACACAGAAGTCTCACGTAGACACCCAGTAGACTCATGTAGACAGCCAGGAGACCCACGTAGACACCCAGGAGACTCACGTAGACAGATAGGAGACTCACGTAGACACACAGGAGACTCACGTAGACACTGAGGAGACTCACGTAGACACTGAGGAGACTCACGTAGACACCCAGGAGACTCACGTAGACAGACAGGAGACTCACGTAGACACTCAGGAGACTCATGTAGACACCCAGGATACTCACGTAGACACCCAGGAGACTCACGAAGACACCCAGGAGACTCACGTAGACAGACAGGAGGCTCACGTAGACACACAGGAGACTCAGCTAGACACTCAGGAGACTCACGTAGACAATCAGGAGACTCACGCAGACACCCAGGAGACCCACGTAGACATTCAGGAGACTCACGTAGACAACAGGAGACTCACGTAGACACACAGCAGACTCACTTAGACACACAGGACACTCACGAAGACACCCAGGAGACTCACGTAGACACACAGGAGACTCATGTAGACACACAGGAGACTCACGTAGACACACAGGAGACGTAGGTAGATACACAGGAGACTCACGAAGACACACAGGAGACTCACGTAGACACACAGGAGACTCACGTAGACACACAGGAGACCCACGTAGACACCCAGGAGACTCACGTAGACACTGAGGAGACTCACGTAGACACTGAGGAGACTCACGTAGACACACAGGAGACTCACGTAGACACCCAGGAGACTCACGTAGACACACAGGAGACTCACGTAGACAATCAAGAGATTCACGTAGACACACAGGAGACTCACGTAGACACACAGGAGACTCACGAAGACACCCAGGAGACTCGCGTAGACACACAGGAGACTCACATAGACACACAGGAGACTCACGTAGACACACAGGAGACGTAGGTAGATACACAGGAGACTCACGTAGACACCCAGGAGACTCACGTAGACAGACAGGAGACTCACGTAGACACTCAGGAGACTCACGCAGACACCCAGGAGACCCAGGTAGACACTCAGGAGACTCACGTAGACAACCAGGAGACTCACGTAGACACACAGCAGACTCACTTAGCCACAAAGGACACTCACGAAGACACCCAGGAGACTCACGTAAACACACAGGAGACTCACGTAGACACCCAGGAGACTCACGAAGACACCCAGGAGACTCACGTAGACACACAGGAGACTCACGTAGACACACAGGAGACGTAGGTAGATACAAAGGAGACTCACGTAGACACACAGGAGACTCACGTAGACACACAGGAGACTCACGTAGACACACAGGAGACGTAGGTAGATACACACGAGACTCACGTAGACACCCAGGAGACTCACGTAGACAGACAGGATACTCACGTAGACACTCAGGAGAGTGACGTAGACACACAGGAGTCTCACGTAGACACACAGGAGACTCACGCTGACACTCAAGAGACCCACGTAAACACACAGGAGACTCACGTAGACACACAGGAGACTCACGTAGACACTTAGGAGACTCACGAAGACACCCAGGAGACTCACGTAGACACACAGGAGACTCACGTAGACACCCAGGAGACTCACGAAGACATCCAGGAGACTCACGTAGACACACAGGAGACTCACGTAGACACACAGGAGACTCACGTAGACACACAAGAGACTCACGAAGACACACAGGAGACTCACGTAGACACACAGGAGACTCACGTAGACACTTAGAAGACTCACGAAGACACCCAGGAGACTCACGTAGACACACAGGAGACTCACGTAGACACACATAAGACTCACGTAGAGACACAGGAGACGTAAGTAGATACACAGGAGACTCACGTAGACACCCAGGAGACTCACGAAGACACCGAGGAGACTCACGTAGACAGACAGGAGACTCACGTAGACACTCAGGAGACTCACGTAGACACCCAGGAGACTCACGTAGACACCCAGGAGACTCACGAAGACACCCAGGAGACTCACGTAGACAGACAGGAGACTCACGTAGACACACAGGAGACTCAGCTAGACACTGAGGAGACTCACGTAGACACCCAGGAGACTCACGAAGACACCCAGGAGACTCACGTAGACACACAGGAGACTCACGTTGACACTCAGGAGACTCACGTAGACACACAGGACCCTCACGTAGACACACAGGAGACTCACGTAGACACACAGGAGTCTCACGTAGACACCCAGGAGACTCACGTAGACAGCCAGGAGACCCACGTAGACACACAGGAGACTCACGTAGACACACAGGAGACTCACGTAGACACCCAGGAGACTCACGTACACAGACAGGAGACTCACGTAGACACACAGGAGACTCACGTAGACACACAGGATACTCACGTAGACACTGAGGAGACTCACGTAGACACCCAGGAGACTCACGAAGACACCCAGGAGACTCACGTAGACACACAGGAGACTCACGTAGAAACACAGGAGACTCACGTAGACACACAAGAGACGTAGGTAGATACACAGGAGACTCACGTAGACACACAGGAGACTCACGAAGACACACAGGAGACTCACGTAGACACACAGGAGACTCACGTAGACACACATGAGACTCACGTAGACACACAGGACACTCACGTAGACACTCAGGAGACTCACGTAGACACACAGGAGACGTAAGTAGATACACAGGAGACTCACGTAGACACCCAGGAGACTCACGAAGACACCGAGGAGACTCACGTAGACAGACAGGAGACTCACGTAGACACTCAGGAGACTCGCGTAGACACCCAGGAGACTCACGTAGACACCCAGGAGACTCACGAAGACACCCAGGAGACTCACGTAGACAGACAGGAGACTCACGTAGACACACAGGAGACTCAGCTAGACACTGAGGAGACTCACGTAGACACCCAGGAGACTCACGAAGACACCCAGGAGACTCACGTAGACACACAGGAGACTCACGTTGACAATCAGGAGACTCACGTAGACACACAGGACCCTCACGTAGACACACAGGAGTCTCACGTAGACACCCAGGAGACTCACGTAGACAGCCAGGAGACCCACGTAGACACACAGGAGACTCACGTAGACACCCAGGAGACTCACGTAGACAGACAGGAGACTCACGTAGACACACAGGAGACTCACGTAGACACACAGGATACTCACGTAGACACTGAGGAGACTCACGTAGACACCCAGGAGACTCATGTAGACACCCAGGAGACTCACGAAGACACCCAGGAGACTCACATAGACACACAGGAGACTCACGTTGACACTCAGGAGACTCACGTAGACACACAGGACCCTCACGTATACACACAGGAGACTCACGTAGACACACAGAAGTCTCACGTAGACACCCAGGAGACTCACGTAGACAGCCAGGAGACCCACGTAGACACACAGGAGACTCACGTAGACACCCAGGAGACTCACGTAGACAGATAGGAGACTCACGTAGACACACAGGAGACTCACGTAGACACTGAGGAGACTCACGTAGACACTGAGGAGACTCACGTAGACACTGAGGAGACTCACGTAGACAGACAGGAGACTCACGTAGACACTCAGGAGACTCATGTAGACACCCAGGATACTCACGTAGACACCCAGGAGACTCACGAAGACACCCAGGAGACTCACGTAGACAGACAGGAGGCTCACGTAGACACACAGGAGACTCAGCTAGACACTCAGGAGACTCACGTAGACAATCAGGAGACTCACGCAGACACCCAGGAGACCCACGTAGACATTCAGGAGACTCACGTAGACAACAGGAGACTCACGTAGACACACAGCAGACTCACTTAGACACACAGGACACTCACGAAGACACCCAGGAGACTCACGTAGACACACAGGAGACTCATGTAGACACACAGGAGACTCACGTAGACACACAGGAGACGTAGGTAGATACACAGGAGACTCACGAAGACACACAGGAGACTCACGTAGACACACAGGAGACTCACGTAGACACACAGGAGACCCACGTAGACACCCAGGAGACTCACGTAGACACTGAGGAGACTCACGTAGACACTGAGGAGACTCACGTAGACACACAGGAGACTCACGTAGACACCCAGGAGACTCACGTAGACACACAGGAGACTCACGTAGACAATCAAGAGATTCACGTAGACACACAGGAGACTCACGTAGACACACAGGAGACTCACGAAGACACCCAGGAGACTCACGTAGACACACAGGAGACTCACGTAGAAACACAGGAGACTCACGTAGACACACAAGAGACGTAGGTAGATACACAGGAGACTCACGTAGACACACAGGAGACTCACGAAGACACACAGGAGACTCACGTAGACACACAGGAGACTCACGTAGACACACATGAGACTCACGTAGACACACAGGACACTCACGTAGACACTCAGGAGACTCACGTAGACACACAGGAGACGTAAGTAGATACACAGGAGACTCACGTAGACACCCAGGAGACTCACGAAGACACCGAGGAGACTCACGTAGACAGACAGGAGACTCACGTAGACACTCAGGAGACTCGCGTAGACACCCAGGAGACTCACGTAGACACCCAGGAGACTCACGAAGACACCCAGGAGACTCACGTAGACAGACAGGAGACTCACGTAGACACACAGGAGACTCAGCTAGACACTGAGGAGACTCACGTAGACACCCAGGAGACTCACGAAGACACCCAGGAGACTCACGTAGACACACAGGAGACTCACGTTGACACTCAGGAGACTCACGTAGACACACAGGACCCTCACGTAGACACACAGGAGTCTCACGTAGACACCCAGGAGACTCACGTAGACAGCCAGGAGACCCACGTAGACACACAGGAGACTCACGTAGACACCCAGGAGACTCACGTAGACAGACAGGAGACTCACGTAGACACACAGGAGACTCACGTAGACACACAGGATACTCACGTAGACACTGAGGAGACTCACGTAGACACCCAGGAGACTCATGTAGACACCCAGGAGACTCACGAAGACACCCAGGAGACTCACATAGACACACAGGAGACTCACGTTGACACTCAGGAGACTCACGTAGACACACAGGACCCTCACGTATACACACAGGAGACTCACGTAGACACACAGAAGTCTCACGTAGACACCCAGGAGACTCACGTAGACAGCCAGGAGACCCACGTAGACACACAGGAGACTCACGTTGACACTCAGGAGACTCACGTAGACACACAGGACCCTCACGTAGACACACAGGAGACTCACGTAGACACACAGGAGACGTAGGTAGATACAAAGGAGACTCACGTAGACACACAGGAGACTCACGTAGACACACAGGAGACTCACGTAGACACACAGGAGACGTAGGTAGATACACACGAGACTCACGTAGACACCCAGGAGACTCACGTAGACACACAGGAGACTCACGTAGACACCAAGGAGAGTGACGTAGACACACAGGAGTCTCACGTAGACACACAGGAGACTCACGTAGACTCTCAAGAGATTCACGTAGACACACAGGAGACTCACGTAGACACACAGGAGATTCACGAAGACACCCAGGAGACTCACGTAGACACACAGGAGACTCACATAGACACACAGGAGACTCACGTAGACACACAGGAGACGTAGGTAGATACACAGGAGACTCACGTAGACACCCAGGAGACTCACGTAGACAGACAGGAGACTCATGTAGACACTCAGGAGACTCACGCAGACACCCAGGAGACCCACGTAGACATTCAGGAGACTCACGTAGACACCCAGGATACTCACGTAGACACCCAGGAGACTCACGAAGACACCCAGGAGACTCACGTAGACAGACAGGAGACTCACGTAGACACACAGGAGACTCAGCTAGACACTGAGGAGACTCACGTAGACACCCAGGAGACTCGCATAGACACACAGGAGACTCACGTTGACACTCAGGAGACTCACGTAGACACACAGGACCCTCACGTAGACACACAGGAGACTCACGTAGACACACAGAAGTCTCACGTAGGCACCCAGGAGAGTCACGTAGACACACAGGAGACTCACGTAGACACACATAAGACTCACGTATACACACAGGAGACGTAAGTAGATACACAGGAGACTCACGTAGACACCCAGGAGACTCACGAAGACACCGAGGAGACTCACGTAGACAGACAGGAGACTCACGTAGACACTCAGGAGACTCACGTAGACACCCAGAAGACTCACGTAGACACCCAGGAGACTCACGAAGACACCCAGGAGACTCACGTAGACAGACAGGAGACTCACGTAGACACACAGGAGACTCAGCTAGACACTGAGGAGACTCACGTAGACACCCAGGAGACTCACATAGACACACAGGAGACTCACGTTGACACTCAGGAGACTCACGTAGACACACAGGACCCTCACGTATACACACAGGAGACTCACGTAGACACACAGAAGTCTCACGTAGACACCCAGGAGACTCACGTAGACAGCCAGGAGACCCACGTAGACACACAGGAGACTCACGTAGACACCCAGGAGACTCACGTAGACAGACAGGAGACTCATGTAGACACTCAGGAGACTCACGAAGACACCCAGGAGACTCACGTAGACACCGAGGAGACTCACGAAGACACCCAGGAGACTCACGTAGACAGACAGGAGGCTCACGTAGACACACAGGAGACTCAGCTAGACACTCAGGAGACTCACGTAGACACTCAGGAGACTCACGCAGACACCCAGGAGACCCAGGTAGACACTCAGGAGACTCACGTAGACAACCAGGAGACTCACGTAGACACACAGCAGACTCACTTAGCTACACAGGACACTCACGAAGACACCCAGGAGACTCACGTAGACACACAGGAGACTCACGTAGACACCCAGGAGACTCACGAAGACACCCAGGAGACTCACGTAGACACACAGGAGACTCACGTAGACACACAGGAGACGTAGGTAGATACAAAGGAGACTCACGTAGACACACAGGAGACTCACGTAGACACACAGGAGACTCACGTAGACACACAGGAGACTCACGTAGACACACAGGAGACGTAGGTAGATACACACGAGACTCACGTAGACACCCAGGAGACTCACGTAGACACCAAGGAGAGTGACGTAGACACACAGGAGTCTCACGTAGACACACAGGAGACTCACGTAGACTCTCAAGAGATTCACGTAGACACACAGGAGACTCACGTAGACACACAGGAGATTCACGAAGACACCCAGGAGACTCACGTAGACACACAGGAGACTCACATAGACACACAGGAGACTCACGTAGACACACAGGAGACGTAGGTAGATACACAGGAGACTCACGTAGACACCCAGGAGACTCACGTAGACAGACAGGAGACTCATGTAGACACTCAGGAGACTCACGCAGACACCCAGGAGACCCACGTAGACATTCAGGAGACTCACGTAGACACCCAGGAGACTCACGTAGACACCCAGGAGACTCACGAAGACACCCAGGAGACTCACGTAGACAGACAGGAGACTCACGTAGACACACAGGAGACTCAGCTAGACACTGAGGAGACTCACGTAGACACCCAGGAGACTCGCATAGACACACAGGAGACTCACGTTGACACTCAGGAGACTCACGTAGACACACAGGACCCTCACGTAGACACACAGGAGACTCACGTAGACACACAGAAGTCTCACGTAGGCACCCAGGAGACTCACGTAGACACACAGGAGACTCACGTAGACACACATAAGACTCACGTATACACACAGGAGACGTAAGTAGATACACAGGAGACTCACGTAGACACCCAGGAGACTCACGAAGACACCGAGGAGACTCACGTAGACAGACAGGAGACTCACGTAGACACTCAGGAGACTCACGTAGACACCCAGAAGACTCACGAAGACACCCAGGAGACTCACGTAGACAGACAGGAGACTCACGTAGACACACAGGAGACTCAGCTAGACACTGAGGAGACTCACGTAGACACCCAGGAGACTCACATAGACACACAGGAGACTCACGTTGACACTCAGGAGACTCACGTAGACACACAGGACCCTCACGTATACACACAGGAGACTCACGTAGACACACAGAAGTCTCACGTAGACACCCAGTAGACTCATGTAGACAGCCAGGAGACCCACGTAGACACCCAGGAGACTCACGTAGACAGATAGGAGACTCACGTAGACACACAGGAGACTCACGTAGACACTGAGGAGACTCACGTAGACACTGAGGAGACTCACGTAGACACCCAGGAGACTCACGAAGACACCCAGGAGACTCACGTAGACACACAGGAGACTCACGTTGACACTCAGGAGACTCACGTAGACACACAGGACCCTCACGTAGACACACAGGAGTCTCACGTAGACACCCAGGAGACTCACGTAGACAGCCAGGAGACCCACGTAGACACACAGGAGACTCACGTAGACACCCAGGAGACTCACGTAGACAGACAGGAGACTCACGTAGACACACAGGAGACTCACGTAGACACACAGGATACTCACGTAGACACTGAGGAGACTCACGTAGACACCCAGGAGACTCATGTAGACACCCAGGAGACTCACGAAGACACCCAGGAGACTCACATAGACACACAGGAGACTCACGTTGACACTCAGGAGACTCACGTAGACACACAGGACCCTCACGTATACACACAGGAGACTCACGTAGACACACAGAAGTCTCACGTAGACACCCAGGAGACTCACGTAGACAGCCAGGAGACCCACGTAGACACACAGGAGACTCACGTTGACACTCAGGAGACTCACGTAGACACACAGGACCCTCACGTAGACACACAGGAGACTCACGTAGACACACAGGAGACGTAGGTAGATACAAAGGAGACTCACGTAGACACACAGGAGACTCACGTAGACACACAGGAGACTCACGTAGACACACAGGAGACGTAGGTAGATACACACGAGACTCACGTAGACACCCAGGAGACTCACGTAGACACACAGGAGACTCACGTAGACACCAAGGAGAGTGACGTAGACACACAGGAGTCTCACGTAGACACACAGGAGACTCACGTAGACTCTCAAGAGATTCACGTAGACACACAGGAGACTCACGTAGACACACAGGAGATTCACGAAGACACCCAGGAGACTCACGTAGACACACAGGAGACTCACATAGACACACAGGAGACTCACGTAGACACACAGGAGACGTAGGTAGATACACAGGAGACTCACGTAGACACCCAGGAGACTCACGTAGACAGACAGGAGACTCATGTAGACACTCAGGAGACTCACGCAGACACCCAGGAGACCCACGTAGAC
Organism: Petromyzon marinus; assembly: GCF_048934315.1. Classification (NCBI taxonomy): domain Eukaryota; kingdom Metazoa; phylum Chordata; class Hyperoartia; order Petromyzontiformes; family Petromyzontidae; genus Petromyzon; species Petromyzon marinus. The sequence goes on from NC_133683.1 coordinate 17,196,360, forward strand.
ATTCAGGAGACTCACGTAGACACCCAGGAGACTCACGTAGACACCCAGGAGACTCACGAAGACACCCAGGAGACTCACGTAGACAGACAGGAGACTCACGTAGACACACAGGAGACTCAGCTAGACACTGAGGAGACTCACGTAGACACCCAGGAGACTCGCATAGACACACAGGAGACTCACGTTGACACTCAGGAGACTCACGTAGACACACAGGACCCTCACGTAGACACACAGGAGACTCACGTAGACACACAGAAGTCTCACGTAGGCACCCAGGAGAGTCACGTAGACACACAGGAGACTCACGTAGACACACATAAGACTCACGTATACACACAGGAGACGTAAGTAGATACACAGGAGACTCACGTAGACACCCAGGAGACTCACGAAGACACCGAGGAGACTCACGTAGACAGACAGGAGACTCACGTAGACACTCAGGAGACTCACGTAGACACCCAGAAGACTCACGTAGACACCCAGGAGACTCACGAAGACACCCAGGAGACTCACGTAGACAGACAGGAGACTCACGTAGACACACAGGAGACTCAGCTAGACACTGAGGAGACTCACGTAGACACCCAGGAGACTCACATAGACACACAGGAGACTCACGTTGACACTCAGGAGACTCACGTAGACACACAGGACCCTCACGTATACACACAGGAGACTCACGTAGACACACAGAAGTCTCACGTAGACACCCAGGAGACTCACGTAGACAGCCAGGAGACCCACGTAGACACACAGGAGACTCACGTAGACACCCAGGAGACTCACGTAGACAGACAGGAGACTCATGTAGACACTCAGGAGACTCACGAAGACACCCAGGAGACTCACGTAGACACCGAGGAGACTCACGAAGACACCCAGGAGACTCACGTAGACAGACAGGAGGCTCACGTAGACACACAGGAGACTCAGCTAGACACTCAGGAGACTCACGTAGACACTCAGGAGACTCACGCAGACACCCAGGAGACCCAGGTAGACACTCAGGAGACTCACGTAGACAACCAGGAGACTCACGTAGACACACAGCAGACTCACTTAGCTACACAGGACACTCACGAAGACACCCAGGAGACTCACGTAGACACACAGGAGACTCACGTAGACACCCAGGAGACTCACGAAGACACCCAGGAGACTCACGTAGACACACAGGAGACTCACGTAGACACACAGGAGACGTAGGTAGATACAAAGGAGACTCACGTAGACACACAGGAGACTCACGTAGACACACAGGAGACTCACGTAGACACACAGGAGACTCACGTAGACACACAGGAGACGTAGGTAGATACACACGAGACTCACGTAGACACCCAGGAGACTCACGTAGACACCAAGGAGAGTGACGTAGACACACAGGAGTCTCACGTAGACACACAGGAGACTCACGTAGACTCTCAAGAGATTCACGTAGACACACAGGAGACTCACGTAGACACACAGGAGATTCACGAAGACACCCAGGAGACTCACGTAGACACACAGGAGACTCACATAGACACACAGGAGACTCACGTAGACACACAGGAGACGTAGGTAGATACACAGGAGACTCACGTAGACACCCAGGAGACTCACGTAGACAGACAGGAGACTCATGTAGACACTCAGGAGACTCACGCAGACACCCAGGAGACCCACGTAGACATTCAGGAGACTCACGTAGACACCCAGGAGACTCACGTAGACACCCAGGAGACTCACGAAGACACCCAGGAGACTCACGTAGACAGACAGGAGACTCACGTAGACACACAGGAGACTCAGCTAGACACTGAGGAGACTCACGTAGACACCCAGGAGACTCGCATAGACACACAGGAGACTCACGTTGACACTCAGGAGACTCACGTAGACACACAGGACCCTCACGTAGACACACAGGAGACTCACGTAGACACACAGAAGTCTCACGTAGGCACCCAGGAGACTCACGTAGACACACAGGAGACTCACGTAGACACACATAAGACTCACGTATACACACAGGAGACGTAAGTAGATACACAGGAGACTCACGTAGACACCCAGGAGACTCACGAAGACACCGAGGAGACTCACGTAGACAGACAGGAGACTCACGTAGACACTCAGGAGACTCACGTAGACACCCAGAAGACTCACGTAGACACCCAGGAGACTCACGTAGACAGACAGGAGACTCACGTAGACACACAGGAGACTCAGCTAGACACTGAGGAGACTCACGTAGACACCCAGGAGACTCACATAGACACACAGGAGACTCACGTTGACACTCAGGAGACTCACGTAGACACACAGGACCCTCACGTATACACACAGGAGACTCACGTAGACACACAGAAGTCTCACGTAGACACCCAGTAGACTCATGTAGACAGCCAGGAGACCCACGTAGACACCCAGGAGACTCACGTAGACAGATAGGAGACTCACGTAGACACACAGGAGACTCACGTAGACACTGAGGAGACTCACGTAGACACTGAGGAGACTCACGTAGACACCCAGGAGACTCACGTAGACAGACAGGAGACTCACGTAGACACTCAGGAGACTCATGTAGACACCCAGGATACTCACGTAGACACCCAGGAGACTCACGAAGACACCCAGGAGACTCACGTAGACAGACAGGAGGCTCACGTAGACACACAGGAGACTCAGCTAGACACTCAGGAGACTCACGTAGACAATCAGGAGACTCACGCAGACACCCAGGAGACCCACGTAGACATTCAGGAGACTCACGTAGACAACAGGAGACTCACGTAGACACACAGCAGACTCACTTAGACACACAGGACACTCACGAAGACACCCAGGAGACTCACGTAGACACACAGGAGACTCATGTAGACACACAGGAGACTCACGTAGACACACAGGAGACGTAGGTAGATACACAGGAGACTCACGAAGACACACAGGAGACTCACGTAGACACACAGGAGACCCACGTAGACACCCAGGAGACTCACGTAGACACTGAGGAGACTCACGTAGACACTGAGGAGACTCACGTAGACACACAGGAGACTCACGTAGACACCCAGGAGACTCACGTAGACACACAGGAGACTCACGTAGACAATCAAGAGATTCACGTAGACACACAGGAGACTCACGTAGACACACAGGAGACTCACGAAGACACCCAGGAGACTCGCGTAGACACACAGGAGACTCACATAGACACACAGGAGACTCACGTAGACACACAGGAGACGTAGGTAGATACACAGGAGACTCACGTAGACACCCAGGAGACTCACGTAGACAGACAGGAGACTCACGTAGACACTCAGGAGACTCACGCAGACACCCAGGAGACCCAGGTAGACACTCAGGAGACTCACGTAGACAACCAGGAGACTCACGTAGACACACAGCAGACTCACTTAGCCACACAGGACACTCACGAAGACACCCAGGAGACTCACGTAAACACACAGGAGACTCACGTAGACACCCAGGAGACTCACGAAGACACCCAGGAGACTCACGTAGACACACAGGAGACTCACGTAGACACACAGGAGACTTAGGTAGATACAAAGGAGACTCACGTAGACACACAGGAGACTCACGTAGACACACAGGAGACTCACGTAGACACACAGGAGACGTAGGTAGATACACACGAGACTCACGTAGACACCCAGGAGACTCACGTAGACAGACAGGATACTCACGTAGACACACAGGAGACTCACGCTGACACTCAAGAGACCCACGTAAACACACAGGAGACTCACGTAGACACACAGGAGACTCACGTAGACACTTAGGAGACTCACGAAGACACCCAGGAGACTCACGTAGACACACAGGAGACTCACGTAGACACCCAGGAGACTCACGAAGACATCCAGGAGACTCACGTAGACACACAGGAGACTCACGTAGACACACAGGAGACTCACGTAGACACACAAGAGACTCACGAAGACACACAGGAGACTCACGTAGACACACAGGAGACTCACGTAGACACTTAGAAGACTCACGAAGACACCCAGGAGACTCACGTAGACACACAGGAGACTCACGTAGACACACATAAGACTCACGTAGAGACACAGGAGACGTAAGTAGATACACAGGAGACTCACGTAGACACCCAGGAGACTCACGAAGACACCGAGGAGACTCACGTAGACAGACAGGAGACTCACGTAGACACTCAGGAGACTCACGTAGACACCCAGGAGACTCACGTAGACACCCAGGAGACTCACGAAGACACCCAGGAGACTCACGTAGACAGACAGGAGACTCACGTAGACACACAGGAGACTCAGCTAGACACTGAGGAGACTCACGTAGACACCCAGGAGACTCACGAAGACACCCAGGAGACTCACGTAGACACACAGGAGACTCACGTTGACACTCAGGAGACTCACGTAGACACACAGGACCCTCACGTAGACACACAGGAGACTCACGTAGACACACAGGAGTCTCACGTAGACACCCAGGAGACTCACGTAGACAGCCAGGAGACCCACGTAGACACACAGGAGACTCACGTAGACACACAGGAGACTCACGTAGACACCCAGGAGACTCACGTACACAGACAGGAGACTCACGTAGACACACAGGAGACTCACGTAGACACACAGGATACTCACGTAGACACTGAGGAGACTCACGTAGACACCCAGGAGACTCATGAAGACACCCAGGAGACTCACGTAGACACACAGGAGACTCACGTAGAAACACAGGAGACTCACGTAGACACACAAGAGACGTAGGTAGATACACAGGAGACTCACGTAGACACACAGGAGACTCACGAAGACACACAGGAGACTCACGTAGACACACAGGAGACTCACGTAGACACACATGAGACTCACGTAGACACACAGGACACTCACGTAGACACTCAGGAGACTCACGTAGACACACAGGAGACGTAAGTAGATACACAGGAGACTCACGTAGACACCCAGGAGACTCACGAAGACACCGAGGAGACTCACGTAGACAGACAGGAGACTCACGTAGACACTCAGGAGACTCGCGTAGACACCCAGGAGACTCACGTAGACACCCAGGAGACTCACGAAGACACCCAGGAGACTCACGTAGACAGACAGGAGACTCACGTAGACACACAGGAGACTCAGCTAGACACTGAGGAGACTCACGTAGACACCCAGGAGACTCACGAAGACACCCAGGAGACTCACGTAGACACACAGGAGACTCACGTTGACACTCAGGAGACTCACGTAGACACACAGGACCCTCACGTAGACACACAGGAGTCTCACGTAGACACCCAGGAGACTCACGTAGACAGCCAGGAGACCCACGTAGACACACAGGAGACTCACGTAGACACCCAGGAGACTCACGTAGACAGACAGGAGACTCACGTAGACACACAGGAGACTCACGTAGACACACAGGATACTCACGTAGACACTGAGGAGACTCACGTAGACACCCAGGAGAATCATGTAGACACCCAGGAGACTCACGAAGACACCCAGGAGACTCACATAGACACACAGGAGACTCACGTTGACACTCAGGAGACTCACGTAGACACACAGGACCCTCACGTAGACACCCAGGAGACTCACGTAGACAGCCAGGAGACCCACGTAGACACACAGGAGACTCACGTAGACACCCAGGAGACTCACGTAGACAGATAGGAGACTCACGTAGACACACAGGAGACTCACGTAGACACTGAGGAGACTCACGTAGACACTGAGGAGACTCACGTAGACACTGAGGAGACTCACGTAGACAGACAGGAGACTCACGTAGACACTCAGGAGACTCATGTAGACACCCAGGATACTCACGTAGACACCCAGGAGACTCACGAAGACACCCAGGAGACTCACGTAGACAGACAGGAGGCTCACGTAGACACACAGGAGACTCAGCTAGACACTCAGGAGACTCACGTAGACAATCAGGAGACTCACGCAGACACCCAGGAGACCCACGTAGACATTCAGGAGACTCACGTAGACAACAGGAGACTCACGTAGACACACAGCAGACTCACTTAGACACACAGGACACTCACGAAGACACCCAGGAGACTCACGTAGACACACAGGAGACTCATGTAGACACACAGGAGACTCACGTAGACACACAGGAGACGTAGGTAGATACACAGGAGACTCACGAAGACACACAGGAGACTCACGTAGACACACAGGAGACTCACGTAGACACACAGGAGACCCACGTAGACACCCAGGAGACTCACGTAGACACTGAGGAGACTCACGTAGACACTGAGGAGACTCACGTAGACACACAGGAGACTCACGTAGACACCCAGGAGACTCACGTAGACACACAGGAGACTCACGTAGACAATCAAGAGATTCACGTAGACACACAGGAGACTCACGTAGACACACAGGAGACTCACGAAGACACCCAGGAGACTCACGTAGACACACAGGAGACTCACGTAGAAACACAGGAGACTCACGTAGACACACAAGAGACGTAGGTAGATACACAGGAGACTCACGTAGACACACAGGAGACTCACGAAGACACACAGGAGACTCACGTAGACACACAGGAGACTCACGTAGACACACATGAGACTCACGTAGACACACAGGACACTCACGTAGACACTCAGGAGACTCACGTAGACACACAGGAGACGTAAGTAGATACACAGGAGACTCACGTAGACACCCAGGAGACTCACGAAGACACCGAGGAGACTCACGTAGACAGACAGGAGACTCACGTAGACACTCAGGAGACTCGCGTAGACACCCAGGAGACTCACGTAGACACCCAGGAGACTCACGAAGACACCCAGGAGACTCACGTAGACAGACAGGAGACTCACGTAGACACACAGGAGACTCAGCTAGACACTGAGGAGACTCACGTAGACACCCAGGAGACTCACGAAGACACCCAGGAGACTCACGTAGACACACAGGAGACTCACGTTGACACTCAGGAGACTCACGTAGACACACAGGACCCTCACGTAGACACACAGGAGTCTCACGTAGACACCCAGGAGACTCACGTAGACAGCCAGGAGACCCACGTAGACACACAGGAGACTCACGTAGACACCCAGGAGACTCACGTAGACAGACAGGAGACTCGCGTAGACACACAGGAGACTCACGTAGACACACAGGATACTCACGTAGACACTGAGGAGACTCACGTAGACACCCAGGAGACTCATGTAGACACCCAGGAGACTCACGAAGACACCCAGGAGACTCACATAGACACACAGGAGACTCACGTTGACACTCAGGAGACTCACGTAGACACACAGGACCCTCACGTATACACACAGGAGACTCACGTAGACACACAGAAGTCTCACGTAGACACCCAGGAGACTCACGTAGACAGCCAGGAGACCCACGTAGACACAGGAGACTCACGTAGACACCCAGGAGACTCACGTAGACAGATAGGAGACTCACGTAGACACACAGGAGACTCACGTAGACACTGAGGAGACTCACGTAGACACTGAGGAGACTCACGTAGACACTGAGGAGACTCACGTAGACAGACAGGAGACTCACGTAGACACTCAGGAGACTCATGTAGACACCCAGGATACTCACGTAGACACCCAGGAGACTCACGAAGACACCCAGGAGACTCACGTAGACAGACAGGAGGCTCACGTAGACACACAGGAGACTCGGCTAGACACTCAGGAGACTCACGTAGACAATCAGGAGACTCACGCAGACACCCAGGAGACCCACGTAGACATTCAGGAGACTCACGTAGACAACAGGAGACTCACGTAGACACACAGCAGACTCACTTAGACACACAGGACACTCACGAAGACACCCAGGAGACTCACGTAGACACACAGGAGACTCATGTAGACACACAGGAGACTCACGTAGACACACAGGAGACGTAGGTAGATACACAGGAGACTCACGAAGACACACAGGAGACTCGCGTAGACACACAGGAGACTCACGTAGACACACAGGAGACCCACGTAGACACCCAGGAGACTCACGTAGACACTGAGGAGACTCACGTAGACACTGAGGAGACTCACGTAGACACACAGGAGACTCACGTAGACACCCAGGAGACTCACGTAGACACACAGGAGACTCACGTAGACAATCAAGAGATTCACGTAGACACACAGGAGACTCACGTAGACACACAGGAGACTCACGAAGACACCCAGGAGACTCACGTAGACACACAGGAGACTCACGTAGAAACACAGGAGACTCACGTAGACACACAAGAGACGTAGGTAGATACACAGGAGACTCACGTAGACACACAGGAGACTCACGAAGACACACAGGAGACTCACGTAGACACACAGGAGACTCACGTAGACACACATGAGACTCACGTAGACACACAGGACACTCACGTAGACACTCAGGAGACTCACGTAGACACACAGGAGACGTAAGTAGATACACAGGAGACTCACGTAGACACCCAGGAGACTCACGAAGACACCGAGGAGACTCACGTAGACAGACAGGAGACTCACGTAGACACTCAGGAGACTCGCGTAGACACCCAGGAGACTCACGTAGACACCCAGGAGACTCACGAAGACACCCAGGAGACTCACGTAGACAGACAGGAGACTCACGTAGACACACAGGAGACTCAGCTAGACACTGAGGAGACTCACGTAGACACCCAGGAGACTCACGAAGACACCCAGGAGACTCACGTAGACACACAGGAGACTCACGTTGACACTCAGGAGACTCACGTAGACACACAGGACCCTCACGTAGACACACAGGAGTCTCACGTAGACACCCAGGAGACTCACGTAGACAGCCAGGAGACCCACGTAGACACACAGGAGACTCACGTAGACACCCAGGAGACTCACGTAGACAGACAGGAGACTCACGTAGACACACAGGAGACTCACGTAGACACACAGGATACTCACGTAGACACTGAGGAGACTCACGTAGACACCCAGGAGACTCACGAAGACACCCAGGAGACTCACATAGACACACAGGAGACTCACGTTGACACTCAGGAGACTCACGTAGACACACAGGACCCTCACGTATACACACAGGAGACTCACGTAGACACACAGAAGTCTCACGTAGACACCCAGGAGACTCACGTAGACAGCCAGGAGACCCACGTAGACACACAGGAGACTCACGTAGACACCCAGGAGACTCACGTAGACAGATAGGAGACTCACGTAGACACACAGGAGACTCACGTAGACACTGAGGAGACTCACGTAGACACTGAGGAGACTCACGTAGACACTGAGGAGACTCACGTAGACAGACAGGAGACTCACGTAGACACTCAGGAGACTCATGTAGACACCCAGGATACTCACGTAGACACCCAGGAGACTCACGAAGACACCCAGGAGACTCACGTAGACAGACAGGAGGCTCACGTAGACACACAGGAGACTCAGCTAGACACTCAGGAGACTCACGTAGACAATCAGGAGACTCACGCAGACACCCAGGAGACCCACGTAGACATTCAGGAGACTCACGTAGACAACAGGAGACTCACGTAGACACACAGCAGACTCACTTAGACACACAGGACACTCACGAAGACACCCAGGAGACTCACGTAGACACACAGGAGACTCATGTAGACACACAGGAGACTCACGTAGACACACAGGAGACGTAGGTAGATACACAGGAGACTCACGAAGACACACAGGAGACTCACGTAGACACACAGGAGACTCACGTAGACACACAGGAGACCCACGTAGACACCCAGGAGACTCACGTAGACACTGAGGAGACTCACGTAGACACTGAGGAGACTCACGTAGACACACAGGAGACTCACGTAGACACCCAGGAGACTCACGTAGACACACAGGAGACTCACGTAGACAATCAAGAGATTCACGTAGACACACAGGAGACTCACGTAGACACACAGGAGACTCACGAAGACACCCAGGAGACTCGCGTAGACACACAGGAGACTCACATAGACACACAGGAGACTCACGTAGACACACAGGAGACGTAGGTAGATACACAGGAGACTCACGTAGACACCCAGGAGACTCACGTAGACAGACAGGAGACTCACGTAGACACTCAGGAGACTCACGCAGACACCCAGGAGACCCAGGTAGACACTCAGGAGACTCACGTAGACAACCAGGAGACTCACGTAGACACACAGCAGACTCACTTAGCCACACAGGACACTCACGAAGACACCCAGGAGACTCACGTAAACACACAGGAGACTCACGTAGACACCCAGGAGACTCACGAAGACACCCAGGAGACTCACGTAGACACACAGGAGACTCACGTAGACACACAGGAGACGTAGGTAGATACAAAGGAGACTCACGTAGACACACAGGAGACTCACGTAGACACACAGGAGACGTAGGTAGATACACACGAGACTCACGTAGACACCCAGGAGACTCACGTAGACAGACAGGAGACTCACGTAGACACTCAGGAGAGTGACGTAGACACACAGGAGTCTCACGTAGACACACAGGAGACTCACGCTGACACTCAAGAGACCCACGTAAACACACAGGAGACTCACGTAGACACACAGGAGACTCACGTAGACACTTAGGAGACTCACGAAGACACCCAGGAGACTCACGTAGACACCCAGGAGACTCACGTAGACACCCAGGAGACTCACGAAGACATCCAGGAGACTCACGTAGACACACAGGAGACTCACGTAGACACACAGGAGACTCACGTAGACACACAAGAGACTCACGAAGACACACAGGAGACTCACGTAGACACTTAGAAGACTCACGAAGACACCCAGGAGACTCACGTAGACACACAGGAGACTCACGTAGACACACATAAGACTCACGTAGAGACACAGGAGACGTAAGTAGATACACAGGAGACTCACGTAGACACCCAGGAGACTCACGAAGACACCGAGGAGACTCACGTAGACAGACAGGAGACTCACGTAGACACTCAGGAGACTCACGTAGACACCCAGGAGACTCACGTAGACACCCAGGAGACTCACGAAGACACCCAGGAGACTCACGTAGACAGAAAGGAGACTCACGTAGACACACAGGAGACTCAGCTAGACACTGAGGAGACTCACGTAGACACCCAGGAGACTCACGAAGACACCCAGGAGACTCACGTAGACACACAGGAGACTCACGTTGACACTCAGGAGACTCACGTAGACACACAGGACCCTCACGTAGACACACAGGAGACTCACGTAGACACACAGGAGTCTCACGTAGACACCCAGGAGACTCACGTAGACAGCCAGGAGACCCACGTAGACACACAGGAGACTCACGTAGACACACAGGAGACTCACGTAGACACCCAGGAGACTCACGTAGACAGACAGGAGACTCACGTAGACACACAGGAGACTCACGTAGACACACAGGATACTCACGTAGACACTGAGGAGACTCACGTAGACACCCAGGAGACTCACGAAGACACCCAGGAGACTCACGTAGACACACAGGAGACTCACGTAGAAACACAGGAGACTCACGTAGACACACAAGAGACGTAGGTAGATACACAGGAGACTCACGTAGACACACAGGAGACTCACGAAGACACACAGGAGACTCGCGTAGACACACAGGAGACTCACGTAGACACACATGAGACTCACGTAGACACACAGGACACTCACGTAGACACTCAGGAGACTCACGTAGACACACAGGAGACGTAAGTAGATACACAGGAGACTCACGTAGACACCCAGGAGACTCACGAAGACACCGAGGAGACTCACGTAGACAGACAGGAGACTCACGTAGACACTCAGGAGACTCACGTAGACACCCAGGAGACTCACGTAGACACCCAGGAGACTCACGAAGACACCCAGGAGACTCACGTAGACAGACAGGAGACTCACGTAGACACACAGGAGACTCAGCTAGACACTGAGGAGACTCACGTAGACACCCAGGAGACTCACGAAGACACCCAGGAGACTCACGTAGACACACAGGAGACTCACGTTGACACTCAGGAGACTCACGTAGACACACAGGACCCTCACGTAGACACACAGGAGACTCACGTAGACACACAGGAGTCTCACGTAGACACCCAGGAGACTCACGTAGACAGCCAGGAGACCCACGTAGACACACAGGAGACTCACGTAGACACCCAGGAGACTCACGTAGACAGACAGGAGACTCACGTAGACACACAGGAGACTCACGTAGACACACAGGATACTCACGTAGACACTGAGGAGACTCACGTAGACACCCAGGAGCCTCATGTAGACACCCAGGAGACTCACGAAGACACCCAGGAGACTCACGTAGACACACAGGAGACTCACGTAGAAACACAGGAGACTCACGTAGACACACAAGAGACGTAGGTAGATACACAGGAGACTCACGTAGACACACAGGAGACTCACGAAGACACACAGGAGACTCACGTAGACACACAGGAGACTCACGTAGACACACATGAGACTCACGTAGACACACAGGACACTCACGTAGACACTCAGGAGACTCACGTAGACACACAGGAGACGTAGGTAGATACACAGGAGACTCGCGTAGACACACAGGAGACTCACGTAGACACTTAGGAGACTCACGAAGACACCCAGGAGACTCACGTAGACACACAGGAGACTCACGTAGACACCCAGGAGACTCACGAAGACATCCAGGAGACTCACGTAGACACACAGGAGACTCACGTAGACACACAGGAGACTCACGTAGACACCCAGGAGAGTGACGTAGACACACAGGAGTCTCACGTAGACAAACAGGAGAATCACGTAGACACTCAAGAAACCCACGTAGACACACAGGAGACTCACGTAGACACACAGGAGACTCACGTAGACACTTAGGAGACTCACGTAGACACACAAGAGACTCACGAAGACACACAGGAGACTCACGTAGACACACAGGAGACGTAGGTAGATACACAGGAGACTCACGTAGACACACAGGAGACTCACGAAGACACACAGGAGACTCACGTAGACACACAGGAGACTCACGTAGACACACAGGAGACTCACGTAGACACACAGGACACTCACGTAGACACTCAGGAGACTCACGGAGACACACAGGAAACTCACGAAGACACCCAGGAGACTCACGTAGACACACAGGAGACTCACGTAGACACACATAAGACTCACGTAGACACACAGGAGACGTAGGTAGATACACAGGAGACTCACGTAGACACACAGGAGACTCACCTAGACACCCAGGAGACTCACGTAGACACACAGGAGACTCACGTAGAAACACAGGAGACTCACGTAGACACACAGGAGACGTAGGTAGATACACAGGAGACTCCTGTAGACACACAGGAGACTCACGTAGACACACAGGAGACTCACGTAGACACACAGGAGACTCCCGTAGACACACAGGACACTCACGTAGACACTCAGGAGACTCACGTAGACACACAGGAGACTCACGAAGACACCCAGGAGCCTCACGTAGACACACAGGAGACTCACGTAGACACACATAAGACTCACGTAGACACACAGGAGACGTAAGTAGATACACAGGTGACTCACTTAGACACCCAGGAGACTCACGAAGACACCGAGGAGACTCACGTAGACACACAGGAGACTCACGTAGACACACATAAGACTCACGTAGACACACAGGAGACGTAAGTAGATACACAGGAGACTCACGTAGACACCCAGGAGACTCACGAAGACACCGAGGAGACTCACGTAGACAGACAGGAGACTCACGTAGACACTCAGGAGACTCACGTAGACACCCAGCAGACTCACGTAGACACCCAGGAGACTCACGAAGACACCCAGGAGACTCACGTAGACAGACAGGAGACTCACGTAGACACACAGGAGACTCAGCTAGACACTGAGGAGACTCACGTAGACACCCAGGAGACTCACGAAGACACCCAGGAGACTCACATAGACACACAGGAGACTCACGTTGACACTCAGGAGACTCACGTAGACACACAGGACCCTCACGTAGACACACAGGAGACTCACGTAGACACACAGAAGTCTCACGTAGACACCCAGGAGACTCACGTAGACAGCCAGGAGACCCACGTAGACACACAGGAGACTCACGTAGACACCCAGGAGACTCACGTAGACAGACAGGAGACTCACGTAGACACACAGGAGACTCACGTAGACACTGAGGAGACTCACGTAGACACTGAGGAGACTCACGTAGACACTGAGGAGACTCACGTAGACACCCAGGAGACTCACGTAGACACCCAGGAGACTCACGTAGACACACAGGAGACTCACGTAGAAACACAGGAGACTCACGTAGACACACAGGAGACGTAGGTAGATACACAGGAGACTCACGTAGACACACAGGAGACTCACGAAGACACACAGGAGACTCACGTAGACACACAGGAGACTCACGTAGACACACAGGAGACTCACGTAGACACACAGGACACTCACGTAGACACTCAGGAGACTCACGTCGACACACAGGAAACTCACGAAGACACCCAGGAGACTCACGTAGACACACAGGAGACTCACGTAGACACACATAAGACTCACGTAGACACACAGGAGACGTAGGTAGATACACAGGAGACTCACGTAGACACACAGGAGACTCACCTAGACACCCAGGAGACTCACGTAGACACACAGGAGACTCACGTAGAAACACAGGAGACTCACGTAGACACACAGGAGACGTAGGTAGATACACAGGAGACTCACGTAGACACACAGGAGATTCACGTAGACACACAGGAGACTCACGTAGACACACAGGAGACTCCCGCAGACACACAGGACACTCACGTAGACACTCAGGAGACTCACGTAGACACACAGGAGACTCACGAAGACACCCAGGAGACTCACGTAGACACACAGGAGACTCACGTAGACACACATAAGACTCACGTAGACACACAGGAGACGTAAGTAGATACACAGGTGACTCACGTAGACACCCAGGAGACTCACGAAGACACCGAGGAGACTCACGTAGACAGACAGGAGACTCACGTAGACACTCAGGAGACTCACGTAGACACCCAGGAGACTCACGTAGACACCCAGGAGACTCACGAAGACACCCAGGAGACTCACGTAGACACACAGGAGACTCACGTAGACACTTAGGAGACTCACGAAGACACCCAGGAGACTCACGTAGACACACAGGAGACTCACGTAGACACCCAGGAGACTCACGAAGACATCCAGGAGACTCACGTAGACACACAGGAGACTCACGTAGACACACAGGAGACTCACGTAGACACCCAGGAGAGTGACGTAGACACACAGGAGTCTCACGTAGACAAACAGGAGAATCACGTAGACACTCAAGAAACCCACGTAGACACACAGGAGACTCACGTAGACACACAGGAGACTCACGTAGACACTTAGGAGACTCGCGTAGACACACACGAGACTCACGAAGACACACAGGAGACTCACGTAGACACACAGGAGACTCACGTAGACACTTAGAAGACTCACGAAGACACCCAGGAGACTCACGTAGACACACAGGAGACTCACGTAGACACACATAAGACTCACGTAGAGACACAGGAGACGTAAGTAGATACACAGGAGACCCACGTAGACACCCAGGAGACTCACGAAGACACCGAGGAGACTCACGTAGACAGACAGGAGACTCACGTAGACACTCAGGAGACTCACGTAGACACCCAGGAGACTCACGTAGACACCCAGGAGACTCACGAAGACACCCAGCAGACTCACGTAGACAGACAGGAGACTCACGTAGACACACAGCAGACTCAGCTAGACACTGAGGAGACTCACGTAGACACCCAGGAGACTCACGAAGACACCCAGGAGACTCACGTAGACACACAGGAGACTCACGTTGACACTCAGGAGACTCACGTAGACACACAGGACCCTCACGTAGACACACAGGAGACTCACGTAGACACACAGGAGTCTCACGTAGACACCCAGGAGACTCACGTAGACAGCCAGGAGACCCACGTAGACACACAGGAGACTCACGTAGACAGACAGGAGACTCACGTAGACACACAGGAGACTCACGTAGACACACAGGATACTCACGTAGACACTGAGGAGACTCACGTAGACACCCAGGAGACTCATGTAGACACCCAGGAGACTCACGAAGACACCCAGGAGACTCACGTAGACACACAGGAGACTCACGTAGAAACACAGGAGACTCACGTAGACACACAAGAGACGTAGGTAGATACACAGGAGACTCACGTAGACACACAGGAGACTCACGAAGACACACAGGAGAGTCACGTAGACACACAGGAGACTCACGTAGACACACATGAGACTCACGTAGACACACAGGACACTCACGTAGACACTCAGGAGACTCACGTAGACACACAGGAGACGTAAGTAGATACACAGGAGACTCACGTAGACACCCAGGAGACTCACGAAGACACCGAGGAGACTCACGTAGACAGACAGGAGACTCACGTAGACACTCAGGAGACTCACGTAGACACCCAGGAGACTCACGTAGACACCCAGGAGACTCACGAAGACACCCAGGAGACTCACGTAGACAGACAGGAGACTCACGTAGACACACAGGAGACTCAGCTAGACACTGAGGAGACTCACGTAGACACCCAGGAGACTCACGAAGACACCCAGGAGACTCACGTAGACACACAGGAGACTCACGTTGACACTCAGGAGACTCACGTAGACACACAGGACCCTCACGTAGACACACAGGAGACTCACGTAGACACACAGGAGTCTCACGTAGACACCCAGGAGACTCACGTTGACACTCAGGAGACTCACGTAGACACACAGGACCCTCACGTAGACACACAGGAGACTCACGTAGACACACAGAAGTCTCACGTAGACACCCAGGAGACTCACGTAGACAGCCAGGAGACCCACGTAGACACACAGGAGACTCACGTAGACACCCAGGAGACTCACGTAGACAGACAGGAGACTCACGTAGACACACAGGAGACTCACGTAGACACTGAGGAGACTCACGTAGACACCCAGGAGACTCATGTAGACACCCAGGAGACTCACGAAGACACCCAGGAGACTCACGTAGACACACAGGAGACTCACGTAGAAACACAGGAGACTCACGTAGACGCACAAGAGACGTAGGTAGATACACAGGAGACTCACGTAGACACACAGGAGACTCACGAAGACACACAGGAGACTCACGTAGACACACAGGAGACTCACGTAGACACACATGAGACTCACGTAGACACACAGGACACTCACGTAGACACTCAGGAGACTCACGTAGACACACAGGAGACGTAGGTAGATACAAAGGAGACTCGCGTAGACACACAGGAGACTCACGTAGACACTTAGGAGACTCACGAAGACACCCAGGAGACTCACGTAGACACACAGGAGACTCACGTAGACACCCAGGAGACTCACGAAGACATCCATGAGACTCACGTAGACACACAGGAGACTCACGTAGACACACAGGAGACTCACGTAGACACCCAGGAGAGTGACGTAGACACACAGGAGTCTCACGTAGACAAACAGGAGAATCACGTAGACACTCAAGAAACCCACGTAGACACACAGGAGACTCACGTAGACACACAGGAGACTCACGTAGACACTTAGGAGACTCACGTAGACACACAAGAGACTCACGAAGACACACAGGAGACTCACGTAGACACACAGGAGACTCATGTAGACACTTAGAAGACTCACGAAGACACCCAGGAGACTCACGTAGACACACAGGAGACTCACGTAGACACACATAAGACTCACGTAGACACACAGGAGACGTAAGTAGATACACAGGAGACTCACGTAGACACCCAGGAGACTCACGAAGACACCGAGGAGACACACGTAGACAGACAGGAGACTCACGTAGACACTCAGGAGACTCACGTAGACACCCAGGAGACTCACGTAGACACCCAGGAGACTCACGAAGACACCCAGGAGACTCACGTAGACAGACAGGAGACTCACGTAGACACACAGGAGACTCAGCTAGACACTGAGGAGACTCACGTAGACACCCAGGAGACTCACGAAGACACCCAGGAGACTCACATAGACACACAGGAGACTCACGTTGACACCCAGGAGAGTGACGTAGACACACAGGAGTCTCACGTAGACAAACAGGAGAATCACGTAGACACTCAAGAAACCCACGTAGACACACAGGAGACTCACGTAGACACACAGGAGACTCACGTAGACACTTAGGAGACTCACGTAGACACACAAGAGACTCACGAAGACACACAGGAGACTCACGTTGACACCCAGGAGAGTGACGTAGACACACAGGAGTCTCACGTAGACAAACAGGAGAATCACGTAGACACTCAAGAAACCCACGTAGACACACAGGAGACTCACGTAGACACACAGGAGACTCACGTAGACACTTAGGAGACTCACGTAGACACACAAGAGACTCACGAAGACACACAGGAGACTCACGTAGACACACAGGAGACTCACGTAGACACTTAGAAGACTCACGAAGACACCCAGGAGACTCACGTAGACACACAGGAGACTCACGTAGACACACATAAGACTCACGTAGACACACAGGAGACGTAAGTAGATACACAGGAGACTCACGTAGACACCCAGGAGACTCACGAAGACACCGAGGAGACTCACGTAGACAGACAGGAGACTCACGTAGACACTCAGGAGACTCACGTAGACACCCAGCAGACTCACGTAGACACCCAGGAGACTCACGAAGACACCCAGGAGACTCACGTAGACAGAAAGGAGACTCACGTAGACACACAGGAGACTCAGCTAGACACTGAGGAGACTCACGTAGACACCCAGGAGACTCACGAAGACACCCAGGAGACTCACATAGACACACAGGAGACTCACGTTGACACTCAGGAGACTCACGTAGACACACAGGACCCTCACGTAGACACACAGGAGACTCACGTAGACACACAGAAGTCTCACGTAGACACCCAGGAGACTCACGTAGACAGCCAGGAGACCCACGTAGACACACAGGAGACTCACGTAGACACCAAGGAGACTCACGTAGACAGACAGGAGACTCACGTAGACACACAGGAGACTCACGTAGACACTGAGGAGACTCACGTAGACACTGAGGAGACTCACGTAGACACCCAGGAGACTCACGTAGACACCCAGGAGACTCACGAAGACACCCAGGAGACTCACGTAGACACACAGGAGACTCACGTAGAAACACAGGATACTCACGTAGACACACAGGAGACGTAGGTAGATACACAGGAGACTCACGTAGACACACAGGAGACTCACGAAGACACACAGGAGACTCATGTAGACACTTAGAAGACTCACGAAGACACCCAGGAGACTCACGTAGACACACAGGAGACTCACGTAGACACACATAAGACTCACGTAGACACACAGGAGACGTAAGTAGATACACAGGAGACTCACGTAGACACCCAGGAGACTCACGAAGACACCGAGGAGACTCACGTAGACACACAGGAGACTCAGCTAGACACTGAGGAGACTCACGTAGACACCCAGGAGACTCACGAAGACACCCAGGAGACTCACATAGACACACAGGAGACTCACGTTGACACCCAGGAGAGTGACGTAGACACACAGGAGTCTCACGTAGACAAACAGGAGAATCACGTAGACACTCAAGAAACCCACGTAGACACACAGGAGACTCACGTAGACACACAGGAGACTCACGTAGACACTTAGGAGACTCACGTAGACACACAAGAGACTCACGAAGACACACAGGAGACTCACGTAGACACACAGGAGACTCACGTAGACACTTAGAAGACTCACGAAAACACCCAGGAGACTCACGTAGACACACAGGAGACTCACGTAGACACACATAAGACTCACGTAGACACACAGGAGACGTAAGTAGATACACAGGAGACTCACGTAGACACCCAGGAGACTCACGAAGACACCGAGGAGACTCACGTAGACAGACAGGAGACTCACGTAGACACTCAGGAGACTCACGTAGACACCCAGCAGACTCACGTAGACACCCAGGAGACTCACGAAGACACCCAGGAGACTCACGTAGACAGACAGGAGACTCACGTAGACACACAGGAAACTCAGCTAGACACTGAGGAGACTCACGTAGACACCCAGGAGACTCACGAAGACACCCAGGAGACTCACATAGACACACAGGAGACTCACGTTGACACTCAGGAGACTCACGTAGACACACAGGACCCTCACGTAGACACACAGGAGACTCACGTAGACACACAGAAGTCTCACGTAGACACCCAGGAGACTCACGTAGACAGCCAGGAGACCCACGTAGACACACAGGAGACTCACGTAAACACCCAGGAGACTCACGTAGACAGACAGGAGACTCACGTAGACACACAGGAGACTCACGTAGACACTGAGGAGACTCACGTAGACACTGAGGAGACTCACGTAGACACCCAGGAGACTCACGTAGACACCCAGGAGACTCACGAAGACACCCAGGAGACTCACGTAGACACACAGGAGACTCACGTAGAAACACAGGAGACTCACGTAGACACACAGGAGACGTAGGTAGATACACAGGAGACTCACGTAGACACACAGGAGACTCACGAAGACACACAGGAGACTCACGTAGACACACAGGAGACTCACGTAGACACACAGGAGACTCACGTAGACACACAGGACACTCACGTAGACACTCAGGAGACTCACGTAGACACACAGGAAACTCACGAAGACACCCAGGAGACTCACGTAGACACACAGGAGACTCACGTAGACACACATAAGACTCACGTAGACACACAGGAGACGTAGGTAGATACACAGGAGACTCACGTAGACACACAGGAGACTCACCTAGACACCCAGGAGACTCACGTAGACACACAGGAGACTCACGTAGAAACACAGGAGACTTACGTAGACACACAGGAGACGTAGGTAGATACACAGGAGACTCACGTAGACACACAGGAGACTCACGTAGACACACAGGAGACTCACGTAGACACACAGGAGACTCCCGTAGACACACAGGACACTCACGTAGACACTCAGGAGACTCACGTAGACACACAGGAGACTCACGAAGACACCCAGGAGACTCACGTAGACACACAGGAGACTCACGTAGACACACATAAGACTCACGTAGACACACAGGAGACGTAAGTAGATACACAGGTGACTCACGTAGACACACATAAGACTCACGTAGACACACAGGAGACGTAAGTAGATACACAGGAGACTCACGTAGACACCCAGGAGACTCACGAAGACACCGAGGAGACTCACGTAGACAGACAGGAGACTCACGTAGACACTCAGGAGACTCACGTAGACACCCAGCAGACTCACGTAGACACCCAGGAGACTCACGAAGACACCCAGGAGACTCACGTAGACAGACAGGAGACTCACGTAGACACACAGGAGACTCAGCTAGACACTGAGGAGACTCACGTAGACACCCAGGAGACTCACGAAGACACCCAGGAGACTCACATAGACACACAGGAGACTCACGTTGACACTCAGGAGACTCACGTAGACACACAGGACCCTCACGTAGACACACAGGAGACTCACGTAGACACACAGAAGTCTCACGTAGACACCCAGGAGACTCACGTAGACAGCCAGGAGACCCACGTAGACACACAGGAGACTCACGTAGACACCCAGGAGACTCACGTAGACAGACAGGAGACTCACGTAGACACACAGGAGACTCACGTAGACACTGAGGAGACTCACGTAGACACTGAGGAGACTCACGTAGACACCCAGGAGACTCACGTAGACACCCAGGAGACTCACGTAGACACCCAGGAGACTCACGAAGACACCCAGGAGACTCACGTAGACACACAGGAGACTCACGTAGAAACACAGGAGACTCACGTAGACACACAGGAGACGTAGGTAGATACACAGGAGACTCACGTAGACACACAGGAGACTCACGAAGACACACAGGAGACTCACGTAGACACACAGGAGACTCACGTAGACACACAGGAAACTCACGAAGACACCCAGGAGACTCACGTAGACACACAGGAGACTCACGTAGACACACAGGACCCTCACGTAGACACACAGGAGACTCACGTAGACACACAGAAGTCTCACGTAGACACCCAGGAGACTCACGTAGACAGCCAGGAGACCCACGTAGACACACAGGAGACTCACGTAGACACCAAGGAGACTCACGTAGACAGACAGGAGACTCACGTAGACACACAGGAGACTCACGTAGACACTGAGGAGACTCACGTAGACACTGAGGAGACTCACGTAGACACCCAGGAGACTCACGTAGACACCCAGGAGACTCACGTAGACACACAGGAGACTCACGTAGACACACAGGAGACGTAGGTAGATACACAGGAGACTCACGTAGACACACAGGAGACTCACGAAGACACACAGGAGACTCACGTAGACACACAGGAGACTCACGTAGACACACAGGAGACTCACGTAGACACACAGGACACTCACGTAGACACTCAGGAGACTCACGTAGACACACAGGAAACTCACGAAGACACCCAGGAGACTCACGTAGACACACAGGAGACTCACGTAGACACACATAAGACTCACGTAGACACACAGGAGACGTAGGTAGATACACAGGAGACTCACGTAGACACACAGGAGACTCACCTAGACACCCAGGAGACTCACGTAGACACACAGGAGACTCACGTAGAAACACAGGAGACTTACGTAGACACACAGGAGACGTAGGTAGATACACAGGAGACTCACGTAGACACACAGGAGACTCACGTAGACACACAGGAGACTCACGTAGACACACAGGAGACTCCCGTAGACACACAGGACACTCACGTAGACACTCAGGAGACTCACGTAGACACACAGGAGACTCACGAAGACACCCAGGAGACTCACGTAGACACACAGGAGACTCACGTAGACACACATAAGACTCACGTAGACACACAGGAGACGTAAGTAGATACACAGGTGACTCACGTAGACACACATAAGACTCACGTAGACACACAGGAGACGTAAGTAGATACACAGGAGACTCACGTAGACACCCAGGAGACTCACGAAGACACCGAGGAGACTCACGTAGACAGACAGGAGACTCACGTAGACACTCAGGAGACTCACGTAGACACCCAGCAGACTCACGTAGACACCCAGGAGACTCACGAAGACACCCAGGAGACTCACGTAGACAGACAGGAGACTCACGTAGACACACAGGAGACTCAGCTAGACACTGAGGAGACTCACGTAGACACCCAGGAGACTCACGAAGACACCCAGGAGACTCACATAGACACACAGGAGACTCACGTTGACACTCAGGAGACTCGCGTAGACACACAGGACCCTCACGTAGACACACAGGAGACTCACGTAGACACACAGAAGTCTCACGTAGACACCCAGGAGACTCACGTAGACAGCCAGGAGACCCACGTAGACACACAGGAGACTCACGTAGACACCCAGGAGACTCATGTAGACAGACAGGAGACTCACGTAGACACACAGGAGACTCACGTAGACACTGAGGAGACTCACGTAGACACTGAGGAGACTCACGTAGACACCCAGGAGACTCACGTAGACACCCAGGAGACTCACGTAGACACCCAGGAGACTCACGAAGACACCCAGGAGACTCACGTAGACACACAGGAGACTCACGTAGAAACACAGGAGACTCACGTAGACACACAGGAGACGTAGGTAGATACACAGGAGACTCACGTAGACACACAGGAGACTCACGAAGACACACAGGAGACTCACGTAGACACACAGGAGACTCACGTAGACACACAGGAGACTCACGTAGACACACAGGACACTCACGTAGACACTCAGGAGACTCACGTAGACACACAGGAAACTCACGAAGACACCCAGGAGACTCACGTAGACACACAGGAGACTCACGTAGACACACATAAGACTCACGTAGACACACAGGAGACACGTAGACACACAGGAGACCCACGTAGACACACAGAAGACTCACGACTATACTCAAGAGACTCACGTAGACACACAGGAGACTCACGTAGACACAGAGACTCACGTAGACACTCAGGAGACTCACGAAGACACAGGAGTCTCACGTAGACACACAGGAGACTCACGTAGACACACAGGAGACTCACGTAGACACACAGGAGACTCCCGTAGATACACAGGACACTCACGTAGACACTCAGGAGACTCACGTAGACACACAGGAGACTCACGAAGACACCCAGGAGACTCACGTAGACACACAGGAGACTCACGTAGACACACATAAGACTCACGTAGACACACAGGAGACGTAAGTAGATACACAGGTGACTCACGTAGACACCCAGGAGACTCACGAAGACACCGAGGAGACTCACGTAGACAGACAGGAGACTCACGTAGACACTCAGGAGACTCACGTAGACACCCAGGAGACTCACGTAGACACCCAGGAGACTCACGAAGACACCCAGGAGACTCACGTAGACAGACAGGAGACTCACGTAGACACACAGGAGACTCAGCTAGACACTGAGGAGACTCACGTAGACACCCAGGAGACTCACGAAGACACCCAGGAGACTCAGGTAGACACACAGGAGACTCACGTTGACACTCAGGAGACTCACGTAGACACACAGGAGACTCACGTAGACACACAGGAGTCTCACGTAGACACTCAGGAGACTCACGTAGACACTCAGGACCCTCACGTAGACACACAAGAGACTCACGTCGACACCCTGGAGACTCACGTAGACACACAGGACCCTCACGTAGACACACAGGAGACTCACGTAGACACTCAGGAAACTCACGTAGACACACAGGAGACTCACGTAGACACTCAGGAAACTCACGTAGACACTCAGGAGAGTCACGTAGACACACAGGAGACTCACGTAGACACTCAGGAAACTCACGTAGACACTCAAGAGAGTCACGTAGACACACAGGAGACTCACGTAGACACTCAGTAGACTCACTTAGACACCCAGGAGACTCACGTTGTTCTGCCTCACGGCAAGTGTCTTGCCTCACGGCAGATGTGGGGCGTGTGTACACAGGAATTTCCTGTTTTTTAAATAGGGGGTGGTCACGTGACCAGGAAGTTGTGATTTTAGATTTCCGCTGAACCACGCGGGCGTCGGCCATTAAGAACATAATTCAAGATGGCGGCACACATCGCAGCTCCGTGAAGACAGCTGCAGCAACCGTTGTGGGACTTTGGGAAGCATTGTCTTTTTACCTCTCTCTCTACCGTTCAATTTCAATAAATGACGTTCGGAGTCAGATGTTCACCCTGGCTCTGAGGGTTTATCGAAAACGCGAGGTTATCTACTCAGCTAGCTCTGCAACGCAACGCAGAGCGAGGCTGAGATAGTAAAAAGACATTCTTCTTTGAGCTCTCAAGCAGTCAGCCTGCAGCAAGCAAGGGGCTAGTCAGCCTGCAGCAAGTAAGGAGCTCTCAAGCAGTCAGCCTGCAGCAAGCAAGGAGCTCTGCAACGAGTCTACATTAAAAATTGTGTTGCAAGCATCTCAGCATGGAAAGCCACAGTTCAGCAGGGAGAGATGCTGAAGAAGGTGATTTAGGCAATCCAGGACCTCCCATCCAGCCACAAGAGGACAAAGGAAGTTCAAGGCCCCAACGAGAGGTCAGGCTGACACAACGGGCCTTGGAAAGCTATGATGCTGAGAAGCAAGACCTTGATGCCAGGATACAAAGGGCATGGGACCGGGTTGAAGCTGATATATCTGAAGCTGCAAATGCCTCAGACACAGTGGCCTCAATTCAGCGGGCCATCCAGCGAGTGAAGGTGAGCAGCTCAAGCTACAAGCTCCTGGCAAATAAATACATCTCCTTCCTGATGAAGATGAAAACAGATGAGGGCCTTGAGGGAGTGCGCACGCACGAGAACTTCCTCGAACTGCTCGATGATAATGTACAGGCAGTGATACAAGATGCAATAGACCGTGTGGAGGACTTAAGAGAGACCCGATCTCAGCACTCTCTCTCTCATCCAGGTCCACCACAAGATCTAAAGGCTCAGCACACTCAAAGACATCATCTACTAGTATGGCAGCAGCTCAGGCACGCGCAGCAGCAGAAGCAGCAAATGCCCGTATTGCCTACATGGCTGAAGAGGAAGCCATGCTAATTGAAAAGTCCCGCATACAAGAAGAAGCAAGCATAGCAACTGCTGCCGCACGGAGGAAAGCAGAGCACGCAGAGCAAGAAAGTATATTAGCAACTGCTGCCGCACAAGAGTAAGAGAGTATTTTAGTGGCTACTGCCACACGGAAGAAAATTGAGCTGGATGTTAAGTTAAGTACCCTACAGCTCAAAAAAGAAGCAGCTGCTGCAAGGGCCCAATCAGAGGTGCTCCAAGCAGCAGCCAATCTGGATAAGGAAGATAATTGGAGTGAGTTTGGCACTCAGATACCTGTCAAGGACCGTGATCAACTCACCAGAAAAAAAATATTTTGGACTGGTCTGAACAATGCATCAATGCTCCTCCACCAAACGATACTGAACAAATGGTGGACGTTCAGGCATCGCCATCTCCACACCGAATGAACATGAATGCTGTCTATGGGAATGGTGGAAATGCATATCCTGCCCTGGCAGCTAGTCGTCGACTCAGCGTCGCACATGTGGGATCAGAAATGGATGCATCACGTCAGACCCACATTCCAGACAGTCACATAAGGGGATCAAACCAATGTGATCGAAACCTTTTGGGCCCACAATCCAACACCATCGCGAATGACGGCATGCAAGGCAATGCAGCCAATAATGGCACCTCACAAGCGCCAGTATGGACACACCCTGGATCAGCAGGATTAGGGGACTTTGCTAGGTACCTGGCTCACCGCGAACTAATCAACACAGGACTCGTTAAGTTTGATGACCACTCTGAGAACTATCGAGCCTGCAGATCTACCTTCAGGAATGCAATCCGAAATGCAGACATCTCTGCAAGTGAAGAACTCGACCTGTTGGTGAAATGGTTAGGAAACGAATCTACAGAGTACGCAAAGAGGATCCGGGCAGCAAACATTGACGACCCCGCCTCAAGCCTGCATGCGGTGTGGGAGAGGCTCGAGGAGTGCTACAGTAGCCCATAAACTATTGAGAAGGCTCTCTCCAAGAAGTTGCAGAACTTTCCAAAAATCTCTGGTAGGGACAATGAAAGGTTACGAGAGCTTGGAGATCTTTTGATGGAGCTTGAATCAGCCCAGGCCGACCCCTATTTACCAGGTCTCATTTTCTTGAATACCTACCATGGCGTGAACCCCATAGTAGAGAAATTGCCATTCGACGTGCAGGAAAAATGGAGAACAGCAGGTTCAAGATACAAGTCAGAGCATCAGGTTGCATTCCCCCCATTCTCTTTTTTCTCAAAGTTTATCCGCAACATGGCTAAGACCAGAAATGACCCGAGTTTCATGTTTGGCACCACGTAGATTTCCAGTCCAGATCTCCCAAAAATGGAAAGAGCAATGGCGAAACGAGGAACAGCGAGAGTGCCAATTTCTGTACACAAGACTCCTACGACATTCGCAAACTCCGTCCAGACAACCACCACAAAGAAAAAGATAGAGGATCCAAAGAAGCAATGCCCATTGCATGATAAACCTAACTCCCTCCAGAAATGCCGTGAGTTCAGGAGGAAGCCATTGGAAGAGCGGAAGAACATTCTGAAAGAATTTGGAGTGTGCTTCAAATGCTGTGCTTCTACAAACCACCTTGCAAGGAATTGCAAGGCAGATATCAAGTGCGAGGAATGTGGCAGTGACAAACACGCAACTGTTCTGCACACATTTTACTACAAACCCAGTGGCACTAAGGCTTCCGATCCCGAGCAGAGCACGGCGGGGAGCAAGGCGAGATCGCCGCACTCACTTCGTCAATCACAACCAAATGCACAGAAGTCTGTGGAGAAGGCTTCAAAGGAAGATCTTGCTCAAGGATATGCCTCGTCCGAGTGTATCCCAAAGGACATCCTGAAAGGGCAGTAAGGATGTACGCCATAATGGACGACCAACTTTGGCAAGGTCAGAGTTCTTTGATCAGCTAAGCGTAGGTGGGAATTCCTTTCCATACACGCTCAGAACATGCTCAAGACTGATGGAGACAGCGGGAAGAAGAGCGAGCGGCCTCATGGTGGAAACCATGGATAGCACCATGAAGCTAGCCCTTCCTACGGTGACAGAGTGCAATGAGATACCGGACGACAGGAGTGAGATTCCCACGCCCGAAGTCGCACGTCACCACCCACACCTGAAACCCATAGCAGAGTTCATCCCGCCATTGGATCACGCGGCACAGATTTTACTTCTGCTTGGCAGGGACATGCTGAGAGTCCACAAGGTTCGTGATCAACGCAACGGACCTCACGACGCTCCCTACGCCCAGATACTCGACCTAGGATGGGTCATTGTAGGCGATGTCTGTCTCGATGGAACACACAAACCAGACCACATAAGCACATTCAGAACGAGTGTGCTCACGAATGGACGCACGTCGCTCTTCAAACCGTGCCCCAACCACTTCACACTGAAAGAGAAATTCGACGATAGAAGTCAAGGCTGTACCATGCAGGCCGACGAAGAAACCTCTATGCTGAAAGATGATGTTGGACATACGGTGTTCGTGACAACGAAGGACGACGACAAACCTGCTCCATCGCTAGAGGATGAAGAATTCTTGAAAATAATGGACAGAGAGTTCTTCCAAGACGAGTCAAACAGTTGGGTTGCCCCTCTGCCATTTCGTAATCCCAGATGCCGGCTACCCAACAATAGAGAGCAAGCCCTCTCACGGCTCAACTCATTGCGCCGCACCTTGGACAAGAGACCAGAGATGAAAAATCATTTTGTGTCCTTCATGAAAAACATATTTGACAGTGGTCACGCTGAAGCGGCCCCTCCTCTAGAAAAAGGACCGGAATGCTGGGACTTACCAATCTTTGGCGTGTATCACCCAAAGAAGCCGGATCAGATCAGAGTGGTTTTCGATTCCAGTGCTCAATTTAAGGGCATTTCCTTGAACAACGTAATGCTCACCGGACCAGACTTGACCAACAGTCTCCTAGGGTTACTCACCCGTTTCAGAAAGGAGTCAATCGCTGTAACAGCCGACATTCAACAAATGTTCCACTGCTTCATTGTCCGAGAAGATGACAGAAATTACCTCAGGTTTCTGTGGTACCGCAATAACAATGTCGATGATCGAATTGTTGAATACAGAATGAAGGTGCATGTCTTTGGCAATAGCCCATTCCCAGCGGTAGCCACCTATGGACTTAGGAGGACCGCACAGGCAGGAGAAGGGGAGTTTGGGGAAGACGCCAAGCGATTTGTAGAGCGAGATTTCTACGTTGACGACGCACTTAAATCAATGCCCACGGCCTCAGAAGCCATCGATCTGCTCCAAAGGACGCAAGGAATTTTAGCAACTGCTAACCTGAGACTTCACAAGATAGCATCCAGCAGCGCAGAAGTAATAAAAGCGTTCCCTTCAGACGATCGTTCAAAAGACTTGAAAGACTTGGACCTTAACGTTGACACACCACCAATCCAACGCAGCCTCGGACTGAGTTGGGACCTGAAAGTGGATACGTTCACATTCCGAGTATAATTTGGAGAGAAACCTTACACGCGACGTGGCATCTTGTCGATGGTAAACAGCCTGTACGATCCACTAGGATTTGTAACGCCGGTCACCATTCAAGGCCGTTGGATACTCAGAGACCTTTGTGCTGATACACAAGACTGGGATAGCCCGTTGCCGGAGGAACGGCAACAAGAATGGGAAACTTGGAGAAATTCCTTACAGGCACTTGAGCAGCTGCAGATTCCACGTTCCTACACGGCCACATCCCTTTCCGTAACCCAACGGAAGGAATTACATGTGTTTGCAGATGCTTCTATGATGGCTGTAGCAGCCGTAGCTTACCTTAAGACCACAAGCGCAGAAGGGATCCAGCATATTGGGTTTATATTGGGCAAGGCCAAATTGGCCCCACAACCGGAACATACCATCCCAAGGCTCGAGCTGTGTGGAGCCGTTCTAGCTACGGAAGTGGCGAAACTGATCTTAAATTAATTTGACGTCAAACTGGACGCAGTCAAGTTCCACACGGACAGTAAGGTCGTACTAGGCTACATAAACAACCAAACCAGAAGGTTCTACACCTACATCAGCAATAGAGTGGAACGCATCAGGAGATCGACGCAGCCGGAGCAATGGAATTATGTTCCAACTGACCAGAATCCAGCAGATCTCGCAATTAGGTCCGTCCCTGCATCTCTGTTGAAGCAAACCATCTGGCTGACGGGTCCAGCGTTCCTCTTACGACGTGACGGTGGCCCATGTACTACGAAAGAGACCTTTGGACTCATAGAGCCCGAGTCCGACAAGGAGATTCGTCCTCAAGTGACAACTTTCGTAACAGATGTGCGACCGAGAAGTCCACTGAGTCCACACCAATTTTGAACATGTCTCGAAATGGACGACGCTCGTGCAAGCGATAGCACGTCTAACGCATAACGCAGACTGCTTCCATTGCCCGATGAGAGGCACCACTGGTAGCTGCAATGGATGGCATCACTGCACAGTGCCACACACTGAAGATGAGCTTTCCAGAGCAAGGAAATCAATCTTCCGCTGTGTGCAACAGGCAGCTTATGCAAGTGAGATCAGATCCATCAACAAGGGAGAAGACCTTCCTAGGGTCAGCACCCTCAGGAAGCTAAACCCTAGGATGGACGAAGACGGCTTGCTCAGAATCGGTGGTCGGCTAGGGAATGCAAAATTAGATGAGATGAACGGAACCCCCTCATAATCCCAAGTCAGAGCCACATTGCAATTTTACTTGTGCGCAACTATCACGAGAAGGTCAAGCACCAAGGTCGGCACTTCACAGAAGGAGCAATCCGATCTGCAGGGCTGTGGATCGTTGGAGCAAAGAGGTGCGTCGCCAGCATAATCCACAAGTGTATCAGGTGTCACAAGCTACGTGGAAAACAGGAAGAACAGAAAATGGCAGACCTCCCAGCCGATCGACTCAGTGTAGAACCTCCCTTCACCTCTGTAGGGATCGATGTGTTCGGACCATGGACAGTCATCTCCCGCCGCACCAGAGGAGGGCTCGCGAGCAGCAAACGTTGGGCAGTGCTGTTCACCTGCATGAGTACACGAGCAGTGCACATCGAAGTCATCGAGTCCATGGACTCTTCGAGCTTTATAAATGCACTCCGGAGATTCTTCGCCATCAGAGGGCCAGCCAAGGAACTCCGTTCTGATTGTGGAACCAATTTCACTGGAGCATGTAAAGAGCTTAAGATCAGTACAGAGAATGTCGAAGATGATTCTGTCAGGAAATACCTTAGTGACCAAGGCTGCATATGGATCTTCAATCCTCCTCACTCTTCGCATATGGGTGGAGCCTGGGAACGCATGATCGGGGTTGCTCGACGCATTCTCAACTCCATGCTGTGTGATGTCGGGTCCACACGGCTCTCTCACGAGGTCTTGACCATTCTCATGGCCGAGGTCTCAGCCATAATTAATTCAAGACCCCTGATCCCCGTCTCAACTGACCCGGAGTCACCATTCATCTTGACTCCTGCTACACTTCTTACCCAGAAGACAGACGTGCTCACAGCACCTACCGAGGAGGCCAGCACTGCAGACCTCAACAGACGTCAATGGAGACAAGTGCAGACCTTCGCGAACACGTTCCGGCGTCGCTGGAAAAACGAGTACCTTGCGACACTCCAAGTGCGCAACAAGTGGCAGTCTAACAGACCAGACATCCAAGAAGGCGACCTCGTCCTACTGAAGGACAACCAAGCCAAACGGAATGAGTGGCCAATGGGCCGCATCCTCAAGTCGATTCCAAGTGCCGATGGAAAAGTTCGAAAAGTCGAGGTTATGATTGCGAAGCAAGGTGTCGCAAGAACTTTCTTCAGGCCCATAGTCGAGACAGTACTACTTCTCTCTCGCAAAGATATGGACAAATAAGTTGACCCGTTTAAGTTGTTACACTTGTTTATGAGATAGGAAATAAATTGTGGTATCTCCTAGATACCAGACGGGGAGTGTTCTGCCTCACGGCAAGTGTCTTGCCTCACGGCAGATGTGGGGCGTGTGTACACAGGAATTTCCTGTTTTTTAAATAGGGGGTGGTCACGTGACCAGGAAGTTGTGATTTTAGATTTCCGCTGAACCACGCGGGCGTCGGCCATTAAGAACATAATTCAAGATGGCGGCACACATCGCAGCTCCGTGAAGACAGCTGCAGCAACCGTTGTGGGACTTTGGGAAGCATTGTCTTTTTACCTCTCTCTCTACCGTTCAATTTCAATAAATGACGTTCGGAGTCAGATGTTCACCCTGGCTCTGAGGGTTTATTGGAAACGCGAGGTTATCTACTCAGCTAGCTCTGCAACGCAACGCAGAGCGAGGCCGAGATACACGTAGACACTCAGGAGACTCACGTAGACACCCAGGAGACTCACGTAGACACTCAGGAGACTCACGTAGACACTCAGGACCCTCACGTAGACACAGGAGACCCATGTAGACACACAGGAGACTCACGTAGACACAGGAGACTCACGTAGACACACAGGAGACTCACGTAGACACTCAGGAGACACGTAGACACACAGGAGACCCACGTAGACACACAGAAGACTCACGACTATACTCAAGAGACTCACGTAGACACACAGGAGACTCACGTAGACACAGAGACTCACGTAGACACTCAGGAGACTCACGAAGACACAGGAGTCTCACGTAGACACTCAGGAGGCTCACGTAGACACTCAGGGGACTCGCGTAGACACTCAGGAGATTCACGTAGACACTCAGGACCCTCACGTAGACACTCAGGAGACTCACGTAGACACTCAGGAGACTCACGTAGACACAGGATACTCACGTAGACACACAGGACCCTCACGTAGACACACAGGAGACTCACGTAGACACACAGGAGACTCACGTAGACACACAGGAGACTCACGTAGACACACTGGAGACTCACGTAGACACAGGAGACTCACGTAGACACACAGGACCCTCACGTAGACACACAGGAGACTCACGTAGACACACAGGAGACTCACGTAGACACAGGAGACTCACGTAGACACACAGGACCCTCACGTAGACACACAGGAGACTCACGTAGACACACAGGAGACTCACGTAGACACACAGGAGACTCACGTAGACACACAGGAGATTCACGTAGACACCCAGGAGACTCACGTAGACACACTGGAGACTCACGTAGACACACTGGAGACTCACGTAGACACAGGAGACTCACGTAGACACAGGAGACTCACGTAGACACAGGACCCTCACGTAGACACAGGAGACTCACGTAGACACACAGGACCCTCACGTAGACACACAGGAGACTCACGTAGACACACAGGAGACTCACGTAGACACACAGGAGACTCACGTAGACACACAGGAGACTCACGTAGACACCCAGGAGACTCACGTAGACACCCAGGAGACTCACGTAGACACACTGGAGACTGCGTGTTGTCCTGGGACTGTTTTTGTTATTGGTTTGCTGCCTCGCCCAAACTTGCATTTAGTGTTCAAAAATCGGCAGGAGTTGATGTAGTTAAGCAACGTGTACTTAAAAACTTAATGTTTAGTTACTTATTTTTCATGACTTGCTTACATTTTCTATACGTTGCTTCATAGCTCATCGAATTCCTCCAGGAAGACTAAAAATTCTGATTATTTTTACAGAGAAACCCATAGACTTACGGGTAGACAAGTTGCGCAGCGTGTTTGGCGTGCGCCCTGGGTCGCAAATCGTTCATTAGACGGGTGGTGCATTCTGTTCTACCCCCTCCTCCCACCGCACAAATCGTCTCTTTGTAGCCTCGCGGGCCTGGGCCCCTCCGGTATCCCCCCAGGTGGCCGGGTGCAGTTACACCGCCTGCGCACTTTCACACTCCCAAAACTGCAGCGACTACTGCGACGTATTACAACGCACGCCACTTCCTGCTGCTCCTGCTGCTGCCACGTCTGCTACGGGCCTTTATCAGCGGATGCACGGGCAGGGTTAGTCCAGCTGTGTCGGCCGGCATGTTAAATGTCTCTCTCTCTCGCGCGCGCGCGGGCCTTTAAATCGGCGGTAATTAGGCAGAGAGAAAAAAAAGCGTGGTGGGAGGGGGGGGTTCCAATTATTCATGAAAGCGTAGCCCGGCGTCTGTCACCACCATTATCCCCGCCTTAAAATCCCCGCGTTTACCGCACTAAGCCCTAACTGGAACGGGCGGTTAGCAGTGATCACGATGAGCGCAAAATTGGGCGTTCAGTTATCTGTACTAATAGTATTATTATTTTGAGAAGTAAGTGTTTTTATTACAGGCTGTGGTGTACAGCAAAATAAAGACACACACAAAAAAACACACAAAGGAATGCCCGGCGCAAATGGAGCAGTTGTGGCAGGCGGCTTAGTTATCTTACAGCCGTGAACCAGCGGTGGAAATCTGTTGACCTTGCCCCTCCGCCCACCTCCGATTAGCACGGTTGGCTATGCACGGTGCGAAAGAAGTTCAACGTACGTGCCGTACGTACGGCGGGGGCGACGATATCCACAAAGTGGTACAGCAAAAATAATGTTTTTTTTTATCGATCCCCCGGAGGGATGATGGGCTGAGTCAAACCCCCAACCCTCCACCCCCAACCGAGATTTAAACTTGCAACCGAAACGCTCGCTCTGTATGTATGAATAGGTGTGCTGAACTTCATTCGCACCGTACGTAGCCAACCGTGCTGATCGAACATGCAGGGGGAAGGCCAACAAACTATGGGTCCATGTGTAAGTCTATGGGTCCATGTGTAAGTCTATGGGTCTCTGTGTGAGTCTATGGGTCTCTGTGTGAGTCTATGGGTCTGTGTGAGTCTATGGGTCTCTGTTGGAGTCCATGGGTCTCTGTGTAAGTTTACGGGTCTCTATGTGAGTCTACGGGTTTATATGTGAGTCTATTGGTCTCTGTGTAAGTCTACATGTCTCTGTGTGAGTCTATGGGTCCCTGTGTACGTCTACGGGTCTCTGTGTGAGTCTATGGGTCTCTGTGTGAGTCTATGGGTCTCTGTGTGAGTGTAGGGGTCTCTTTGTGAGTCTATAGGGCTCTGTGTAAGTCTCTGGGTCTCTGTGTGAGCCTGTGGGCCTCTGTGTGAGTATATGGGCCTCTGTGTGAGTCTCTGTGTGAGCCTACAGGTCTTTGTTGTGAGTCTACGGGCCTCTGCGTAGAGTCTACGGGTTTCTGTTGTGGGTCTGCAGGATTTTGTGTTGCGTCTATGGGTCTCTGTGTGAGTCTACAGGTCTATGTTGTGAGTCTACGCGTTCCAGTCTCTATGGAATGGAACGCGTCCGAGAGAACGTGCGGCGAGGAGAGATGTGGCGATGTAATCATCGCACGAGCAGGTGCTGGCTAGATGGTGCCATCCCAAGGATCGTGAGAGGAGGTGGCGGCGGCGCCGGCTGCTGCTTGGGGATGTCTTCATCCAGCAGTGGATCGGTCATGGCTGCTGCCGATGATGGTGCTGATGATCTACTGCAGCACAATATAGGGTAGCGGTGGCATAGTTTCCCTGGTGATCACACCCAGCTTCAGCTTTCTGGCTTATTGCCTGATTTAGCCGGTTGTAATCACCAGCGAAACGTCGTACTCGAATTGTGAATGTTGTGGGTTTACCCTCCGACACACGGGTGTGCTGAAGTAGTTACTAATGGGCACGTTTTGTTTTTACTTGACGAACCTTAACTTACTGGCTGTCTCGGATGGTGGCTGGGTTGAACGACGCATTCGTATTTACGCGATCTGACAGCCACCACTGCCACCTCCTGGCCACGTCGCATCGGCCTGGCATGGTTTACGAGTTTCAGAAATCCACCAACCTCGTTTGCCTCCATCGTTCGGCGGGTGGGGGGGGGATGATGTAACGTGTCGTGATAATTGTCAGCCATGATCTATCCACTGCAGGATTAATAGTACCAACATCAACTTTGCTACCGCCATCGCTGTTGCAGTTATGTATGCACATCCGAGTCTATTGTACCTAATTATTGAATTACGACAATGCCATTTATTTACGCTGGAGTCTCAAGACTTTTTGCCGGGAGGGCCCTGCATTGTGTGTTTGTATATTAAACTTCTTTCACACCGTACGTAGCCAGACGTGCTAATGGGAGGCGCTAGGGGAAAGACAACAAACTAAACACAAACAGCAGTTCTGAATAAATGACTTTTCAATTTATATTTAAACCGTGCATCATAGCTCCAGTGGCTTCCTGGCAACACATACATAAATTCACCATTTAATATTTTCGATAAATAAAAATATACAAAGGTACCCCGTATAGCTTCTAACAAAGTGTTGGGTAAAGTGATTTTAGCGGACACGATGAAGGCCAGCACGGCGCACGAGGGCGTGCTGTGGCCATCACCACGCCCGGCCGCCTTTGTCTCCCCAGTGCTGATAGTTGTACACCGCACCAGGAAGATGACTCCCATTCAGGCTGAGTCGACCTAGGGGAGATCCGAGCAGTTCTGATATATCACTTGTCATAAGTTACGTTAGCCTTGGCTCGGAATCTAACCCGGGACGTCCGGTTTGTACGCTAACGACTACTCCGCCACCGCCTCTCTCGCCATTCGTTACACACAAAGACAAAGATCCCCCGTATAGCCTTAACAGACTTTTGGGGCAAGTGCTGTTAGCGAACACCTATGAAGGCCGGCACGGCACACGAGGGGGTGGGTGGCCAACACCACGCCCGGCCGCCTTTGTCTCCCCAGTGGCGATGTTTACGCACTGCACCAGGTACTCATTTGAGGCTGAGTCGACCTAGGGGAGGCCCAGGATCGGTTCAGATAATCGTCACTGGTGTTGGGCGTGAGCGGAAATCGAATCCGGGTCGCCAGGTTCGGAGCGGAGCGCGCTAACCGCTACACTATCGCTCTCCATACATATACACACACATACACACACACATACACACACGCTGATCACGTTAAACCCTGTGGGGCCTAAGCCTTAATGTCCCCGCATGAAAGACGGGGCTTCTATAATGAGCTGGCCCAGAGAGACACGTGCACGCGCGCGTGTGTGCGTGTGCGTTTGTCTTGTGTGTGTATACGTAATGGGGAACGGTGGTGTAACGGTTAGCGTGCTGCGCTACCAACCCTGCGTTCACGAGTTCGATTCCCGCTCACGTCCAACACCGGTGGCTATTATCTGAATCGGTCTTGGGCCTCACCGAGGTCAACTCAGCGGCAAATGAGTACCTGGTGCGGTGTGTAAACATCGCCACTCGGGAGACAAAGTGTGTATTTTGCACAGTATGTATTTATGCTTGTGCGCGTGTAGTGTCGACTCAGCCTTAATTTGCCAGCCTCACGTCAGCATTGGGGAGACAAAGGCGGCCGGACGTGGTGCTGGCCATGTGCCGTTCCTGCCTTAATGGGTGCTCGTTAGCAGCACTTGCCCTGTCAGTCTGTCTTTAGGCTATACGGGGGATCTTTGTCCTTGTGTGTGCGTGTTTTTTGAGCATGCGTTTGTGTGCGTCTCTTTGTCTTTTTCTATTGTGTGTATTCACGTGCGCGTGTGTTTTTGTGTCTACGTCACTGTGCGAGCGGCTGTCTGTGTGTGTGTGCGTGTCTTTGTGCATCTCTGTTCAGCGGTTAGCGCTACGCTGCGCTACGAACCCGGCGACTCGAGTTCGATTCCCGTTCACGGCCAACACCCAGTGACGATGATCTGAATGGGTCCTGGGCCTCCCCTATGTCGACTCAACCTTAAATGAGTACCTGGTGCAATGTGCCGCTGGGGAGACAAAAACGGCCGGGCGTGGTGTTGGCCACCCAGACGCGCGTGCCGTTCCGGCCTTCACAGGTGCCCGCTAACAGCACTTGATGAGGCTATAACGAGGGGGTCTTCGTCTTTGTGTGTGTGTGTGTGCGAGGAGGCTGGTAACCTCTGGACGAAGCACTAATTTATAGCAGCAACCACGATGGAAACGCCCATTTAAGCTTTGTGCTGGAGGCCATCGGGGAGCAACGGAGTCTATGACGCCTTCTGGCACAACCCCGTTTGGCGGAGTCAGACTCTGTTCCTCCCCATCGGAGTTATTCAAGGAACACCAGGAACAACACCGATGTTTGGCACGTGGAATGTCCGAACGCTCACTGCCGACGAGAGGCTTCCATTCCTCTGTCGGGAGTTGGACCGGTACCGCTTGGAGCTTGGCGGTATACGGGAGGTCCGGTGGACTGGTTCTTGCTCCAGTCACCATGATGGGTGGACAGTTCTCCACTCGGGCCAGGAAACTGCCAGACAACAGGGAGTGGAGCTTCTTTTGAATACAAGAATGGAGGGGGTGTGAGAGCGTGGAGGCGATGTGTGGGAAGCTGCGAGTCCCAGACTATTGTGGGCTCGCCTCCCCATCGACGGGAGGAGAGGGATGTTGGTGGTGGTGGTTGTTTACGCCCCCACTGAAGATGAACATCAGTGGAGGGATACAGGCAAGAATGATGAGTCAAATGCCTTCTATGACCTCCTGTCCCAGGTGATGGCTAAAGTGGCCCCTAGGCATAGAGTCATTTTGTTGGGTGATTTTAATGCATTGCCCGAGTGGGTCATGACGCAGACACCCGGTTTGGAGTGATTGGGAGGCATGGGCCAGATCAGCTCAATAATAACGGTAGGAGGCTGCTAGACGTCTGTGCAGCACATCGGCTTGTAATTACCAACACGCTGTTCCAGCATTGGCGCATTCATAAATCATGGATGCACACCAGGTCCAATTAAGAACATCTGCTGGACGACATAGCTACGGAACAACGAACGCGGGCCCACGTCCTTGACACCAGGACCTACTGTGGAGCTGATCTTCCTGATGACCATGAACTTGTCATCTGTAAGATGCACCAACCATAATTTCACTCTGGTAGCAATTATCCATTGAGGATGCCACTGAAACCCCACAATAATTCGGTCTCGTCTAGCTGAAGAATGTTGCAAGCGTTAATTTCATCATCACTTGCAACTGTGGGGTTGGCATCGCCCCTGCCTCCTCCTACTTCTGAGTTTCAAGACAGCGACTCGTGAGTCTTCATTGGGAACGCAATCCAGACCTCGCCAGAAACCTCGGCGAACAAAGGAGGTGTTCAGGCTAGTTGAAAGTAAGTGGGAGGCCCACTCCCACAGTCCACAAGATTCCACGTCCAAGAACGAAGAGGCCGACCGCAGCCTTCGCTCAGAGGTTCGGAGAGTCGTGTGGTGGTCCTGGGTGGCTGAGGAAATGGAAACTGCCTCAGTGGCACGCGATAACAGATCACTTTTTAACATCATCAAAAAAGTAACTTGCAGTACCACACCTATCACCATCATTAAGGGAAAGAAGAGGTCCGCAGGATTGTTGAGCATTTCTGTGAGGTCTTTGGGGGAGGGGAAACCCCTCAGCTTTAACATTCAGGTATGCCAACGATCCATCCTGGGTTTAACCGGACTGGATTGTATGCGGAGCTCACACAGATCATTGAAAGATCTGAGTAAAGTCCAATCAGTGAGCTCCTCCGGCAAGCGAGGCTGCGTCGGCTAGGTTATGTAGCCCGCATGCCCAGCCACCGCATTCCCAAGCAGCATCTGTTTGGCTGGATAGATAGGGCTTAACGGGCGCAGCACGGGCTAGAGAGGAGATGGACTGCTGTTGTACAGAAGAATGTGGGGCTGATTAGACTTGCCGATGGCTGATACCAACAGTGTCAAGATCGGCCTATGTGGAGTAGGTTCGTGAAGGACGCTGCTACTGATTAGTTAGAGGCAGTCGTCCTCCAGCATCAGCTGAGGGCAAATGAGCGACACTCACAACAACGAGCGGAACGCAGTGCGGCTAAAACGGAGCAATTTGGCACAGTGGGGAGCACAGTTGGTACATCAGTCAACCCATGACACCTGGGTCTGTTCGGCGACCTCCTGTCAGCGGGTCTTCGACACCTCACGCGGCCTCAAAGCGTACCTAGCCTGGCACAAGCGCCGTGGTGACGGCACCGCTACTTAGTGGCGAACGGAGGTTGTTGTTGTTATAGGTGTCCGCTAACGGCACTTGCCTCAACAGCAGTCTGTTACGGCTATACGGGGGATCTGTGTTTGTTTGTCTTGATGTGGGGAACTGTCGCACAGTGATCAGCGACATTGCCCGACAAACCTGACCGCATGAGTTCAATTCCCGTCCATGGCTAACACCAGTTGGCCATTGATATCTGAACCGACCGGTCCTGGAGCTCACCCAGGTCGACTCAGCCTTAACCGAGTACCTCGTGCGATGTGTAATAAAACTAAAACGGCACCGGTGAGACAAAGGCGGCCGGGTATGGTTCTGGCCACGCCGCTCCGTCGTGTGCCGCACCGACCTTAAAATGCTTTCGCCTACAAGAGGTTACACGGGGGAACTTTGCCTCTGCATGTGTGTGCGTGTGCGCGGTTAGCTGTACTGTGTACACTATGTGTATGCGTTGTGTCGGCCTTCATATAGGCGCTCGCTAACACGACTTGCCCCGACGGTCTGTTGCTTCTAGATTTGAAACTTTCGTGACTGCAAGGATTCATACTCTTTGTTTTTTTCGGTAAAGTCACGAAGGTAAAATAAAA
The DNA here is from genome assembly GCF_048934315.1 of Petromyzon marinus. Lineage (NCBI taxonomy): Eukaryota > Metazoa > Chordata > Hyperoartia > Petromyzontiformes > Petromyzontidae > Petromyzon > Petromyzon marinus. The sequence goes on from NC_133683.1 coordinate 17,237,266, forward strand.
TAAATGAAATCAACTAAATTAAATTACGACGTTTCGGAGGCAACACAAAATCTTCCGTCTTCAGGTGGAACAGTCACAGCAAAATAGCTGTATCAAGTGAAGAGTTCTGAGACACCCGACATTATATATGCAGGTTAAGGGGGGGGGGCAGGAAGGGACGTGGGTAGGGGGGAGGGCTATGTTAAGACGACTTTTGTTATGCTGCAGGGGGTTCGGGGGAAGCGGTGGTGCACTGCACGAGAGCGAGTACAACCACTGGAAGACATGGAAATGGCTGTACAATTATAAGGCAGCTAAAGTTTGACTTGGTTGATGACATCTTTCCAATGGTTGCTCAATTTAAAACCGTCCTCTCGGTTGAAGTTGTGTCTATGTTTGTATATCTGGATGGCTTCGTGGACACATCTCTGGTAATAACCGGGAGGTTTGCAGGGCACTTTGGTATCGGAGAGAACAATGTCATGAGAACCCGCTGTGTTGAAACGATGGTCAGCCACGGCCGCAGAATTCGTTCTGCCGTGTCTCTTGCCTGACCGTGCGCCTGTGTGTCGAAGTGCGTGCGTGCGTGCGGATGTCTCTGCACGTAAAGTTTCGTGGTCACCGCACCGCGCCACGAACCCGGCGATCCCCTCCCCCCCCCCCTCCCCCAGTTCAATCCCCGCTCACGACTAATAACAGGAGCGAATATTTTAACCGGTCCTGTGCCTCCCCTAGGTCGACTCAGCCTTAAAACTAGTACCTGGTGCGGCGTGTAACGCATCCGAAGTGGCGAGACTAAGGGCGTTCGGGATTGGCGTTGACGACCCTTGTCGGCGTCCATAGGTACTCGCAAACAGCACTTGCCCCAACAGTCTATTTATTCTATGCGGGGGGAGCCTTTGTCTTTGCCTCTATATTTGTGACTACACCGTACAGTACATACGTGTGCCTCTTTCTCATCATACGGATGTGTGAAATATATGCAATGTGTCTGTACGCGTGCGTTTGCACGTGTGCGGTCTGTGTATATATAGATGCGTATACACGTGTGAGCTTGTATTCATGCATTTACCCGCGCGCGCGCGTGCGTGTGTGTGCGCGCGCTCACGCGCATCCTGTTATCAGGTCCCAGGGCTGTTGCCCTCCCTGGTAGGTCAATATTATTCCTCCCCTCGGTGTCACACGCAGACACACACACAAGCACACACACACGTGCAGCGGGAACAAGGAAAACAGCACCAGGGACAGCGTCCGCTAATGCGCGGGGAGATCTGGGGGCAGTAACTGCGCCCTGCCGTTCACCCGCGCGCGCCCAATTAAGCCTCTCCCGTCGGGGCCCTGGGTAATTTGCGTTAATTACATGCTCTGCGTCGCATTAAGATAACCCGTCATTACTCCCTCAAGAGAGCGCCGGACAGACGAGATACAAATGGGGATGCGAGGCAAGAGACGCGGCGAGAGGCGCGACCATCCGACCCTAACCAGCTCCACCCCCCCCCCCTCCCCACTCTGCTACCCTACCCAACCCTCCACCCTATACCCCATCATCTCCGTTACCCCCCCCCCCCCCCCGTAGTCCATAATGATTGATTGATTGAACCCAATCGTTGTTTAGTTATTTTATTCACGCATCGTGCAAGCTCGTTCAGTTATGGATCTCTCCGTTATGTAACTCTACTTAACATGGGGGGTGGAGGGAAGGGGGGTGGGAGGCGATAATGGGATTATGTCCGAGATTCACGTCCGACAAGGAGATGGAGCGGTGAAAGCAGATTACGTGCAGGTTTCGGGGTGGATTGCCGTCACGATGAATACTCATCGCGCGAGGGTGAGAGGTGGCGGCAGCTTCGTCCAGCAGTGGATCGACCATGGCTGGTGATTATATAACGTGGGAATATCTGTAATGGTGTAGCCTACGTTGGTGTTGTGTGTGTATGTGTGTGGATGCGTGTGGATGTATTCATATGGGGAGCGGTATTGTAGTGGTTAGCGCTACGCTGCGCTACGAAGTCGGCTACCCGAGTTCTATTCCCGCTCACGGCCAACAGCCAGTGACGATTACCTGAACCGCTCCTGGACCTTCGCTAGGTCGACTCAGCCTCAAATGAGTACCTGGTGTGATGTGATAACATCGCCACTGGGGAGACAAAGGCGGCCGGGGTGGTGCTGGCCACCCACCCCCTCGTGTGCCGTGCCGGCGTTCATTTGGTGCTCCGTAAGAGCACTTGCCCCAACAGTCTTGTAAGGCTACACGGGAGATATTTGTCTTTTCTGTATACCGAGAACGATCAGAGTGTTATATGAAACATACACGCACCAATTTGTGATCGGTTTCAAAAGCTGCTATGCAAACATTTGTAATGATAGCCCACTTGCAGTCCCACTCTCTCTCTCTGCTCGTCTACTGCTGGATGATTGCCTCGCCCCGCACCCCGTGTCGGTCACGTTGAGGTCGTTTGTCCATACCTCACCACGCTGGTGAGTAATCAGGGAACGGGCGTTGGTGGGAGGGGGGAGGGATCGCTTGAGGTTTCACTCCACACTGATGTCAGCCGTGGCCAGGAATCGAACTTATGTTTCGCGGCTTCGTAGTGCAATGCACGAACGTCGCCACCTGCGGTCCTCCACGTGACGTATACTTTAATCCCCCTGTACGCGGTGCGTATCTGTGAATAGAACGGAGTGGGGTCTTGTGTGCGCCGTCAAGTGATGATTGTCCCGTGTTGAGCATCGATGATTGTAAAGCATCGATGATTGTAAAGCATCGGCACTGGGGAGACGAATGCGGCCGCCCGTGGTCCTCGCCACCCACCAAAGTGCGCTCGTCCCGGCCCTACCACGTGCTCGATCGTGGCACTTTCCCCAAACAGTCTATACGGAGAAATATTTGTCTTTGATGTATTTTTTGTTTTATATATACTGCATATATATCTATGCATATTGTGCATATTACTTCGTATACTTAAGCTCATATATATTCTTAACATGTTGCAACTCTGCACATTGTACAGATTAACAAAACAGTGTCCCTGGTTGTTGTTGTTGTTGTTGTTGTTGTTTTTTCGTCTCGTTCAAGAAATATTGTGTATCCCCAATCTTGATTTGAAGCTTTCGTGACTGCAGGAATCCATACCCTTTGCTTCTTTCGGTAAATTCACGTAGTTAGAAAATTATTAATAGATCTACGTGACTTTACCGAAAGAACCAAACAGAATGTCTATCCCCAGTTGCGGCACGGTGTCACCTGTATAAACACTGCCAACAACGTTTAACAAACGGCGACATTAGCTTCGAAGCTGCTGATGAGCTACAGGGAAGGCGACTCCAAACCTTATTAAATGAATGTGTGTGTGTGTTAGAACAAACACGAGCCCCGTGTCAATCTCAGTGTGGATGGCCGCTATGCCGTGGGATTCAAGATACTATTTGTGGTATGTGTACAGACAGTACTGAATGGAATGCGATTTAAGTAATGCATTGTTGAGAGCGTGTTCAATACAAATAATGAAAATGATTGTTTTACAGCACAAAGCGTGGTTCTTTGTAGATAATATAAATGTATCAACGTCCGCTTAAAATTGTATATATTGAAAAGTCCATCAGCCTTTGCACCTTCCGGATCCAATTATTGCATCACAGCTTATGTTGAAGCAGAAACAATCCTGGACCGATTTAGAACTTCTGGGTCTCATCAGCAGTGTCATAGCTCTTAAACCAATACTGTCCATTTGTATTCCCGTAACTTATAGCCAGGAGCCATAGAATACAACACTGGGCGTATATTTTTGCTTTTTGTTTTAAGATAAGATGGACTTTGGAATATCGGGAGATGTATTAATAAAGCATCCTCAATAATCGTCGTAAATGAACATCATCAGGACGGGAGTGTTCGGTGCTTTGCGTGCTCAGTGATCAAACGCCGAGTCGAGCGAATCGGGGCACCGCGGTCAAACTTATTCTCTCTCTCTCTGTGTCTCTTGCAACTGCGCTCTTCCCTTGCCCGGTGTGTTTTTTTTGTTCCTGTTGTTGTTGCAATTTTATGAATGGATTAATGCATTTTATGAATGGATGAATGAATTTAAATGGATGAATGAATGTAAATGTCGCCGTCCGGTGTCGTCTCGATTTACAACGCTCGCTGCGTGCTGCTCACGAGCAGCGACTCATGATGCTCGCACGCTCAGAGGGAGCATCGCGTGAACAGTGTCTGTCGTCTCGCTCCGTGGTTTTAGGATTTTAACTCAGCCCATCATCTCCTACGGGGGGGGGGGGGAGGTCGATACATTTAAGACCACTTTGTGATCGTCTCCCATGAGCAGAAATCCTCTCGCTTCCCACCACAACCCCCGCGATGTGAATGTGGAATGTCCAGCACTGTGCCAGGTGAAGAGCATCCACGCCGCCTTGCTTCTCATGTGAGCAAGGGGTTGGTTGGTTGGCTACTCGTGGTGGCGGGGGCATCCCTTTGAATCGGTTTGCTTCCTTTAATCGGGAGGCACGCAGGCCCGAGACTCTCAACTCCGTCGTGATCTTTTGATCCCGTGCGAAGCGAAGTTCTCTCAGCGGCGTTTAGCGCCGCGCCCGCTAAGTAGCGCCAAGCGATGAGAGAGAGAGAGAGAGGAGAGAGGACACACACACACAAGAGTGCTTTGCAATCCACTGAAGCCCCCTTTAATAAGCCTGAAGGATATATTGCGTGTACTCAAGGAATAAAGAAAAAAAACAGTACTACCCCTTTTACAAAAGGCCACGGCTTAAGCGACTGTTTGAGCGTCTGTTTGGATATCTCTCTCCGCGTGTGTGTCCGTGTGCGTGCTGGTGCGATTGGTAAACACCAAAGCTGGGGAAACAAAGGCGGCCGGTGCGCGTATACTGGCCTCATCACGCCCACACCACCCCACCGCCCCACCACCTCATTCTTTTGCCTCGAACGTGGCCAACCTGAGTTCGATTCCTGACCACGGCTGACATCAGCGGCGCGTGATATTTGAGCGGGTCCTGGCCATCGTCTCGGCGTGTATACGTCCCCTCGGAGCGCCTTCCTCCCATTGGTCGTCACTCCGTGGCTACTTCTCAACCGCGGGCCATCGCGTGCCCTGTCCAAGTCCACTTCATTTTGTCGGCACCGTCAAATTGTTTCACGCATCTCCACTGCACTGGAGTGGTGGTGGCGACGGCGCGGCGAATTATCGAGTGCCCTACAAACCCAGCAGCAATTCCTTGAAGTTCAATCACAGGTCCTGGGCCACCACCGTCCATCGTGATGCAGAAGAATACCGTCGGTCAAAGAATCGCCACGATGCCCGCCGCCGTGGGGGAGGGGGGAAGGCCTTTAGTCCAGCAGTGGATTGGCTCCTCCCGTCTCTCGAAAGGTAATCGCAAGCGTGCAATGCAGCGCACCACATTAAAGTCGGTCGTGTGAAAGACGAGGCGATCGGTTGGTCGCGTAGCGAAGTAGCACGAGTTGTCTGCCGCTGTCGCCGATTGATTCGGGTCATTGTTATGTATGTACTGTACAGTATATATGTTGAACTTCCTTCGCGCCGTACGTAGCCAACCACGCTCATGGGAGGCGCGTTATGCAAGGAGCGGGCGGGCTAGGCCCGAAGACGTCGCTCAAAGGGATCCGCTGGACAATAAAGTCAAGACGGAGTCGTTGCCAGAGAACGGAAACACGGCCGGGTGGACGTCCGCCGAAGAGATGGAGCGATGGAATCGGCTCGTGCGAAGGTCCCAGTAGGCAGATTGTTACAGCGCAGAAACGGGCTGGGATACAATGTGTGTTCACTGCCCAAGTCATCCACCCTTCGTTCCCATGAGTTATTGAGACTGCGTTTCCCTCCACGCGCTCCACCTCAGCCCAATAATGATGATGGGCCTCTTATCGAAGCGATTACAATGGGGGGGAGGGGGGCAATGAACGGTCACATGAGTCCCCAATTTCCCGGCCACAGCTTACAAAGTCGCTAACCCGCGAACCTGCACCGACTGACCAGCGAGGTGAAGTATGGTCAAAAAACCTCCACGATCTGACCACGGCACGGGGAAGCCTTCACCCGACAGCGGATTTGCCGAAGAGCCGTTACGAACGGGGCATCCGTATGGGCAGCAGTTACCGCTGTGCGCGTAGTGACTCCGTGTGGGCGAGACGCTACGGTCCTTGGTGCTTAGAGCCGACTCCACACTGCACCTTCTGCAGCAAGCCAGGCCTCCACAGCCTTCTGTTCACTTTCGTGTCACACTCCACCGGAGGAGAATTACTCGGTTCGCTGATGGTGGCAGCGTGTGTCCGTGTGTGTGTGTCTGTGTGTGCGTGTGCATTTACGTTTAGTGCAAGAGAAAAGCGCTGTGTTCAACTAGATCGGCCCAGCCTACCCCACAAGCGGAACCAATGAACAACCTCTGCTGGGCTGTAGCTTATAGGGGTTATACAATTCTAACATTGCGCCCTTCGGAATGGTTATATTAGGCAGCATAGACTCGGCTAGACATGTACCCAAATGTCAGCTACTATAAGCCATGCGAGAACATCACTGCAATGGACATCTCAGTCGCGATGACCGAGTCCTACACGAACTCTCTCTCTCTTCTGAAGTCCTCTCGTCGTGGCCAGCAGCAGAGACCTCGACATTGGCCATCGAGCTCCCGGTCATTTAACTCCTGATTGTGTATAACGTCTACGAGACAACCGTACACGGTCCGCTACGCACTTCACGTATCGGTTTGTCGATGCCGCTGCAGGGGAATGCGATTCGACGTTATTACGATCCGATGTAATTATTCGCGGATTGGGAATTTCGACAAGAGACAGAAAGAAGAGCCTCGTGGTTTGGCGAAAGTCGCTGGGAGGTTTACACTCAGGGTGTGGCGCGCACGTCGCTGGCAGACGCCGTGGTCGAGACGAACAACGGCGTGGCAGCCACGGGAAGGAACGCGCGCCAGGGAAGACGGCCACAGCCTATTTGGAGCAACGGTGAGGCCATCTGGTGTGCCGGTGATGGGTGGATTTATGCATCGTTGATGGGTGGATTGCTACTTAAGTGATGGATGGATTGCTACATCGGTGATGGGTGGATTGCTACATCAGTGATGGGTGGATTGCTACATCAGTGATGGGTGGATTGTAACATCAGTGATGGGTGGATTGCTACATCAGTGATGGCTGGATTGCTACATCGGTGATGGCTGGATTGCTACATCAGTGATGGGTGGATTGCTACATCGGTGATGGGTGGATTGCTACATCAGTGATGGGTGGATTGCTACATCGGTGATGGGTGGATTGCTACATCGGTGATGGGTGGATTGCTACATCAGTGATGGCTGGATTGCTACATCAGTGATGGGTGGATTGTAACATCAGTGATGGCTGGATTGCTACACCAGTGATGGCTGGATTGCTACATCAGTGATGGGTGGATTGCTACATCAGTGATGGGTGGATTGCTACATCGGTGATGGGTGGATTGCTACATCGGTGATGGCTGAATTGCTACATCGGTGATGGCTGGATTGCTACATCAGTGATGGCTGGATTGCTACATCGGTGATGGCTGGATTGCTACATCGGTGATGGCTGGATTGCTACATCAGTGATGGGTGGATTGCTACATCGGTGATGGCTGGATTGCTACATCGGTGATGGGTGGATTGCTACATCGGTGATGGGTGGATTGCTACATCAGTGAAGGGTGCATTGCTACATCGGTGATGGGTGGATTGCTACATCAGTGAAGGGTGCATTGCTACATCGGTGATGGGTGGATTGATACATCAGTGATGGGTGGATTGCTACTTCAGTGATGGGTGGATTGCTACATCAGTGATGGGTGGATTGCTACATCGGTGATGGGTGGATTGCTACATCGGTGATCGGTAGATTGATACATTCGTGATGGGTGGATTGCTACATTAGTGATGGGTGGATTGCTACATCAGTGATAGTGGATTGCTACATCGGTGATGGGTGGATTGCTACTTAAGTGATGGGTGGATTGCTACATCAGTGATGGGTGGATTGCTACATCAGTGATAGTGGATTGCTACATCGGTGATGGGTGGATTGCTACATCGGTGATGAGTGGATGCTACATCGGTGGTGGGTGGATTGCTATTTCAGTGATGAGTGGATTACAACTTCAGTAATGGGTGAATTTCTACATCAGTGATGGGTGGATTGTTACATTGGCGATGGGTGGGTTGCTACATCAGTGATGGGTGGCGGGTTTAATGACACATTGAAAAATGTCCGCGATCTAACCCTCCCATAAAACCTGCATTATGGATGGTATTGGTCGCGACAGCCTACGCGATAAACTGTAACAACAGTAACAATAACAACGGAGTGAATGGTTGTAAGAGTTACGTGAACTCATCTGCCCTCGGGCATACTTGGGGCGAACGACGAAATATTTAAGGAGTGAAAAATATTGAACATGATCAAATGGCAGGTGGATTATTACATCGCAGGATCGTGATAGGATTTGGGGGGGGGGGGGGTGGAGGGATTAATCTAGCAGTAGATATACCATGCTGCTGCTGCTTCTGTGTCCTGCTTTTGCTGCTGTCGATGATGGAATGGCACAGTTCGCTCGCGGCATCTTACAGCTTAGACAGATGCATTGCTGCCGAATTACATTTGTGATGTATGTGTGTACGGTTGGTACACTAATGAGAATGCTTTACAACCGACGGACCGTCCCAATGTCCAGTCCATGCGATGAGCAATGTACATGCGTCTGGGCGGAGCGGTGGCGCAGTGGTTAGCGCACTGCTCTTACGGACATTGTCGGAGCACGAGTTCGATTTCCGAACACGGGCGCAACTAATCCAGAAGCTGAACCGGTCCTTCATCCCAACGCCTCCTTTTTCCGACCCGCACTGAACCAGCGTGGTGAAGTATGGTCAAACAACTCCCCCACCACCCCTCCCCCACGCGCGGCAAGGCCGTCATCCAGCAGTGGATAAATACCACGAGCCGTTTCGTACACACACGTACGTACAATTGTCTGTGAGCGCGATATGGTATACCAATTAGCAGCTAAGTCCTTATATTTCATATATATTGCAGTATTGTGTTCTTTACAGCAGAAAATGTCATTGTGATATTGTTTTAGTGAGCAATTGATTCATCATTTAATCGACCGTAAGAAATAACGTTTTAAAATCGACAATCAAATGGCATTTAAATCGACAACAGCACGTTATTTTTCCCGATGGGTTATTTTGTTGTTGTTGTAAGAAATTAGCGCTTGCATCCTTTGAGACTTGACCGATCGTAATCATCGGCATCGTCAGCAGCAGCAGCAGCAGCGGTAGGTTGCGTGGTTGTGCGCGCGCGCGTGTGTGGGGGGCGGCTTGGACAACCGATACCCCCAACCACGTCTTAGTCAACTCGCCACTGCGACACTCGCCACACACTGCGTTGTGCTCATTCTATTTGTTTTGTTTGGGCGATCGGCTCATTAAAAAATGTTGTTGTCCTTTGTTTTTAAAGAAACAATTCATGTTTACGTGTGTTCAACAAAACGGCCGTAACCCGTATCATTGTATTTCTATATAATGCAGTAACTTGCGTAAATATATACTGTGTGCATATATATAACGTGGCAACATTTCATGGTTTAAAAGAAAGAAGAAAAAAACAAGCAATTTATAACGAATCCGTTTTTATGTTTAAATCTCGTCAATATAATACAAACAAAGACCGAGACCGTGGTGAATTTGACTCTGGTCACTCATCCGCGTGGGGGAGATTCACATTTCTCCAGGCCACGCGCCACCCGCTCCCCCCGGTGTGACTACGCGGTGTTGTGGTAACGTACTCAGCCCGCACGCCTATGCTCCCCGCGTACACCGCAAGCCGTAACGGAGCGGCGTGGTGAGCTAACATTGCAGGATAACAACAACAACAACATCCAACAAGAAGACCTCCATCTGTTGCCGTGATCAGTCGATTGGAAACAAAGCGACTGGTAATATGTGAACGCGTGCGCGTGCTACGTACGATTCGCGTGCGATTAACAAGGTTCATTGCCCGAAACGTCGCCTATTATACGTTACGCGTACGTATATAATATGCGAGACGGAGAACGCGTTGAGTTGATCTGTTGTGTTGTTTGTGCGAGAGTGTAAACATCAGGGCCGTGGCTGCTCGCCCTCGACATCTCTCACTACTCATTGACCGAGCGTTGCGCGATCACGATGTTTGTACAACGAGAGCGTTGGCCAAAGAAATGGATCGTCACTCGGGAGTGATGATACGGTGGAGTGGGGGGGGGGGGGGCGAGTCTCGTGAGATTTGCCAGGCTGCCACCTTTGCTGAGCTTTCTATGCCACCGCATGCGTCGATTAACGTCGACCATCCTGCTGCGAGCGATGGAGCAGATCTCTACACTAATACGAAACAATACGGGAAATAATAATAATGTACTGTATATTATTATATGCTGTGGTGTTTATTATATTCATTAATAGATGCCGCGTGGCGGAAATAACCCTAATCAGGGATTCACTTTACACGATATATTTTTGGTTTACTGAGCGCTTGTCGTAGAGATTATTGGCGTAAGGCACTACCACTTAGATCGCAAGACACGGCTTTCCATAACAACATCATAATACCGCATAACCGATATTCGTATGGTCTTATAACCTCCACGTGTATGCAGGTTCATGCCAATAAATAAACGGACTCGCCATTGTTGTCAGCGTGCTATTCAGTTCGCGAACAGTGAGATGAACGCTCGCTTGGCAAACAAACACAAACATCGGATCTGTTCCGGATTTGTTCCGACCGAAATCAAGGCACGGAGAGTTGCATAGCCAGCGGTGCCAATTTCTCTAAGTGAGGAACAAGCGCTCTCATCTCAGAACGAGATCACGGATTTTTTTTTAAGTATACAAACAGGACATCACGTTGTGCGCATATTGTCGGACCGGTCCATCAACTGGACTCGTGATGATGATACGACATCATCTCCCATTTCCCATTCTCGGGTCTAGTCGGTTTTTTTTTGTATGGATTCAAATTTATACAGATCCGTGATTTACAGTCGGTTTAGACGAGCAAGTGCTGATAATGTGAGCCGAGATAGGTCCAGAACGCTGTGAGTTTACAGTTATTCTGTCAGAAAATATCAAAATCTCGCCTCATGCTGCCCTTATAAACATATTCTAAATAAAAAAAATCCTCTTCGTAGCGTTTATAGGCATATATTGTAAAATAATACATAATTACCAGAGATAGGCGTCACCTTGTAGTCTAGTGGTAGCGCCTTACGCCGATCATCCGGCCTTCAAGCACACCCGCCTACGCAGAGTTTCCGAAACATATCGACTGCGAGCTCAGCTTGGCCCGCACCTCCGATTATCCACGGACGGCTACGTACGGTGCGAAAGAAGTGCAACAGCCCGCACATACATTAATCCGTGGCGGTTACACTACGCCGAAATAAAACCGGCCAATTAATCAATTCCCCGTGCAATTTGTGTTATCCCCAACACAAATGCAATCAATGGGAATTAACTAACGGCAAAAGGCACGCGCGCGTGTTTGCGTGTGTGCGTGATTGATGAGCGGTGGCGAAGTGGTTAGCGCGCTGCGCTGCAAACCCGACTACCCGAGTTCGATTCCCGCTCACGACCACCAAGCGTGACGATCATTTGAACTGGGCCTCTCCTAGCTCGACTCAGCCTAGAATGAGTACCTGGTGTAAACATCGCCACGAGGGAGACAAATGCGGCCGGCCGTGGTGCTGGCCACCCACGTCGTCGTGTGCCCTTGGCTGGCGTTCACCGGTGCTCGGGAACAGCACTTGCCCCCAAACTATTCTCACGGGGGATCTTTGTCTTTGTGTGCAATTGCGCGGCACTTCTCGCGCTTTTGCGCGGGGACTTCAACGCGAGCGATTTTATTAGCTCCGTCCGGCTCCACGCTACCTCCTTGCTCGAGCCATTAGCGACGATAGCACTTGTGCTAAACAGCTGCACGTGCATTGTCCGCGGCGGCGGCGGCGGCGGTGGTGATGGTGGTTGTGAATCGTGGTGTGCGTAAGGAAGAGCGGTGGCGCAGTGGTTAGCGCAACTGTGCTATGATTACGAAGCCGGACGAATCTGAGTTCTAATTACCCGACCGCGGTTAATATCAGTGGCGAGCTGTGAATCTCAACCGATTCTGTTCACCGCCGAAATAAAAATGCCACCATGACTGCCCCCCCCCACTCCCGCCTCCACCCGCACCGTCCACCCGCACCGTCCACCCGCACCGTCCACCCGCACCGTCCACCCGCACCGTCCACCCGCACCGTCCACCCGCACCGTCCACCCGCACCGTCCACCCGCACCGTCCACCCGCACCGTCCACCCGCACCGTCCACCCGCACCGTCCACCCGCACCATCCACCCGCACCGTCCACCCGCACCGTCCACCCACACCGTCCACCCGCACGCCCAGGTCCGCAGATTATCCCCATAATGCTCACGCACTCGCCCAGAGCGGTGAAGTATGGTCAAACGGCAACCGTAACTGACCATCATCCAGCAGTGGGACTGACAAACGGGGCCTGTACAATATATGATTGATGATAAATGATTTGTGGTGGTGGTATACGGTGCTCGTGGAGATTTGTGTTGTGTTTGTTTTAATCGAGAACGCCTGTTACTCACTTCATAGCAGACGTGTTCTGTTCGAAAGACACAGTTTTCCGTTTATTATTATTTTTGTTAGCAAAAAAAAATGCCACACGCCAGAAAGCTGTACACAGGCAACAACAACAAAACAACGAATGAGAGAGATGCTGGGAGACATCTGCGTACTGCCAGCCCCAAGGAAATGATACTTTGAAATAATCCAACGACGGCTGAAATTCGACGGATATTACTTGAACCTATATATATGTTTATGTGTGCGAATACGTACGTATAACAATAAAATATACCTACCATAAGCCTCTCCCTCTAAAGCAATGTGAACAAAACAAAGGCATATACACTCATGTACATCCGGAGATCTTAACGAAATTAGTATTTGATGCTGAAAGTAGCCGTCGTCATTGAATCACAAATCATATATCAAGGAAATACCCCACGTGAAATTACCATTAACGCTACAAACTCTCAACACATGCGTCAATAAACACTCGCCTAAGCGGAATATATATACAATGAGAGGCGACGTTTCGGGAAAACGGTCCTTCTACTTGCTATGAAAAAAGGTGCCATTGCCTGAAACGTCGACTATTTTAATATAAATATTACTTTTAAGGCCACGGTGTTATTGACAAATGTGTTATTGTTGTTTGCTGTTCTTGTGCACTATTGGCCAAAGCATTATCATCATCATCACCACCACACAGCACGTGTTGTATAGACCATTGTATGTTGATCATTGTGACATTATATTTTACTTTAACACATTACTTGTGAACCTCTCTCTGTCTGTGTGTGTTGATTGGTCAGTCAACCCATGGCACCTGCAGGGTCTGTTCCGCGACCTTCCTGGCAGTGAGCCATCGACACTTCACGTGGCCTCCTCAAAGTGCACCTAGCCTGGCACGAGCGCCGTGGTGACATCTCCGCCACTTTAGTGGCGAATGGCGGTTGTTGTGTGTCTTAATTATTGCAACTACTATTAAGACCAATTATTGTTATATTTCGAGAACGCATGTTATCTACATTTGTACAATTATTGCAATATGCATATATTTATACACAGCGAAACGCGTGGATTGTTACGTGAATGTACATCTCATATATATTATATATTTCTTTGTTTGTTGGTAAAGTACATTATGCACATAGCCACTGTATTTCGTCACGAGATGCCAAGGTAGCGTTATATATGTTTTTTGGGGGAAATGCGATTCGTGAAATCGGTAATGCAAAATTATATTTGGTGGTGACATAAACATTTCAACTCAGAATAATAATGATTAAAATAAGTTGATTTCGTTTGTGTGTGTGTGTATATATATCGATACATACATGCACGACTATAATACACACGCACTTACTCATTCACTCACATACATACAAAGATAAAGATCTCCCCCGCTATAGCCTTTACATGCTATTGGGGCAAGTGCTGTTTACGAAGGCCGGAACGGTGCCCGATTAGGTGACCGTGGCCAAGCACTACTACCGGCCGTCTTTGTCTCCCAGTGCTGATGTTTTACACACCGCAACATGTATTAATTTTAAGGCTGAGTCGACCTAGGGAGGAGGACCAGATATTCGCCACTGGTACACTAACCGTGAATGGGAATCGAACTCAGGTCGTCGGGTTCGTAGCGCAGTACGGTTAACCACTTACACTCACCGCTCGCCACACACATACACACGCAAAGACAACGATCTCTCCTGTAGCCTTAACAAACTTTTGGGGCAAGTGCTGTTATAGCGAGTACCTGTGAAGGCCGGCACGGCACACGAGAGGGTGGGTGGGCCAGCACAAAGCCCGGTCGCCTTTGTATCCCTAGCGGCGATGTAACACACACACACATATGCACTCACATACATACACACGTGTCTACAGTGGCGTGCAGCGATGGAGGCTTTACTACATTATATCCACATGCATGTGTGTAGTCTGTACGTAGCATGACAGAGCCAGCTCTTTAGCGCACGTGTTCACTTCATCGCACGGATGATTGTTCAAGTCCCTACCAATTGCTCTGCCGGCAGTGCTGCTGATGCTGCTGCTGATGATGATTCAGAATCGGAAGGATGGCACCGTTCTTCAAAGCGGGGCCGCTCACGCCCGCGCCGCAGTAGCTAAAGTGGAGGTTGTACTTGGTGGCGTGGTGAGCGCCGTACAGCGCGTAGGGGATGCAAGTCTGGAACGCTTCAGGCTGCACCTCCAGCAACCGGAGTCGACTTTCGGCGGCCGCTGCGGCCGCCGCGGCCGCCGCAGCCGCGGCCGCCACCGATGGCATGTGGTTGTGGTGGTGGTGATGCAGCGAGGACGTTGGTGAGCCATCGAGTCGTCCGTCACCTCCTCCTCCACCACCACCACCACCACCGCCTGCAAGTCCTCCGCCTCCTAAGATTCCCGTCGAGCCTGCGCCGCACGGCTTTCCGTCTCTGACCAGCACGGGCACCACGACCCTGCGTGGTGACAGCGCGGAGCACGCGGGGCCGTGCAGCGCGTGGATGCCCTGCTCGACGCGCGCTCGCTTCATCTTGTAGCGGTGGTTCTGGAACCAGATCTTCACCTGGGTCGGGGTGAGCTTGAGCAGGCTGGCCAGGTGCTCGCGCTCGGGAGCCGACAGGTAGCGCTGGTGGCGGAAGCGGCGCTCCAGCTCAAACGTCTGCGCCTTCGAGAAGAGCACCCGCCGCTTGCGCTTCTTGCCCGGCTCCTCGTCCGCGCGGCACGACAGAAGTTCCGTCTCCTCTTCGGCGGTCTCGACCATGCCCTCCCCGTCGACGTCTCCGTCCGCGTCGCCAGCGCCGCCGGTGCCGCCGCCGGTGCCGCCGCCGCTGCCACCGCCGCGCGGCATCATCATCAGCTCGTCCTTGCCGCTGATGAGGATGCCCCGGCTGCTGTCGTTGCTGCCGTTGCTGCTGCTTTTGCTTCCGACGCCAGCGGTGAATTCGTGACCGACCGCCGCGCGGAGCTGCAGAGGCAGCGGCTGGCAGCGGCGAACTGCGCGGAGCAGACGGGGGCAGGCGACAGACACGGAGATGAGATGGAGAGATGGGAATAGGCGCGATTCACCGTCATTCATTTTCACCACCAAAGACAGAAGACAAAGACACCCACCCCCCGCCGCCGCCGCGCCGTGTAGCCTTAACAGACTGTTGGGGCAAGTGCTGTTAGCAAGCACCTGTGAAGGCCGGAACGGCACACGAGGGAGGTGGGTGGCTAAACACCACGCCCGTCCGCCTGTTTGCACGCCGCGCCAGCTGCTCATTCGAGGCTGAGTCGACCTAGAGGAGACCCAGGACCGGTTAAGATAATCGTCACTAGGTGTTGGTCGCGACGCCGCGAACGAACGCGGATCGCCGGGTTCGTAGCGCAGCGCGCCATCCGCTGCACCACCGCTCCCCACCAACATCGTCATCGATGTCAGGCAGTGGTCAATCTACTGCTGGATTAATTCCTCGCCTACTCGAGTCGATCCACCCCGAGCCATCGTCGTCGTCTCTCGGCCGTCCTGGGATGTTAATCCGCGATGGTCGCCTTCCCCTCGGACGCGTTCTATTCCTTGGCAGCCACTCCGTTATTATGCTTGACCATCTGCCAATTAAATTTTAAAGCCTTTGATGTCTGGGCTCTATACCCTTTTTCCACACCGATTCGTTACGTTATTATTATTATTACCATTGCTTTTGTCTTTCCTTAATATGTCTAACACATTTACGCGTAATACAGTTGAACATACATACACACAACTGTTAGTTTATCTCGATAATGTTAAGATTATGTTGAGTCCATCGGCCTATCAGCCAGCAACTTTGTTTAAACAACAAACGCGTCGCACCGGTTTTGACATCCTGGGTCTCATGCGCAGAGACCGGCGTTGTTCAACAGACACTGCAGGGTTTCAGAGATGTTATTGGTAAGATCGCTCCGTAATACTTGCCGGGTCCCTCTTCATCGCAAACGAAATTAATGATGCAGCAATTCTAGTGGCGTATCTCGCGCAGTGAGTGTATAACGATGACACGTTTAACGATAACCCTCCGACAGCCAACAGAGACCCATGCAATGGATCTGTCACTAATTCCGAATCATAATTATGAAAATAATAATATTGGTCATGAAAGCCTTTACGTATACAACACAATCATTCCAAAACAACTCATCGCGAGCACATACACCTTTTAAGATATATCCTATTGGTTGTATTTACCTGTGTGTACATACGTATATATGCCAATTGCTCTGTCGTATATCCCAGGTCTATTTTTGTTGTTGCTGATGTTACCTGTGTTCGTTCCGCTACGTACTCTCGCCTGGTTCCTCGAAGTAAAACTTGACGATTGGACGGTGGTGGTAAATCACCAAGGTGGAGAGAGATTGCCGTACACGCAAAACCGATTTTCCATGAACACGACGAACTCTCGCAATTGTAAGACGAACTCGTGGTTTAAAAGCAACGCACAACATTCGGGTTGCGTCTTATAATCCGGCCTTCGTAGGCGCTCGCTAACAGCACTTGCCTCAAAAGTATGTTAAGGGTATCCGGGGGATCTTTGCTTTGGTTGTTTGTGGGAAGCGGTATCGTAGCGGGGATCTCGCCGAGCTATAAAGCCGGCAACCCCAATTCGATTTCCCGCTCACGGTCAACACCAGTGACGAATTTCTGAACCGATTCTAAGCCTCCCCTAGGTCGACTCAGCCTCGAACAAGTATCTGGTGCGGCGTGTAAAACATCACCACTAGGGAGACAAAGGCGGTCGGGCGCGATCGCGATCGCCACTCGCCCCGTCGTGTTCAGTGCCGACCTTCATAGGTGCTGCTCGCGAGCAGCACCTACCCCTGCAGTATGTTAAGACTACACGGGGGATATTTGTCCTTTTGTGACAGAATTGGTATTGTAAACGTTTATTGACGCTACGTCTGACTGTCAGAAACGTCTTATAATCCAGAGAATACGTGAATATTGTTGATGATGATATTACAACTGTCGTGTGTGACTACAGCCGATATCACGCTCGTTAGCTGTGCTTGTAATAAACCAAGACGGCCTCGTCCCAGCGAGTCGCGTCGCGTAATTGGCGCCTGCATCGCCCGTTGTTGTTGTAGAGTCCCAGACAAAGTCGATCGCTCTTCCCAATTAAACTGCCTGCACGCATGGTGACTGCTGTTGCTCCTTTGGCAGTGATGCACAGGCACACACACGACAACATCAACAACAACAAACTTAACACGCTCGTCAATGACAACACTGAGTGGCCTTCAACAGAACAAGTATATATATACGGGGTGACGTTTCGGGGATTGGCCCATTTTCAAAGCACATCATATTTTTGCTATGAAGAAGGCGACTTTTCTGTGAAATGATCCTTTTTCATAGCATTGGCGTCCTTGCTAATAAGAAGGGCAATTGACCGAAACGTCGCATATTATATATACATTGTTTCCCTTCAAATGTCAAGGCCACAAGCACATGGTATTGTCCTTGACGAACGAGATGCATTTCATTGTTAGCCGTGCTCTCCCGAATAGCGCTCAATCGATCGTGACAACAACAATAATAATACACCCATCAGAATGTACGTAGTATTTATAATTACACACACGCATGGTGGTAGTAAAATTCTGGACATCTGTTAAAAAGAGAGCATAATAGTAACTCGGATTCCTCCAGTCTAAATGAAGCGAATTATTAAAAGTTTTATTTTGTATATATTATTATGATTGTTCCCAGACATGTACGCGCAAAGTCACTGAGCGCGCATGCACGCACGCTTGCGACACGAGCACATGCGTGCGTGCTTACGCAGGGCGCTAAACATTAGCACCCGGGCTGACGTTATACAACAAACAGCGACGAGCTGTACTTCTAATCTACTGATTACAACATCAACCAATGCATGTGATTAAACGTTGCAATCTTTGTTCGTAAGTCTGTGTCTTCAAGATTGTCAATTGCCTTGCTGTTCTTTTAAGTCGCAAATTACCTTGCATATGCAACGTTTATCGGTGGATATATGAAAATACTATTTTTTATTTTAAATAATACGTGTGTCTATGCAATCTTGAAATCTACATGCTATTCGCAAACATTGAGAAATACCATAATATTTGTTGATGATGAAGATGATGATTGGGGGGAGTAGTGGCGCAATGATTAGCGTGCTGCGCTGTGAATCCGCAACCAAGACGGAATTCACATCGCAGAGTGAGTTCAACTCGCGGCCACGGCTGACATCAGTGGTGAAGTATGGTCAAGCAACCCAGACGACTCACACGGGGTGGATAGCCCTTTAATCTAACACTGGTCTCAAAACCGCCTGTCAATCAAACTGATCATCGCGATGACGAATCACATTACAATTCATCAGCATCATCAGCATCATCGGCATCAAACACGATGCGTGACGATGAAACTTGCCGATAGCGGCGATGGCACAACCGCTCAACAGGACTGACGAGAGTGCAGAGCTGCGGACATTGAGGACGAGACTCGCCCTTGGGCGTGCACTTATCAACCCCCGTGAGCTGATCACTGCTCCCGAATCGTCAGCCGAGTGCGTTCGACGCTGTCGCAACTCGAAATCTCGAGCGGCGTTGAAGCCGGTTAAGTCATCGAGCACCGAGGCAGCCCCGGCCGAATGACGAAGAAGCCCGCAGGCTTTGGGTTGCGAGGTGGGCAAAAAATGGCAGCAATATTCCTAAATCCATCTGCGCGGAGCTTCTCCGTGGGTTAGCCCCCCCCCCCCCCCCTCGTATGAGCCCGTGGGATTTTTCTGGGCGACTCCCGGGGGTGTTCCTCCCGCTCGAAGCCAACGCCGTCCCGTTGCCGTCCCGTTGACGGCGTTGTCCAAACAAACTAACGGAGCAAGACCCTCCCCACGCAAGTGCGTCTTGAGACTTCGCGATACCTTATTTGATGCACAACGCGCATTGTTGTTGGTTTTATTTGATATCCGAGGCTCCGGATCTTTTCCCTCGAGCAAGCGAGGCGGGTTTTGTTTGTTGTTGTTGTGTTTAGTTTGTTGTTCATTACACGCGCCTGCGATTAGCACGGTTGGCTACGTACGGTATTAAAGAAGCTCAACATACGTACATACAAGGCTACGCGCGACAAGGCAGATAGATCAACATCCCTGCTGCGTGGATGTTCGTGGCTTTCGACGTCCGACGTTTCGCTCCACTTTCCCCGAGACCCAAATCTCAGGAGCACCCATCGGTTCAGCGTTGCTGGCTGTTCCTTAAAGAAGCTCCTAGCAGTAGCAGCATGTGGAGCGTAACATTGGACCTCACGCCGATGAACTTAGCACGTGGATGAATCGGTCATCTGTTTCCCATCTGTACGGGGATTGAGTGTTGCCTCCTCTCGCAATGCGCGGGTTTTCTCAGGGTGCTCCGGCTTCCTCCGCACGTGTTTTATAATGAAAATATTGTTTAAAAATAATAATTAATTGGTTGAAAACGACCCAATAAAATAAAACCCCCATTGTAGCATCAGCACCCCTTTTGCAAACGGACCCTACGGCTCAGCCGTGGCTTTCCTCGACGGCTCGACAGACGAGCACATCGCATTGACGAGCAACTACAATTGTTTTACTTGCGAAAAGGCACAGCAATCATTACAAACTCACGCGAATAATCGCTGTCGTCTTCGGCCTCGTGCAGCCACCTGCGGCCGCCGCCGTCCTCGAACCCACGGAAGGGAGCCTCCTCCTCCTCCTCCGCCTCCTCCTCCTCCTCGGCGTGCGGTCTCTCGCCTCCCCGCGAGCCACCGGGGCGAGGTTCGATCCCCGATGCGCTCTCGCCCGCGTCGCTGCTCTCCGACGCGGAGTCACCGCCGCCGTCGTCGTCCTCCGAGTCCCGCAAGCCGAGGATGTCTCGCACCGAGAAACTGCACGGTTTGACGCTGAGAGCGGGCATCGTAGCGGCGGCGGTGGTGGCGGCGGTGGTGGCGGCGGTGGTGGTGGTGGTGGTGGTGGCGGTGGTGGCGGCGGTGGTGGTGGCGGTGGTGGTGGCGGTGGTGGCGGTGGTGGTGGCGGTGGTGGTGGTGGTGGCGGCCGCTTCGGAGAGGCCGTTATAGCCGTCGTCAGTCAAGACGAGTCCGGAGTGAAATCACGATCGTGATTATTATAACCAATACAAATAATTATTTTATTGGAGGTGGCAATAATGATGATGATGATTAAGAGATTAAAACGGTAGGCTACGATGTATCGCGTGTAGCCCCCACCCCCCACCCCCAGCTTCGAGTCTCAGATAACTCCTCTTTCAAATATATGTGTATATATGTATATATGTGTGTATATATGCGTGTATATATACCTATATAAGCTTTGATTAAAGCGTGCGTCGCCTGTTTAAGTGGAACAGGTGTGTCGCTCAAATGTTAAACTCGCCAATCTGTCTCTGCTGCTGTTCGCCTGTCGCTGCTATTCGCTGTTTGCTGCTATTGATGTTCACTGCTGCTGCTGTTGTTGCTGATGTTGACGATGTTGGGAATTACTGGGATCTCAGCGGCTTGACCTCAGAACCCTTCCCCACAAAGAAGACGACGACGAGGCAGAAGCAGCAGCAGCAGGACGAGGAGATCACGCTGAAGAAGTTGAGTCTTCTCGAGAGAATCAAGTGGCGCCGTGGTTAATGGTGAGTGTCTCGGAGAGTCCCTCCTTAGCCTTCGCGCGTGTCTGCCGCGCGTGCGTCTCTGTGTCCGCGAGCGCGTGCGTGCGTGCGTGTGTCTCTGTCCGCGCGCGCGTACGCGTGTCCCTGTCCGTCTGAATTGTCGTCTGGAACTCGCTAAAGCGGGGGATCGTGGCAGGGCGGGATGTATTTAAGGATTGTCTTCCCGGAAGCTGGCGCTCTCTCTCTCCCACTCTCTTTCTACCCCCACCCCCACCTCTGTCTATCTCTCTATTTCACTCCTTCTCGCAGGAGGGAGAGGAACCCCTCCGGTCGCCTCGCCCATTGGAGAGAGAGGGAGGGAGATGGACCCCTCGCAATCAGTGGCCGAGAGCGCGACTCTCATTTACATAACCTCGATAAAAAACGCTCCCCCCTCTCTCTCTCTCTCCCAATCCCACGAGTCATCTGCCCCCCTCTCATCTCCACAGCCGCCCCCCCCCCCCGTTCCCACTCCGCCCCCAACTCTTTACCAAGGATGTTCGGCTGGGCGATCAATATTTGCGGACAAATAAGACAATTCTCAAGAGTTGTGTTTTTTTTCCTTTCGACCCTCTCTCTCTCTGTATATATATTCCCTCTCTCTCCCATCTCCCCACTCTCACTCCTCCACTCGCTCTCGTCAAGTACGTGTTGACTTTAAGGCTCGACCGAGTGGGATGCTCCCCCCCCCCCCACCACTACCACTACCGCGTGGCCCCCAAGAGACACACAGAGAGACACACACAGAAAGACACACAGAGAGACACACAGAGACGCGTGCAGGTAGCCGACAGAGAGAGAGAGAGAGTGCCTTGCGTCTGGACGCAGGGGATTATCGTTTCCCAATACTTGCCCCAATATATATCCCCTCCATCAGCCCAGATATAATCTGTCCGTCGTTGTTGGATGCGATAGACAGAGAGAGGCTGTGGCGGGGTCACAGCATCGCGATAGGTAGCGGCTTGCGGCGGTGTTGGGGGAAGCAATGCATCCAGCAGCAGTGGATTGACCGTGGCTGATGATGAGTTTGACGGCGATGATGATGAGCGCGAGCAATGTTAACAGCGAGGCGCCGGTCTGCCAACCACTCGCTCTATCTGAATGAGCTCTCGTGCGTGATAGTGGCAGTAAGCGATGCTATTTATATAGAGATTAGGCGTTGTAGATTGCCGTACTGTAATAGTAATTGATAATACAGGTCGAATTCGATTTGGGCGATTTTTTTACGCAATTAATTTTTTTGTAAAAATAATGAAAATATGTTTTTTAAAATATTGCGTGTGGCGCTCAAGTTACAAGGATTTCATTTTTTTTCCAACAAGAAAGGCATTGGGATATCATTTGTCACGACTTGCATTGCATCTGTCACGGCGTATCGTGTATGATTGCTTGTGTTACAGTCGAAACGTCGTGAGAATTTTATTGTTTTATATTTTTATTATTTTATTGTTTCCCTTTTACGTGACTTTACTGAAAGAACCAAGAATAATAATAATACACTTGTCAACAACAGTGTGGCCTTAAAAGAAAAACGTGTGTGTAATCTGCGACGTTTCGGTCAATGGCTCTTTTGCAAAGCATATGACATTTAAAATATAACAATTGGATCGGGTTTATTATATTTTCCAATACAAATGATCCCCACCTTTGTACGAGCAACATTATTTTCATTGTATTGTGTTTGTGTGTGCTATACATCCAGTACTTTCAAAATAAATGTCTCTATAAGCATTGTGAGGTCTTAGTTCAACGTTTGATGATGTTAATAAAAATATATATATCCCACGATTATTTAGCCGCCTTTGTCTCTCCTCCGTCTTCGGTGAGTCGTGGTCACGGTGGTCCAGGAGTTTTCAAAAATCACATGCACGTGTCTATGCTTGCAGAGTCAAGGCTTTAAACGGTAGAACGTCTTTGGCACCGTGTATTGTGTTATTATAATAACTAACAGACAGCAAATGGTACAACGATATTTTCTATTCGTACAATATTTTCAATGATCTATGAATAGTTCACCAAGAAAGCTTCAAATGCAATTATCATCATCATCAGCAGCAGCAGCAATGACCTCATATTCATTGTGACTATTATCGTCATTATCATCATCACTATAACTGTCATTTTCAACATCATTATATATTATTAACATCGTTCTTAACATCACTATCATCATGAACATTATTATCATCAAGATTAACATTGTCACGTAATCAATATCGTCATTAAGTTCACATTAACAACATCACCACAGCTATTAAAATCGTGTATATTATCACAGACGGTGTTAATGTCATAATAATCATTAAGCTCATTACCGTTAACATGGACATCGCTAACATCACATTCATTACAGCCACCAAAATCTTCTCCTTACCAACAGTAAGAAAACCATCCACATCGACGTAACTTTATAATGTAATATAAAACCCATGGTCAAGCATAGTAGCACAGTGACAGACAATAAATGGGACGCATAGTGGGGAGATGGAGTGATGAAATATTCTCGGCTCGGTGGATTATTGCATCACGCGATCGTGTGAGAGGGATGGTGACGACAACATCTTGGCGACGCCTTCATCCAGCAGTGGGTTGATCATGGCTGCTACTGCGACGGCTGATGTTGATGATGATGCTGCCAATGATGATAAGTATAGAACGGATCTCCTCCCCCCCCCCCCCCCAAGGCTTCTCATGCCACTCACGGCTCACGGGGTCGTGACCCCGTGGCTGGCCCATAGCCCCCGCGTGTTGCGATGACACGCATCAGTGTTAATGTATTTAGGGCCTCCTTTGTGCCGTCGGTGGCACCCCCAGCGCTGCTGTACGTCAGCGAATTCACACGGCTCGCGTTTTAGCTCGCTACAAATCGCTTCTTCATTCATTCCGTTCGCGTTTCGTCCGTCATCCTCGTCGTGCTCGATCCACTGCTGCACGAAGAGCTCCCCACACTCTCCAACGCCACTACCCCCTCCCCCCTCTCCCGACGAATCCGACGTAGTCATCCGTCGACACACTGTGTCAGGTGGACGATCGTGTGGTTTCCTCGATTGTATCACCCTCTTATATCTCGCGATCTCTCCTATTTCTCCCTCTCTCTCGCGCTCCCTCGACAGATGGTTCTTATCAGACCCGTTCCGTTTCTCGGCTACCGCTCAGTAATTATTCTTGATCACGTGTCTCGGACCAAGGCCCCGCCGACTTTTTATCAGCACTCAATAACTTACCCTAGACGTTTTTGACTCTCACAATTTGTACGATTATAGTTATTGTAACGTTTTTTTTTATATAATTACAAGTGTATGGGTTTTATTCGAATTATATAAAAGCAATACCCGCAAGCTATATTTAAACATATGATGCTAACAACCAATTGATTTATAACAAGTTAAATGTGGGTACAGTTTTTTTCTAAATATATGGTTATTTGCTCCGTAAATTAAGTTTAACTGGGGTGGCCACATATATACTCGAGAATTAAGCTAATTGCACAAAAAAGGTTTAGCCCTAAAATAAATGTGCAGAATTCACCACCAATACATTAACGGAAGCTCTGAACACATTCGTCAATAACGCTGCGGTCTTAAACGGAAAATATGAATATAAAAGGCGACGTTTCGGGCAATGGCCCTTCTTCATAATTAATGATGGTACAACTTAGTTAATCCTCTTCATCCCCTATGGGACTTAAGGCCACTATGGTACAACTTACACAGTTACTATTAGTCAACAAAAAACACGTGACCAACGTGCAGAACATGCAAAAACAACACGTATTATCCGTGTTTCATATATACGCACATACAGTTTAAATTACAACTTTTTTTTATCGTGGCTGTTTGTTGCTGGCTGCTTGGCGCCTACAACCAGTGTGATGTTGGCAGCTCGCTCACAGTGCAGTATTCACTGATCAACGGACACCGTGAGTTTTGCAGCGTTGCAGTGAGTGATTCAGCTCCACTTATCGATTGAATTCGTGGGTGTGCGTGGTGTTTGTCTTGGTGCGATCTGGGACCGGTTTGTTATTGTTGTTTTTGTTGATTCGCTGCCTTGCCCAGGCTTACAATTGGTCTTGAAAAGTCGGCAGGAGTTTATGTACTTGTGCGCTTTGTACTTAACAACTTTATTTATATTTAGAATGTTTTAGTGACCTGCTCGCCCTTTTATTTATTGTGCACTCCTGTCGTTTTTGTTGTTGTTGTTGTATTGTTTGTTGTTGCAACTCGCTGACCCGTCGGCCCCCACAGGACACCTGTGAAAAAAGAGCTTCATAGCTCATCGGATTCCTCCGTCCTCCAGTCTACATGAAGATGCTGATTCTGAATGTCAATCCATAAGGTCGGAGCAACAGCTGGGTCCACAACTAAGCGAGCAGTTGGTCGTCTCGGGGTTGCACGTCTCAACGTCTCTGGCAACCGATTGTGCTTGTTGCGAGCGGACGCGCAACCAGTCGAGATCGACTCGATTTTGGAAGCGTCGATCTGCTCCGCGATTTGTGAGCGGCGTGCTTTGATCCTACGGATACTGATTGGTGTTACGGTCTTCCTCGTTGCGCAGCTACTCGCTCGTGTGTGGACAAAGAAGTCGCAGGCAATGATTAAGTTGCGGCGATATTTGGGTTGAGTCGCAACTGATGGCTCTGGTGCTAACCCGGGATGTGTCAGCCGCAAGCAATGCGACCGGATTTGCCGAACATAATTCATGATCCCTTTCCACGTGATATGGAATTCCGTTCCACGCGATATGGGATCCCGTTCCACGTGATATGGGATTCCGTTCCACGCAATATGGGATCCCGTTCCACGTGATATGGGATTCCGTTCCACGCGATATGGGATCCCGTTCCACGTGATATGGGATTCCGTTCCACGCGATAGGGGATCCCGTTCCACGCGATATGGGATCCCGTTCCACCTCATATGGGATTTCGTTCCACGCGATATGGGATTCCGTTCCACGTGATATGGGATTCCGTTCCACGCAATAATGGATCCCATTCCAGACGATATGGTACTCCATTCCACAGGATATTGGATTTTCTTCCTCAAGTCGACTCTACCTCTATGGCCTTTGCATGTGTTATGAAAAAGAGCCATTGCCCGAAACATCGCCAATTATACGTCTTTATTTTAAAGACCACAGTCGTATTGATGAATGTGTTCAGTTTTTAAGTCGTCAAAGATACACGGCAATACTCCGGTTCATGTCGGGGACGCGTTCCTGAAAGGCGCGACGGCGACGAATATCGAAACGACGTAAACCGAAGCGGTGAACAGGTGAAGCAGTCGGTGGTGGATGCGAAGAGGTGACGGATAACGAGAAATGGCAGACGACGATGATGACGCTGTCAGCGACGTGCGTGTGGGTTGAGGCGACGCAAATCAGGTGGCGGTGGTGTTCATAAAGTGACGACGTATTTGCGGAACGACGTAAAAGGGGCAGACGTAAATCTCGGTATTGCCGAATGCATGTTGAACTTCTTTCGCACCGTTACGTAGCCACCCGGCGAATCAGGAGGTGCGGGGGAAGGACGGCAAACTGAGCGCATGAAAGGAGCCTCACAGGGATGAGTTTGTCAAAGCTAGATGATGACGCACAAGTGCGTAGCTCCGGGCTGGCTTCCTAACGCCGGAGAGGCAGAGCGTTCCAGACGGGCCGCGCGTTCACGCCGGGGGCCGTCTTTGCGCCGACGGCTGCGTCACGACGGAGGGCGCTGCGTCCCACAGACAAAGCCTGCAGCGAAGTTTCACACGAACACGCAATGTGTGTGTGTGGGGTGGGAGGGGGTGTGGGGGGCGCTATTAACGTGGTGTTTTCCTTCACCCGGTGAAGTCATTTTGCGAGCGATTTTCATTTTTATTCTGACAAATGTTCACCCTGACTGGGGCACGCGTCGGGACCCGCTCTTTGCTGTTCAATAAAAAAAAAAAACGCCACGGTGTCTTCATCGTCCCGCTGTGCGGCAGGCGGAGATGTCAATGTTTTGCGGCTGCGTATTAACCTGGGGTCCCGACACCGACGTTCAACGAGAGAGTACACGTGAAACTTACAAGATACTGACGGGTACACACGCGTAAGCCGATACCTGCTACACTACAGCTTGTGTTAATGCGATGCGTTGCTTTCGTGACTACATATTGATTTAATCCTTTATCCTCATCATCATCACCATCAGCAACAACACCACCCTTGATATGCCCGCTGCTGTATAAAAGACTCAAAAGCTGTCACGTAATATGAATAGAGGGTCATTGTACTGTATGGGTAAGATATGTACCGCATGGATATGCTGTATACATAATTAACTATGTGTGTATATATTTATACAAACAACACATACGTATAACTAATAGGCTATAAAAAGACAAAGAGCCCCCATATAGCCTTTAACACACTGTTGTGACAAGTGCTGTTAGCGAGCACCTATGATGAAGACCGGCACGGCACACGAGGGGGTATATGGCCAGCACCACGCCTGGCCGCCTTTGTCTTCCCTGTGGCGATGTTTACACACCGCACAAGGTACTCATCTGAGGCTACACACACGCGCGTGTATATATGTGCAGACGATTGTGTCTGGCTGGTGTGCATTCTAGTGATGTTCTAGATAGGGCTAAATATCGATTATTATTTTATTTGCACACGTAATGGTCCAGTCTCTGACTGCGTCTAAAACTAAAAAAATTGAAACTCTTACAAATAAAATATATTGTTATTCGTGGCGATGGCTCGGTCCAAACTTCCACCTTGATGATCCGAGCCACTCACACGTGGACGAGTACTCGTCATCAGTGGACCGAGTAATTCGCCTCCGGTGGAGTGTGACACTGAAGCCGATGGATAGCGGCGTTTTAAGCCCCATCGGTGCTTTACGCGAGATTAGAATACGGCACAGTAGTGGAAAGTAGCGCAGCGTGGTTCCGTTCATACAATACACGTCATACCGGCGTGGATGTGCTTGTATGGGCTCACACCCACCGATCGGAGTTCGATTCCCGCTCACGGGCAACACCAGTGACAATTATTTGAACCGTTCCTGGGCCTCACCAGTGACGATTATTTGAATCGGTCCTGGGATTCCCCTATGTAAACTGAGCCTCAAATGAGTACCCACTAGGGAGACAAAGGCGGGCGGGCGTGGCGCTGGTCACCCACAACCTCGTGTACCGTGCCGGCCTTCATAGGTGCTCGCGAACAGCACTTGCCCCAATCAATCGGGGGATCTTTGCATTGTGTGTGCATTTAGCGGCGCATATATAAACACAAGGAGCGGTGGCGCAGTGGTTAGCGCTATGAACCCGGCGACCTAAGTTCGTTTCCGGGCCACGGCGAACATCAGTGGCGAGTGATATCTGAATCGGTCCTGGGATCCCCTCCCGCTACTCCCCCCCCCTCCACGTGCCACCGCCTGCACGGCGTGGGGTGGCCGTCATCCAGCATTTTTATTGAATATTTAAATGAAGCTAATTAATATTATTTACATAGTGTGACGACACAAAGGAAATTAAGGAAACTTTAAGAGGCGCAAAATACACTCGCCGACCAAAGAGAAACATCCCCCGAATAGCCTCGGCAGACGTTTGGGGCAAGTGCTGTTAGCGAGCAGCACCTACGAAGGCCGGCACGGCACAGGAAGGGTGTTGGTGACAAGCACCACGCCCGGCCGCCTTTGTATCCCCAGTGGCGATGTTTACACAACGCACCAGGTTACTCGATTGAGGCTACAGCGACCGAGGGGAGGATCAGGACCGGTTCAGATAATTGTCACCGGTTTTGGTGACCGTGAGCGGGATTCGAACTCGGGTCACAAGGTTCCACGGCGCCGCGCCTAGCACCGAATCCGCCACTCCCCATACAATTGCTGCCCGCTCATCGGCAGACACACGTGGCATATGCACGACACAAAATTATGATGATCTTCGTTAATTATTCATCTTAATTGGAAAGTTTGTAGTCTTGCGTCGAAATAAAACGCATATCCAAGAGATAAGAGCTCCCTCTATGTGGATGCCGTCGCGTTAAACCAATGCTGCTGAAAAAAAAGATATCACCCCCAGGAGCCCGTGTGGCTGGCGGGATATGTAAAATAATGCTTTCGTTTTCTTTTAACGCGGAGGGACAGATGGGGGAGGAGGCTTTCCCGCTTAGTTATTTTATAGACGAATGCGTGGCTATTATTATCGCTCTCATTGAGTCGATGTTAAGTCGCAGTGCGATTCCAGGATCGATTACTCGTTGAAGCCATGCCGGGCCTTGGTGGCAATGCTCTCGGCTGCCCTGTAACCCCTCACCGTGTAGAGGCAGCAGCGAGGTGCTGGTGCGTCAACACACACGTGCCGTGAAGCTCGCTTCTACCCGTGGCCAGCCAGGAGAAGGCAGCACAGCAAGTGGACTAATCGCCATCTGTTTCCATCGGTACGGGGATTGAGCGTTGCGCCCTCTCGCACATGCGTGGGTTTTCTCCGGGTGCTCTGATTTCCTCCCGCGTGTATTATAATAAACAGGACTCGTCATTAATGAAACCCCCCATTTATCAGCAGGACCCTCTCTGAAATATAGTCCTCGAACTTACCGTGGCTGCTTTAGATAAATAAGCATTATTGTTACCGTATTATAATTTCATTAATCTACAATCACCGTATCTGTGTTCACTTGTCGCCTTGTTTCCACAGTTGCATGCGCTCCATTAGCGCATGAGCACAAATGTAACACGATTTAACGTAACAAAAAACACAACGGGTAACTTTTTGTTTGAAAAAGAAATAAAAATTGCAAACAGTTTCTTCAATAAAACTGCCTTAAGAACGAAAATAATATAATAGTACATGTAGCACGTGTGCTATGAAGAAGGGCCATTGCCCGAAACGTCGCCTATGAGATTCTTTTCCCTTTAACATTGCAGTGTTATTGATGGATGTGTAGAGTTTGTATTGGGGTTGAAATGTAAGTGTAACAGCATTTCGTTTGCGGGACAATTTGTATACATTTAAAATATTAAATTCGACTCGATGTATATCGTGATCCTCGTCATGGTTTTACACCGATAATTCGATGCATCGCACCACGTTCAGTAGATATGATTCGTAATGTACGTACATAGCGGTGGAGTGGTGGTGCAATGGTGATCGTACTGTTCTTGGGCGACATGGTAAGAGCCAAGTTAGATTCTTGATCACGGACTGTGGGGCCACGAATCCAGTAACTGAACCGGCCCTGGGTCCACGCCTTGTTCATGGACCTACACTGAACCAGCGTGGTGAAGTATGGTCAAACAACCGCGATGAACGACACGGCGCCGGGAAGACTTCATCCGGCAGTGGACTTAAAAAGAGGGCTCTAAATTGGGCAGGGTGCTTAAAAAACTTTTAATCAATAACAAATAATGCAACAGATTTGATAATGCAATTTGTTTTAGCCAGCACAGCCCCAGCGAAGCATTGAGCTGTATTTTAATGACGGCCCTGCTACTTTGAGGTGTTAAGACAGCATCGTGTCTGGCCTATTTTTGGTGAAATCCCGTCAAATCTGGAGACAACCCACCCACGCGTGAAGAATTAACGCTCAACGCTCCGCTATCAGATGCGTTCAACAAAAATCTACAACTCTACTGCCGTCTTCTGGCTACCCAGCGGCCCAAGCCTATAACACCTGGCATTCCCGGGCAAGTCGCTCATCTTAAGTACTAAACCAGGCTCAAACAACATTTTTTCTCCTGCTTAGCTTCCGAGATGTGACCAGATCCCGCGCTCTCCGGACCATGTTGCACACATGGGCAGAGGTTAGAGTTCAGTCGATGTATTTCAGTGAGCACCTATTGAGGACGACGCTGCTGGGCCGTGTCGTCGGCAGAACCACGCGCGCCTTTGTCTCCCCCACACACGGGACTCGACCGCCAACTTGCTCATGCTTGGTTTAACACGTAGGCTTTCGCGACCAATAGATTGCTCATGCTTGCACAGAATTGCCAGGTATCGAAAACTTGGGTGGTCGAGACCGTAGCGCGCGATCACGGCACCGCTAAATGGACACACAAGACAAAGGTGCCCCGTATAGCCCGGTCAGACTGCTGGTGGCAAGTGCCGTTAGAGAGCACCTATGAACGCAGGCACGGCACACGAGGGAGTCGGTGGCCAGCACAGCACGCGGTTGCCTTTGTCTCCCCTTTGTTGATGTCAGCATGCGGCAAGTATCCATTTACATCTGAGTCGACCTAGGGGAGATCCAGCCACAGGTGTAGATGTCACCGATGTAAGCCGTGAGCGGGAACCGAACTCGTTCACCGAGTTCGTGACGCGGTGCGTTGGCCGCTGTGTCATCGCTAGGCCCGTGCCAAAAGGCAAAGATCCCCCGTATAGCCTGAACAGACTGTTGGGGAAAGTGCTGTTGGCGAGCAAAGTTACACAAACTCAGACTAACATACACAGCGACCATCTAAAACACAAACGAAAAGAAGACTCACAGACATGTAGAAGATGTTCGTGTAAACACATTGAGAGACACAAGAACACAAAAATAAATATTTTACTATGTTGGGGAAATGTCTGTTAGCGAGCACCCATTAATGCCAGCACGGTACACGTACTTATATATCCACACAAAACATAGATACACACATATATATAAGATAAAGCGTAGAAACACAAACACTTAATTGACAGATACATACAAACCCTTACACAAACACATACAGACCCTTACAAAGACAAAGATCCCCTGTATAGCCTTTAACAGACTGTTGGGGCAAGTGCTGTTCGCGATCACCTATGAAGACCGGCGCGGCACACGAAGAGGTGGGTGGCCAGCACCACGCCCGGCCGCCTTTGTCTCCCTACTGGCGATGTTTACACATCGCACCAGATACGTTAAACATTTGAGGCTGAGTCAACCTAGGGGAGGCCCGGAACTGGTCCAGATAATCGTCGCTGGTGGCCGTGAGCGGGAATCAAACTCGGGTATCTGCCGGGTTCGGAGGGCAACGCGCGCAAGCCACACGCACACAAACACAGACGTACACCCAGACCTGAGCACACACACAGACGTATAGAGACCCACACACGTAGACGTACACACACAGACCTGAACACACACACAGACGTATAGAGACCCACGCGCGCGCGCACGCACTCACCCACACATGTAGACGCATACACACCCACACACTCGCACGGCATGGGCAGACGAAGGGGAAGAGAGCAGAGACGACAGAGGGGTGGGAGCGGCCGTGTCGAACGCACGCACGCACGCAGGATGCTCTGAGCTGAGAGAAAGGCGCCTGGATGTGTGGTGGTGGTAGTGGTGGTAGGGGGGACAGGAGATAATGGGAGAGGCGGGAGGAGGGAGAGGTGGATTTCATGGCGAAGGCTCGGACACGCGGCTCAGAGCTACCGTTCTGGATAGCGGACCACGCCGGCCGACACACAGCAAAAACACAACAAAGACCCCCCGTATAGCCTGTGACGGCCTGTTAGGGCAAGTGCTGTTAGCGAGCACCTATGAAGGTTGGCACACACGAGGGGGTGGGTGGCCAGCACCACTCTATCGTGGCTAGGTTTACACACCGCACCAGGTAGTCATTTTAGGCTGAGTCGACCTAGGGGAAGCCCAGGACCGGTTCAGATAATCGTCACTGGTGTTGGCCGTGAGCGGGAATCGAACGCGGGTGGTCAGGTTTTTAGCGCAGCGCGCTAACCGCTACACTACCGCTCCCCGGCAAAAAAAACACAGACAGACAGCACGCCATCGGTGTATGTCAGCGCCGGCTCACTCCTCGCCTCCCCCCTTCTCCGCTCTCTCCTCCTCCTCTCCCCTCCCTCGGGCGGCCGGCGCGGGTAAGGCCCGCTCAGCCGGTCAGCCAGCGAGCGAGCGAGCGATAAAGCAAGGGAGCAGCGTGCATGAGGAGGGAGGAGGACGGAGGATGGACCGGACCACCGTCCAAGCTTCGTCTTGGGTGGTCGCCGCTCCCCAAACTCAAACACAGCTCCGGTCCTAGCTAAGGGCTAAGCTCGAGTACAATGGGACGAATGTCATGCATTGTGCCGTTCCTGTTGGAAACCTTTGTTGTCCGGCGGCTTTCGCGCTTGCTTCATTCGCGGCAGAATAGGCGATTGACGCCTCGGCACAATGCGAGCGGACTGCTTGGAATAAATAGAAGGTCGTGCCGAGTTGTCATGACATTCAGTTGCATACGAATGAGCAGTTTTTCATTCGCTCCCTCGTACCCCACCCTCGCCCCCTCCCCTTCCACCCTCCTCCGACTGCCTCCGCCCCCTCCCCTCGCCTCTCCCCACCTCGCACCCCCCCCCCCTCTGAATAAGGAGCGAGTGATTGGAACCGGCTTGTGCATCTCGCATCCCATCGTAATTGGAAATTGGGTCCCCGTTCGTTTGAGCCCGGTAGCTTTTCACAAAACATTCCCCCCCACCACCCCCCCCCCCCCACTACCACCACCACCCTACCGTATGTATATTAGGCTCTATGTTAATCGGCCGACCGGGATGATACTGCTGCTGCTGCAGCGGTGTTTGCTATAATGCAACAGTGATGATGGTGGTGGTGGTGATGATGATGGTGATGCCTGCTTGCTTATGGTCCATTTTGCAATTTGTTTGGAGGTCTTACAAATCACGGCCGCCCCGTGTGCGGATTGTGCCGTGCTAACGGGATGAATGCTTTTTGCCGATGATGCGTGTGGGAAAAAATAAATTGACTGTCGGGAAAAATGTGTTTATGTAGTAATAGAATGATATTCTGATGAGTGCCGTTAATGAATTTGTGGTGCGTAATCCGTTGTTGTAATTTACTCTGTTCCAACGTCGATGGCTCCGCCCGCCCTGCAACAAAATTATCGCCCGACCGGACTGGTGAAGTATGGTCAATTATCCTCCCATTCCCCGACCCTTCTCAAGACCGGCACGCGCTTGGAGGGGGGGGGGCGGGGGAACTCATCCAGCAGTGGATTTACAAAAGGGATGATGCACAGGTACACGTGAATTTACATACAGTATGCATATTTGTTTTCAATGGTCTGCGTATTAAAATGGGAGCAGAAATTTGGCACAATTGCACGCGGTGTAGGGCATTGCACAGAAACACACACACACACACACGTGTTCAAGAGATAACTGGATTCTATCAAATGTGCGGACATTATTAAGATAATTATTAGATATATTTAAAAGATATAATTATAATATATAATTGTTATAATATAAATTATTAGAATATAATTACTAGTATCGTCATGCTAGTTAAATACAATTTATTCATAACGGCCCTTTGTCAATTCACTGCTTAATGAGGGTGCCGTCACGACACGTCGTCCCTAATTGTGAGTGGGGGGGGGGGGTAGTTTGACCATACTTCACCCGCGCGATTTGGTAAAGGTGGGAAGGGGACATAGGAGCCGTTCGGAGTATCGCTCGCCACTGATGTTAGCCGTGATCGGCAATCGAACTCAGCCTGTCGGGCTCGTAGTGCAGTGCGCTAACCAGTGCGCCACCGCTCCACCGTTTGGCAGTGCGCGTGTATAATATCACAATGTATACAAGACGAGAACAAGACGCAGGTGTGCACGCGTGGGTACAGAACATTGCCACAACACAATCATTAACTCCGTATGAACACACATTTAACCTTGGATGTATCGTGTCCTGTAAAAATCATCGTTGATTGACGGGTGGGCCATATATATATAATTCAGTTGTGGACGTGTAGGTCTGCGCGTTACATTATCAAGGTGTGAATGACATATTTTGATCATCGTGTTTACATTTTAAGCGCCTTGCAATTCTACACTGATGAGAGCACACTGGCTATATGTGGTATAAGCACTTGTCTTACGGTGTTGTGTGCATACGCCAGTATGATATGATTCTTTTTTTGCGGGAGCGGTGGCGCAACGGTTAGCACGCTGCGTTCTACGAAGCCCGAAAACTGCGACCTGAGTTCGATTCTTCGCCACCGCTTGCAATGGTGGTGAGCGATATCTGAACCGAGTCTGGCACCTCCCTTCGCTCACCCGCACTGACAAGCGTGGTGAAGTATGGTCAAACAAGCCCCATGTCCACGACGCGGCGCGAGGAGGCCTTCATTTAATCCAGCAGTGGATTGACAAAGGAGATCTGTTAATGCGCATTGGCTGATGGCATGATGTTCATGTG
This sequence comes from Petromyzon marinus, assembly GCF_048934315.1. Lineage (NCBI taxonomy): Eukaryota > Metazoa > Chordata > Hyperoartia > Petromyzontiformes > Petromyzontidae > Petromyzon > Petromyzon marinus. The sequence continues at coordinate 17,272,699 of NC_133683.1, forward strand.
GTCATTATTTGATATTCTGTGCATTCTGTTCGCTTGCAATGTAATCGATGTTTTTATGTTCCAATTTATCCAAGAGATGCACACTGAGTCATTCGGCTGTTTTCAAGGGGGGTCCTGCTGCTGCTACATTTTTTGTTTTATTTTAAGAAGTTTGCAGCCAATCAATGACGAATCGGGTTCATTATTATCCACGTGGGAGTAAAACCGGAGCACCCGGAGAAAACCCCACGCGAGCGAGCGAGGGGGCAACGCTCTATCCCCGTACAGATGGAAACAGATGGCGATTCGTCCACACTTTGCACTGCTGACTTCTCCTGGCGAGCCAGAGTTACGGCACCACAGCATCTGTGTGCGGTGATCCACCAACCCCTTGCTGCTGCCTCAACAGCAGTGCTGGATTACAGGCGGCCACGTGCAGGAGGGTAGCCTGCGCCACCCTGCCGTTAGAGTATTGTGTCGCCTTGATAGCAGTCCTCTAAATCCTTTTTCATGCCACTGCTGGTGGAATGACTTCCACTAGGGGGAGCGCTAGAGCGTCCACCTAGAGTGGGTATTTAGTCCACTCTTCCACGCTGCACCATATTCCGTAAACCGTGCGCCCACCGTTTCGTTCCATCAGCCCCCACTTATAGGACCGTCCGGTCAATTCTCACCCCTTAAAGGAAATTTGTGTCCCCTAAAGTATGGGGAAGTATAGCCATATAATAACCGCCTAAGATCCCACGCGGAGTGGAAAGGCCCTCAGCAGTGACGGGACACAGGGGGATGTAAATATTACAGCAGTTTAATGGCCAAATTAAGGGCAATTGCCACTGAACGTTCTTGATTTTTTTAATATATATTCTCATAGTATTTTTTTATTATTAATTGAAACTGCAAATGTTTTGAAAGCCTTGTAACCAATAGTTCTTTCAAGCAAGCTTTTATGACTTGGAATATATATATATATTTTTTGCAGCCCATTGGTTGAGAACACAATAGCCCCACGCCGTGTCGGGCAACGGTGCTGTTAGACCATACTTCACCCCGCTGGTCATCCGTGTACGGAAATCAAACTCAAAGGCGAGCGTTGCCTCACTCATTGCGTAAACCACTGCGCCACCGCTCCACCCCTTTATAACCATTGACGCTCTACATAGACGCTCATTTATTTCGCTCAACAAATGAGAAAAAAGTTCAATAAACTGCTTAAATGATGGAAGAAGAACTGAAACCCCATTTATAATCGACGAATGGCACGTATGGAGCATTGCGTCGCCGGGTTCACAGTGCGCATGGCGAGGGTAGAGAGTGGTCATTCCCACCTCTCTCAATACTTTAAGTCCAGGTGGTCACGGGACAGAGCCAGGTGCCATAGATTCACAAGGCTGAGATGACTGGCAGATGCACCGGCCATGTATATGTACACACGTACATCAGCACAAAGATCCCCCCCCTGTATGAAATTTCACAGACTGTTGGGGGGCAAGTGCTGTCCGCGAGCACCCGTGAAGGCCGGCACGGCACACAAGGCGGTGGGTGGCCAGTCTCTCTAGAGAGTCTCTTTAGAGAGTCTCTCAAGAGAATCTCTACAGAGCTCCCCCTAACAGGGGGGGGGGGGGGGTGGGACACACTTCCACCAAGCAAGCCAACTATTCCAGCAAGCCTGCACGACACGATTTGACAGCGTAGCAACGCGCTAACCACTGCGCCACCGATCCACCCCCACACCCCCCCCCACCCTCCGGCACCCCAGCCCCCCCCCCCCGCTCCACACCAACAGGACTTGTGCCGTTGAGTAATTGCAGAGACAAGTCATTGCTTTTTAAATTGGCCGAGTTTGCTCGAGCGAACGCCAGAGGGTGGCTCCCGCCTCCCGCACCTCGCCCCCCCCCCTCGCCCCCCCCCCTCGCCCCCCCCCTCACTCCCCCCCTCTCGCCCCCCGCCCCCCTTCTGGCATTCACGGCGCCGTGACCTCCCAGCCTGCATCTAAGCTAATAATACATCAATGAAATGAGCACACAAAGGCCATGCCAGTGTATTTTTACGCAATTATCATTAAATTATTAAAATCGATCCGCATCAAAGTGGACGCTCGCCACGTTTATGATGTAAAGAGATCACGACGAGCCTCGCGCACGCGCGCACGCGACCCCTGTGCGCCACTAAAGTGACGGTGGCATCAACGCGACGCTCGTGCCAGGCTAGGTGTCCTTTTGAGGCGGTCACGTGCAGTGCCCCGGGACAGACCCAGGTGGTCACGGGACAGACCCAGACTCCATGGATTGACTGACCGAGATGACTGGCAGATGCACCAGCCGTGTATATGTACATTACATCGAAACAAAGACAAAGAACCCCCCCCCCCCCCTTATAACATTTAACGGGCTAGTGAAGGCAAGTGCCGTTAGCGAGCACCTACGAAGACCAGCGCGGCACGCGAGGGGGTGGGTGGGCAGCACCACGTCCGATCGCCGTTGCCTCCCCAGTGGCGATGTTTACACAGCGCACAAAGGACCTCGGTTTTTTTTTTGGGGGGGGTGGGTGTTGAATCGAATTCAGGGGGAGGCCCAGGGACCGCTTCAGTTAATCGCCACTGGGTGTTGGACGCGAGCGGGTATCGAACTCGGATCGCCGGGTTTCGTAGCGACGCACACGTACGTGACGCAACAGACAATGGGATGCGCAGTGTGCACGCGCGCTCCGCTGAATTTACGCCACGAAGACAATGCGACTTCCAGCGCGTTGAAGATGCGCCGTGGCAGGCCGCGAAATAAAAAAAAAAAGCGCCGATGCAATTGCAGCCGCTAAGCTCGGAGAGTGCCAGGTCGTTGTCTCGGTGTGGATGCGTGTCCGGTTGTCGTCTCTCTTTAAAAAAAAAATGTTGTATTCATATCTCGCGCGTGTGTTAATTACTAATTGGCAGTCGCGCGCTGAGCAATTGCAATGCGCAACGCGTGCGTGCGTTAATTCGTGTTCTTTATTAGGAGATATATATTCGTGTGTGTAGAGAGAGAGAGAGATGTTCAGGCGTGATCATTACATAAAACGGTGATCAAACCCGCATGTTTGCATGTCCACTTGATGAAGTGCACTTTGTTCAACGACAACAGCAACATGAAGAACAGCATAGACGACAATAACAATACATAAACACAGCTGTTTGAGTAAAGGCTCAGCACTCGCTCGCATTTGCATTGGCACACACACAGACAAAGTATCCATCATCCCGTTTAGCCTTTGAGATCTGTTGGGACAAGGGCTGTTTGCGAACACGCGACGGAAGGCTGTGCGCTATCAGTCTCACGCCCGACCGCCTTTGTGTTTCTTCCCAGTTCTGTACCCGGTGCAGTGATCAACGCTCGTTCACCGAGCAGACCTAGGGGAGTCCCAGAACCGGTTCAAATATCACTGACCGCTGATGTTAAGGCGTGACTAGGAATCGAACTCTGATCATCAGGTTCGTGGCGCAGAGAGCCCAACCACGAATACTCAACCACTCCCCGGTGAGACACGAACACATAAATACGCAATCCCAGTAACACACACGTCCACAAAGACAGAGATGATTTGAATAGATATACACACTTTTGAGTCAAGTGATGTTCGCCAGCACCTATGAAGGTCGGCACGGCACACGAGGGGGTGGGCGGCCAGTACCACGTCCGGCCGCCTTTGTGTCGCCAGTGACTATGTTTACACGTCGCACCAGGTACTCATTTGAGGCTGAGTCGACCTAGCGGAAGCCCAGGACAGGTTGAGATAATCGTCACTGGGTGTTGACCGTGAGCGGGAATCGAACTCGGATAGCTGGGTTCGTCGCACTGCGTTGGTGCTAACCGCTACACCGCCGCTCCGCCACTCACACCCACAGGCGCACATCACCGAGAGCGAGTGGACACGTGCAGGACTTCATATTTGCAAACGCTGGGGACGCGGGGTGCGGGGGGGGGGTGAAGGGGGTGGTGGGGGGGGGTCGAGAAGGGCGAGGGGGGTCTTCATTAGCACCGTCGACTGTGGCTGGGGGGGGGGTGCTTATTGTCGATCGCTCTCGCTGCTCGGGTGACCCCCGCGTCGCCTTTAGCCGCACAGCTGCTCAGCCAGCGGCGCCCGCCGCCTCTGGGTGGCTCAGTGAGCGCGCTGCGCGTGGGGAGAAGAAGAATGGCACGGGGAAGGGAAATACGCGGGGAGGGAACGGCACTGGGAGGAAATGGCACGGGCAGGGAATGGCACGAGCAGGGAATGGCACGGGCAGGGAATGGCACTGCGAGGGAATGGCACGGGCAGGGAATGGCACGGGCAGGGAACGGCACGAGCAGGGAATGGCACGGGCAGGGAATGGCACGGGCAGGGAATGGCACGGGCAGGGAATGGCACGGGCAGGGAATGGCACGGACAGGGAATGGCACGGGCAGGGAACGGCACGGGCAGGGAATGGCACGGACAGGTGCTGTTAGCGACAACCTATTTAGGCCGGCACTGCGCATTTCGAACGGCGCACGACTCCGTCAATGCGGTCAGCAGTACCACGGCCGGCCTCCTTTGTCTCTCCAGCTCCCGGTGCGTTATTTTCGCACATTGTGCGTTGTTTGCCCACCGCACACAAAGCCACTCTTTTTAAGGGCTGAATCGACCTTGGCGAGACACGGCACCGGTCCCGACATCACTCGCCACTGATGCTTACCTGGCGGCCGGCATCCAAAACCCCAGGTCGCCGGATCCGTAGCGCAGAGCGCGGCGTTCACGCACGCGCTCACCTCCGAATGGCACCGTTGGATGCGTGCTGTACGAAAGACGTCCAGCTGTGCGTGCAACATTCACGCACGTCCTAACATCGTGCCGCCTGGTGCTGCGTGTTCCCAGCGCGTCATTTGAGCCGGAGCAGTGCTGATTCCCCCCCGTCCACCGCCGCCCCCCCCCCCCCGTCCTGGGAATCATCTTGGCAGCCGCATCTCCATCCTCGCCTCGGTTCATCCACGCGCCCTACGCGTGGTGTGCGGCGGAGTGCACACCACGCAACACGACACAACGCGAGTGCGTGAAGAGCGAGTAACGTAAGTCCGAGCACTCGACGTCGTGCACTCTGTCGAGTACGAGTCCACGACGGGTGCGCACTGAGAGCGCGCACAGTGGGCGCTTTGGAACAGCAGCAATTTGTTTGTTTTAAGTTTGTTGCAAAACTCAAGTATGGACAGTGCTCAGGGTTACCAGATGTCCTTCTGCACGTCCAAACTACACGCAGGGTTGTAAGTAACCTACACGTCGTTTGGAAGTCACCGTTCGTTCGTCCGTCCGTCGGTCCACCTCTCTTCCGGACGCGACACCCTGCCAGCCATGCCAGCCAGCAACACTTTTTTTCTAACATAGTATGACTATGGGTATGCATTGCGACCCAAGCTATGGACCACACAGTAAACCACGTGCAGTCTTTTGCTCCTCCGACGGAACAGCAAAAAGACACGAACTCTCTCTCTCTCTCATGAAGCCGTCTCGCCGTGGCCAGCCGCAGACACCTCAAACATTAGCATCGAGCTCCTGAACCACATTGCTGCTGCTGCTGCTGCCATCATGCGCAATAATATGATGATGGATGTGCCTACTTTATACTCTAGTGGAAGTATCTAACGCCGATAAATCCTTACCCCAAGCGAGCATCCTTGCAGCGTTCAGGAAGGGGGGGGGGGGGGAAACAAACCTATCGAGTGAGAAGTCAGTCAGCTGTGCGTGAGCACATCATGCGTCTGTTCACGCCATTGTTCATCCCTTGGCTTCGACGCCGCGGTTGCTCTGAATTTCCTCGTCTCGCGGGGCCACCGCTGCTGGCGAGAGCGCCCTCTGGTATCGAGCCGCGGTGCTCGGGAGAGAAATTCACACCGAGCCAATGGCTGGTACGCCCCTGGCTCGGCGTGTTGCTGTTACGCATTTGGCTCAGTCTGGGGCGCAGGGGGTGACTCCCTCCGCCCACTCGTGGCCAGAGCTTGTGAGTTGGGAGCCCCATGACAACCACCACGTTCTCAACAACAACAACAACAACAATGTGAGAGAACAACAACTTTGTTTGCCTAGGCGGAGCGCCCCGACAGCGTTAAATGTTCGAGACCGTCCGTGAGAGTGACGATGATGTGATGGGACAGGAGGAGCCACGATATATAAAATAGCCTCGAGGTGCGAGCGTGCGAGACGAATCAAATATGATGGGGGGGTGGGGGGCACTTGAACGATTGCCGCACCCACTGAGCTGACAATGTCGGTGACTATGCCACTGCATCGCGCGGGTCAACCCTCAACGCGAATCGCAAACAAAAACAACACCGGAACATCTCACACACACACACACTGCTGCCAACCTAATCAGCTCCACCATCCTATGGCCGGTGCAAAATCCATCCAAGGAACAATCTGCTGTTAACCTTGCACAGAAATGGTAGTCAATGTATCGACCTCGGAGAGACGAGGATGATGGTCGTGTTGGTGATGGATTTGAGTCGGTCCCACCCGTAACAAGACCGAGATGTGAACTCCGAACTTGTGATTGTAAGTTCACTTCTCGAGTTACTGGCCTGCTTTATATTGGCTTTAGCGTCACACGCTTCAATGTAAACTATTAAATTGTACAAAGGAATTTAGTGACCAAAAAATCTGATTGCATCGTTAGCATTTAAAAACCTCTATATGCAGTATGTATAACGTTAACAACTAAATGTTTGACATTTGTGATCGCTAAGTTTGTAAAATGATTTTTAGATTTTTGCGAATTATACGGATAGAATGATATATGACTATATATACATAAAACGATGTACACAAACTTTAGCTTTTTAGTCACTCGACATGATAATTTACATCAGCCACTCAAGTAAAGTGTTGGTCAATGGTCCGAAACGTGGTGTTTCTAACGTCTCAAGGTTCTGCTGTACTCAGGGCCGTATTACCCAATAGGCCACAGTAGACACTGTGTCTAGGGCTTGCTCACTCACCCACCCACTCACCCACTCACTCACCCACTCACTCACCCACCCACCCACTCACACCCTCTCACTCACTCACTCACCCACCAGGGCCGTATTACCCAATAGGCCACAGTAGACACTGTGCCTAGGGCTTGCTCACTCACCCACTCACTCACCCACTCACTCACCCACTCACTCACCCGCTCACTCACTCATCCACCCACCCACTCACTCACCCACTCACTCACTCACCCACCCAACCACTCACTCACTCACTCACCCACTCACTCACTCACCCACCTGGGCCGTATTACCCAATAGGCCACAGTAGACACTGTGCCTAGGGCTTGCTCACTCACCCACTCACTCACCCACTCACTCACTCACCCACCCACCCACTCACTCACCCACCCACTCACTCACTCACCCACCTGGGCAGTATTACCCAATAGGCCACAGTAGACACTGTGTCTAGGGCTTGCGCACTCACCCACTCACTCACCCACCCACTCACTCACCCACCCACCCACCCACTCACTCACCCACTCACTCACCCACTCACTCATCCACCAGGGCCGTATTACCCAATAGGCCACAGTAGACACTGTGTCTAGGGCTTGCGCACTCACCCACTCACTCACCCACCCACCCACCCACTCACTCACCCACCCACCCACTCACTCACCCACTCACCCACTCACTCACTCACCCACTCACTCACTCACTCACCCACTCACTCACCCACTCACCCACTCACTCACTCACCCACCCACCCACTCACCCACCCACTCACTCACTCATTCACTCATTCACTCACTCACTCACCTGGGCCGTATTACCCAATAGGCGACAGTAGACACTGTGTCTAGGGCTTGTTCACTCACTCACCCACTCACCCACTCACTCACCCACCTGGGCCGTATTACCCAATAGGCCACAGTAGACACTGTGCGTAGGGCTTGCTCACTCACCCACTCACCCACCCACTCACTCACCCACCCACTCACCCACTCACCCACTCACCCACTCACTCACTCACCCACCCACTAACTCACTCACTCACCCACTCACCCACTCACTCACCCACTCACTCACCCACCCACCCACCCACTCACTCACCCACCCACTAACTCACTCACTCACCCACTCACCCACTCACTCACCCACCTGGGCCGTATTACCCAATAGGCCACAGGAGACAGTGTGCCTTGGGCCTTACAAAAACTAAAGGTCATACGAAAAAAATGACCATGTTTTTTGTTGCGTGATGAAAAAAAAAACCCCTAAGATATCTTCTTCAATAAATCTATTTTTAAAGAATAAATAGGCACATTGTATATACAAAGAGGCAGAGTCATGTAAATGTCAACAGGTTTTTTTCATAAGGTGAGAGAAATTAACACCGCAGATGAACTTTTAGAGATTTTGTTCATTGCAAAATTAGCAAATAACATCTTCAAATGGTGTTTTTTTGCACAATCTCATTCTCAACAGAAAGTAGTGCAAGGGAAGACGAGGCGGTGGTGTCCTACGGTTATCGGAGAAAAAAACAATGAAAATCAGCTTTAGCAAGGGACAGTAGTGGTCGTAGTAGTGACACGGGGCAGCAGCAGCAGCGCCAACTCTAGAGAGTTATCACTGACGGCCTACGAAACAGAAGTGCCAATGTCCAACAACAACCTCAATCCGGCCCTGTCTGTAACGTGATGTCGAATGTCTTCTGATTTACTACCCAAATTGGTGGCAATCACTAAACCATCATCCCAAAAACCCCTCTATTTACCATAATCCAAGGCACACACTCTTTTTATATATAGCGCTCGTATAGGGTTTATAATAACTTAATTATATGGTGTTGTCATTGCACTACAGGCCCGAAGCCATTCATAGCCGTAATCATAAGAGTGTCGGCTGTAATTACCTAAATGATACTACGTTTTTGTGACACTAAATGACGTTCATTTTAAACATTATTTTTCCTGTGCGCCCTCTTTGAAAATTATTATGTTGTCAGATTTGGCTTGTAATATATACTGCATATAATATATCTTCCCATTGGGTTATTGTCAGGTTCAACTATGTATGCATTTATCTATGTATTAATTTCGACAACATATATCTCAGAATCCGAGAGACGAAAGTGGGCTTGACTGACCAACGTGGTGAAGTGCGGTCAGAATCAGAATATGAATTTATCCTGGAAGAATCCGATGAGCTAAGAAGCTCTTTTTAACGAATGTGTTTGTACATTATCAATTTGTGAGTGTACTCTATAACAAAAAAAACCCCACCCCTAATGTATTATGTGTTGTGTCCTCCGCTGGCAACAGGTAGAAAGAGACGCGATAATTATTGAATCCTGCTCACTGTAGCCTTGCCCCACCATTCACGCGACTCAATGGGGTGAACGCGCGCGGTGTATCAGTTGCTCCTTAACAATGGGATCGATAGGGTTATCAATGCTCTGTATCTGAAGGTTCGTGTTTATTGTTATCACGGCTACTGCTGCTATTAAACGAATGATTTGGCAAAGCCTCGAATCTGGCTGAGTGGTGACACGAAAAAGCACGATCGTCAGAAAGAAAACCAAAGTAAAATCCCTCAGCACATTCGTCAACACTGCTGTGACCCTGACAAAATAAATATATAGAATCAACGACGTTTCGGGCAATGGCTCTTCTTCATAACACATAGCATATGCTATTAAATGTTATCTCAGTATCTGGGGGTGGGTGACAGGAGCGGTTTCCGAGATCACGTTGCCACTGATCGTAGCCGTGGTCCAAAGTTGGGTTCAGGTTCGCTTGGATTTATTCTGCAATCCTTTAACCACTGCACCACTCTGATTAATATTATGTTGAACACTAAAGTCAACGGTAACATTGTGAATCCACTAATTATAAATCGCGTACGTATGCTGTGAATAGCACAGTGATTCTTAACCTTCACTGCAACCTGATATCCCTTTGATTCTCGGTCGAAATGTTTTTTGTTTCAATGTTAATTCGATGTTGATTCGATGTTAATTCAATGTCAATTCAATGTTAATTCAATGTTAATTCGATGAGACAACGTAGTTATACTTAGGTGCCCGTGCTTAATTTGTATTTCGATAATTTACCTTCTAAAAAAACATCTGGCATGTATCACACCCCCCTCCCCTCCCACCAGAAAAGGCATCTCGAACCCCTTGTTAAGAACCACTGGTTGAGCACACCATTGTATAAACACATAATACATAAATGAAGAACACAGATTCTTACACGAGCAATACACGATGCGATGCACGCGTTGGTGACCGGGGTGTATGCACCAGTCGATTCTTTGTGAGACCCTCACCGAGAATCCACGCGTTTTTTGCGGTCTCATCGCAGATCCGTGTGATGCATCGTGAAGTGACGTGCAGGGACACGCGTGGGCAGTGCGAGGACTTTGGAACAATCGTTTCCAAAGCGTGCGTCGAGGCGCTTCTCAAACTTCGGTGCACGCAGCACCCCCTGTGGGGTCCGAGATTCCCTGTTTCTGGGGGTGCGAGACATGTCCAGAATTTTTTTTAGAAGGTAAATAATCGGAAACACAAATTAAGCACTGGCACGTTAAGTACAACTTACATTGTTTCATCAAACCTGTGTATTTATTAACATTATACATTTGTTTAAGATTGAGAAAAAAAGGGGTGTAAGGCTGCACTGAAGCTTAAGAACCACTCATTTTGAGTTTTATTTTGGCTGCTATAAATCGCCACGTGATAAGCCACTTTGTTGAGCTATCATTTGTGGCCAGGTCACTTCTGAAAAATAAGCTAATAGCTCAGTGGGCCTTAGCTGGTAAGATATAAAAAAACATTGTTTAGTTTTATTTTCATATTGTTTGTAAGTGATGTGTTTACCTTTCCTATACTTTGCACTCCAATCGTGTTTCTGTATTGTTTTTGTAACGTTCTGACCTGCCCCTACTGGACATCTGTGGAAAAAAAAAACTTTATAGCTCATCGGATTCCTGCAACATAAATACATATTCTGATTCTGAGACACTTTAAAGACGTGGGAATTATGACTGCAATAATCATATTTGGTAACTAAATTCATACGCAATTTTTAACACCTGATAGTGTGGATATATTTTTAACAATCTATTCTTATCAAGGCCCCATGGTGTATAATAACGGAGTGCAAGTCTCCCAACTGTTCCTCACTCAAACTCCATGTCCACTCCATCTATGTGGTATGAAGAAGGTGTCATTGCCTGAAACGTCACCATTATATAGATTTTTTTTAAAATTTTAAGGCCAAAGTGTTTTTGACAAATGCGTTGACTTTTGTGTTGTTGCTGTTGTTGGTGCAACAGACTTCAAACGTGTTATTTCTTGTCCTCGTTTGGATAACATAAAATATCACACAGCACGCAGTGACACATCATCATAATAATAATGATAGCAGCAGCAACGTCGCCACTCAGCACTGCGCTGGAGATGAAAGGACGACACCGTGAGTATGTATACTCTTTGGGTCTTTCGGTAAAGTCACTTAGAACAAAAAAAAAACATTTACAAAACAACTACGACGTTTCGATCGCAACACAAGCAATCCTCATCAGGAGAAAACAATAGCGGGAAAGCTGCTGGGGCAGACTGTTTTAAAGGTTTGAAATGGGTGTAGCCCAAGGGTCACAAACGAAGGGGGCGGTGCGCGTGATGTTAAAGTGAGAAATGTGCATGTCAATGTGAGAAGCGTCATCAGGAGGAATGGATGTTGTGTGCATTTTTGTGTTGAACTTCTTTCGCACCGTACGTAGCCAACCGCACTAATCAGTGACGGGGGAAGGACAACAAACTAAACACAAAAACCTAATTCTAAAAAAATGAGTTTTACGTTTCGATTTAAAAGTGCATATAAGGCTCCTGGGTGGCTTCCTAACAACACATACCTAAATTAACCGTGTAACATTCTAAAAAAATAAATAAGAAGATGCCCCGTAGAGCCTCCAACAAAGTGTTGGGTAAGGTGCTCTTAGCTGACACCAATGAAAGCCAGCACGGCGCACGAGGGAGTACTATGGCCAGCACCACGCTCGACCGCCTTTGTCTCCCCAGTGCTGCTGGTTGTACACCACACCAGGTAGATGCCTGGTATTATGGCTGAGTCAACCTAGGGGAGACCCATGAGCGGTTCTGATATATCAACTTACTCTTAATGTACATCAGCCTTGGCTGGACAACAAGTTAAACAGGCGGGGCCGTTCTAAAGAACTCCTTGCGAGCGTGGCTCACCGAATCGCACGCGGTGGCGCTGTTCCTCCATTCACTGCGATCATTTCAATTCCCCCATCGCATCGCCTGCGCTTTGGACTTTGTGACAATCCACGCCACTTACATTACACGGTGGACTTTCATAACGGCCAATTAATTACACGGTAGACTTGTGTCACCACCGCACGACTGGGGAGTGATTTCCGCAATTTACCCGGATGGGTGAAGTATGGTCAAACCACTCCCTTGCCCTCCCCCCACCACGCCCCCCCCTCCCCTCCAACAGTGGTGTGACAAGAAGAGCCGTACAGACACAAAGACAAAGATTCCCCGTATAGCCTTAACACATTTTTGGGGCAAGTGCACATATAAAAGGCCTGAACGGGGGTAGGGTGGCCAGCACCACGCCCGGCCGCCTTTGTCTCCCTAGCGACGATGATTACACACCGCACTCGGGGAGGCCCAGAGCGGGTTCAGATAATGGTCACTGGGTGTTGGTGGCCGTGAGCGGGAATCGAACTCGGGCCGCCGGGTTCGTGGCGTAGTGAACTACCGTACATGCACAACAACAACAACAGCCGTTGCCGTTTCATCATTAAGTGGCGGTGACGTCACCACGGCGCTTTGTGCCATACTAGGTGCACTCCGAGGCCATGTGACACTTCTGTACACAAAGACCCCCCGTATAGCCTGGCCAGATTATTTTGGCAAGTGCTGTTAGCGAGCAGCACTTTCTCCAACGGCACACGAGGGTGGCCAGCACCACGCCCAGTCGCCTTTGTCTCCCTAGTAGCAATATTTACACACCGCACCAGGTACTTACTTAAGTCGGAGTCGATCTAGGAGAGACTCAGGACCGATTGCAGACACACACACACGCACACGCGCCCACATCACACACAAATAGCATGTTGTACATCAATATCCCGCGGCGTGAAAAAAACCCCGCGTCAATTGTCCGGTCCGATGCCCACGTGTGCATGCAAATGAAAAGGTTCATTATGGCCGCGGGCACCCACAGGGGGCTATTGTTGGACCCTGTCCAGCCACTGCGACACACGCCACCCCCCCCGGGTCAGGCAACGAACGCTCTGCCACTCGCTTGGTGGCAGCTGCCAGCTGGCAACGATGGGCAGCATCGTGGGTGCATCACAGAGTAGCTTATTCAACTATCACACGCGTGCACACACACACACTGTGCGTTATTATACTGTACATGATGATGATGATGATTCTGATTTGTTCTGTCCTTGCGTGTGTGTGGCATCGATATGATTCAGGAGATGAATGCCGATGTCGTGGTCTGTTGCTGCTGCTGCTGCTGGCTACGACGAGGGGGCTTCAGCAGAGAGAGAGAGAGTTCGTGTCGTTTTTGCTGTTCCTCCTCTTCCTGCAGGAGCGCAGACTTCAATGGGTTGCCATACGGTGCCATAGTTTGGGCTGCACGGCCACAATCGCACCACTGTGGCTTGTCGATGTCTCTCGATGTGTGTCTATGGATCTCTATGTATCCTCTGTGTGTCTCTATGGGGTTACACTGTGGTCCTTAGTCGGAGTTGCATAGCCACGATCGCACTACTCTGGCTTGTCTTTAATTTGTCTCTGTGTGCGTCTCTGGGTCTCAATGTATCTCTACGTGCCTCCGCGTGGTTACTCTGCTGTGCCCTAGTTTGGGTTGCGTGGCCACAATCGCACAACTGCAGCACGTGTCTTTAATGTTTACATCATGAAGGAGATGCAACCATGAGCCTGGTGATGTTCTGATGCAGTTGATGGTTACACCACCAGCGTGTGTTTTTTTCTCTTTCTTTTTTAAAGAGGAATGTCAAAGCCAAGAGGATGCGATGTTTGGGTCTCGAATGAGGTGCACGCCCAGCCCCGTTGTGAAACGACTGCCAGGCCCGTTGCTGATCAATGCGCGTTGGTGCAAAGGGGGGGGGGGAGGAGGAGGAAGGCAGAGGAACAAACCGCTTCAGATATCGCTTGCCACTGATGTTCCCGTGGCCCGGAATCGAACTCAGAACACAATAAAACTAAAGCTCAACACAGTCGTCAATAGAATGTCCTTAAAATAAATGTAATTGACGACGTTGCAAGCTACGTCCCTTGTTGTATTGAATTCAATTACTCACTGCGCGTTGGAGTGGCCAGGGAGGTAGAGTGCGATAGAAGTTGGAGACTGAAATGTATTGACCGTTACTTGTAGAGCAGTGAGCTAACCACTGCGCCACCGCTCCACGCAGCCTCAGTGACTACAACAATTAGTGAAGATCTGAGCTGTACACACCGCGCGCGCGCATGTGTGTGTGTGCTATCACATACCAGGACCTGATCATATAATCAGGATTGTGAGAATAATTAATCGATTATGGATTCTAAAAACATCTGTTCGTCTCAATTGTTGTCCGACTAGTTCCGTGAATGGGTCGGCGTAGTGGCGCGCTCTGCGACAAACCCGATGGACCTGAGTTCAATTCCGGGCCACGGCTATTACCAGCGATTCGTTGCCCACTTCCCTGTATATTCAACAGAAGCTGAGCGGCGTGATGAAGTATGATCGTGGCCAAACAACTCCCGTGAACTACGTACACGTCGTGGCTCGGACTTCGTCCAGAAGTGGATAGACGCTGGCTAAGGATAATGATGCAGGGACCCACGTTTATTGTAGCCGATGAAGGGAGAACGTCCGCCGAGGGGGATAGGAGATGGTAACAACTTCGTCAGGCATACAGGAGGTCGTGGGTTCGATCGCGACCCTGATCTGGCTGTCACCTTATGAAGCTAGTTGTAATTGCTGACGAAATGTCGTACTCAGATTGTAAGTTCATAATTAAGGTTTTTGGGATAGATTGCGAAAGTAGAAATGTTGTGTCGTAACCCTCCACCACGCGGACATCCACTTTTCTTAGAACTCAGATTGTAAATGTTGTGGATTCGCTCTCCAACACACCGGTGTTGCTATACTAGTAACGAATTGGCACGTTCTGTTTACGTGCCAAACCTTACTAATTGGCTGTGTCGGGTGGTGGCGGGTTTAACGACATATTTATATTTAGGCGATCTAACCCCAAAAAAAAATCTATGTTATGGATGATAATGGTCGCGAAAGCCTCCGTGTAAAATGCGACTCTGATGCCGACTGTATATTTGGAGTTTGTATGTTCGCCGGGTCCTCCGGTTTTCCCCTCCGCATTTAGAGAACATGTGTTTAGATAATTTGGCTGCTATAAAAGACCACACGATAAGCCACTTAATTGGGCTATAATTTGTGATAGGCAGGTCGCTTCTGAAACAAAGAGCTACATAGCGCGGTGGGCCTTAACTGGTCAAAATAAAATAAAAAAGTTTTTACTACTCGGCTGGGTGGATGTTTTGTCACCTCAGGATCGTTAGAGGAAGCGGTGGCGGCTTTGGGAGGCAATTCATCCAGCAGTGGAGTAACAATAACTAATAATGCTGACGACGATGATATCCTGACTGCGGGGAGGGCGTTCTTCCTTTTATCCGAGCTTGATAATAATAATTAAGTAAGTAGGGTCACGTACAACTATAACGCTTTTTTAATTTGCCCATCTGTAAGCTGGGGTCATGTGCGGCGTGGGGGGTCCGGGGGACAGGGGACACGTGTCTTGTACCCCCGCCCCCCATTCCATACTTCACCCACCCCGCCCCCCTTCACCCAGCCAGTTACGCCCCTCGCATGCCGACATAAGCGAGGGGAGTTCACCGGCAATGGAGAAGCAGCAGCAGCAGCAACAACAAGCACGCCAGAGACTTCGTTTGGTGTGGGCGGCGTGGGCGGGAGACGCCTCCAAGCAACCCCGAGCCACTCACCCAGCCACCCCGTACATCCGACTCTTTCAGAGGCGCACACAGGGAGGTCACGCTCACCCGCAGCCTCGCAGCTTGTGTGCACTCCCACCACCAGCGACCATTCACCCTTCCACCACCGCCACCACCAGCCAACCATCACAATCCCAGCACCACGAGGCCCTCTCCACTCCCATCGTCACCACGATTACCAACCTCTCTCCTAATACCATCCACTACACCGCCACCTACATCATCCTCTCACCACATCCCAACCACCACCATCAACATTCGCCTTCCCCTCACCACCACTTACCATCCAATTCACCACAACCAACCCAACACTACCTGTCCATAACCCCAACCGGATCACCACACCCTACCCTCCTAATACAATCCACGCTGCCACCACCACCACCAACCTAAAACCGCCACCACCACCCCACTACCTCACCTTCCTGTGCTCACCATCACCCACCACCTCGCCTTCCTGTGCTCACCACCACCCACCACCTCACCTTCCTGTGCTCACCACCACCCACCACCTCGCCTTCCTGTCCTCACCACCACCACCACCACCACCCACCCCGCCTGGCCCTCTACCCTGCCCACCCCACCCACCCACCCACTCGGTCCCACCTCTTTTTTTTTTACGCGCGACCACAAAAGGCCCCATTCACAAAATCAAACAGCACAAGACAGGGTGCAGCTTTAGTTTTTTTTATTTCCCGTCTCGTTCATTATTTATTTACCCTCGCTATTAAACACTGACGGCTCACTCACAAAGGGTTGCAGAAGCGTGCGCCTATGGCCGTCACAATGTGCGATTGTAGAGGCGAGGGGATACCAAAAGAGATGCCAAGAGATACCGAAGGAGATACCAAAATCTTCACGTGCAAGTCCCAGATAAAGTTCCACCACCCCCTCCACGCCCGTTCGTCTTGCCGAGCCGCACACTTTAAACAATCGCACAGTGTAAATTGTTTTAAGTGTGAACAAAATGTGTACACAAGCGTACGCTCGGCTGCTAATGGGGAGCTGATGTGACCGAACGCGTGCAGCAAAGTCGCTTCTTGATGCCCCGGTGTAATGGCCTGGAGTCCCCTTCGGACGCTGTTCATCATGTCGTCCGTCTATAGTCCGTAATTGGGGGGGGGGGGGGGTCACGATAACTTTTGTAAAAAAAAAAAGATCCGATAGGAAAGCGACTTTCGTGTAAAGTTGCGTTGCATTTAGGGACTTAGCCGCCGGCCAAATTGATCGAAATGCTGACCAAACCCTACAGCGACACGAAAACCAGACACAACGCAGCAAAGGGCTATTTGCAAATATACATAAAGCCCTTTGCCATGACAGCGACGCGTCAGCTTCCGTCCTGTCAATTAAATCATTCCGAGGAACAAATCACAGACGTTGGAAAGTTGTTGTAGGTATGTTGCTGAACTTCTTTCGCGCCGTGCGCAGTCAACCGTGGTGATTGAAGGTGCGAATCCGCGCAGTGCGCGTGGTTTTTCTTCCTTGTTTAGTGGCAGCGTTTACGGCAAAGGCTGCTACCCCCCTCCCCCCACATCATTCACGCCCGTCCCGGGTCCTCCCAGACATATGTTGATTTTTCAAATTCTCACCCCCCACCCACCCACACCACCTTGCGTCTGACAATGGCTCAGAGCCATACATCTCGAGTCACGTGTCTACAGTCAGTGACCCTTTCACTCAGCCCCCACCACCTCGATTCTTCTCTCTTCCTCGACAGACCCAATGCCCTCCCGACTCTCCCTCTCTCCCCCCTCCCACCAGCGCCCCCTTACCGCACCCCCGCCCCTCTTCCCATGCCACAAATCTTCACTTCAGCTTCCTGTGACCTTTGTCTGAACCACAGCAATGGGCTTGGCCGACAAGGCCCCAATAGTGGCCCTTTGTGATTGATGTCCATTGGGCTGTGATATGTCATGGTGGCTCAAAAGTCACGGCACATGAGGGTTGTTATATTTATTTTAACAAATCACATTTAGGGCTATTTAATTCATTTTATCAAATGTTCAAACCGACCTCCCATGAACATAAATGAATGCAACGTTAATTATCTTTTGATCTGAATTTTAGAACTTTTTTCAGATTTCGACGTGTAATCTTTGAACATTGAACCAGTTATGTTTCGTCTTAATTAATTCAATTCATTCATGAGTTCTTGGTGGAATTTTGTAATCGACCGATTTGAGGTCGCCGCACAGGAAGAAGAAGAAAACTAGATATTAATAATTATAAAAAAACATAAAATATAATCTTAAAGACTAAACAACTACAATGTTATCACGCCAGTGGTAAAATAAATTAAATGACCCTCGACATTGGCCATTAAGCATGCGAGCGACTTTAAGATGATGTCATCGCCATCATCATCATCAACAGCAGCAGCTATGATCTATCAACTGCTGGATGAAAGTCTCCCCCCCCCTCCCCCGCCAGCATAATCCGGCACCCATCTCATGCTCTCGCGACACTTCAATCCATTCATCACCTGCATATCAGCTCCGCGTTTCGTCACTCCATCTCCAGGACGAACGTACTCCACGTCGTGTCGCCTCGTTACCGAAATCCTAGATTAAAACGTCGGGCGTGAAAGCGGCGGTGCAGTGGTTAGCGCAATGAACTCCGAACCCCGTCGACCTGAGTTCGTTTCCTATCCAAGGATAACATCGGCGGTGATTGATGTCTGAACCGGTCCTGGGCTCCCCGCATATAGCTGGTGCATAAAAGTACAATACAACAACGGATC
Source organism: Petromyzon marinus (assembly GCF_048934315.1). Taxonomy (NCBI): domain Eukaryota; kingdom Metazoa; phylum Chordata; class Hyperoartia; order Petromyzontiformes; family Petromyzontidae; genus Petromyzon; species Petromyzon marinus. The sequence continues at coordinate 17,291,462 of NC_133683.1, forward strand.
TGGATGTTCTGTTGTCCGTCACGCAGCCCCGCAGGATTATAGTATGTAGCTCGGTGGCTAGAAGATGTTAACTACCTCGCCTGGTATGCAGGAGGTCGTGGGTTAGATCCCTACCCTGACGCCTGCTGCTGTATATTTGGAGTTTGCGTGTCTCTCTCTCATCATCATCACGATGGCTTGGAGATGTTAACTACCTCGCCTGGTATGCAGGAGGTCGTGGGTTCGATCCCTACCTTGACGCCTGCTGCTGTATATTTGGAGTTTGCGTGTCTCTCTCTATTCATCATCACGGTGGCTAGGAGATGTTAACTACCTCGCCTGGTATGCAGGAGGTCGTGCCCTGACGCCTGCTGCTGTATATTTGGAGTTTGAGGTGTCTCTCTCTCATCATCATCACGGTGGCTAGGAGATGTTAACTACCTCGCCTGGTATGCAGGAGGTCGTCGGTTCGATCCCTACCCTGACGCCTGCTGCTGTATATTTGGATTCTTCTCCGGGCCCTCCGATTGTTCCCTCCACGTTTAGAAACAACGTCACGCGTTTGCCTGCAATACATTTCCCAGTGAAAAGCCACTTCGTTGAGCTATCACTTGTGGCCAGGCCGCTTCTGAAAAAGAGCTGGTATTGGTAAAATAAAATATTGTTTAGTTTGGTTTCATGATGGTCATTCATCCAAGCGCTTTCCAGGTTCAGACCTGCTTAGCTTCGGATATATGACAAAATCAGGACTGCTTCGTATTCTGCCTGTTTGCTTCACAGATTGGTAGAGGCGCGATCGTGCGTATGGGGGGGGGGGGTCAAGTTGAGTGTCAATAACCCCCTCGTGTTTACCTTCTGTCACGTGTATTGCTTTGTCTGGCCCAGGTTTCGCTGGAAAAAAAATATCGACGGTTTGTTCTCCAATGAGGTCCCACGTGGTGATAATAAAGGACACGAATGAGTGAGCGAGCGAGCCGAGCGAATGAATGGACCAGACGGTTGGTCCGATCGGTCCGGTCGCATGGTGACAACTCTAGGCGCTGAACGGCAAGAGGTGGACTCGGCTGGGGTTCTCGCCAAGGTTGTTAGTAATGCACGAGTGAGTGAGTCTACGAGAGAGAATGTCGATATCAATGGACATTCACCTGAATACATATATATACGTACGTACATGAATTATTGGGTGAACGATAGATGCAATCTGAATGAGCTTTCTAAACTAAAATAAACTAAACTATTTTATTTTTAATCAGGCAAAGGCCATTGAGCAATATATCTCTTTTTTTAGAAGCGACCTGGCCAAAGATAGTGATAATTCAACGAAGTGGCTCATCACGTGGACATGTATAGCAGCCAAAATAATCACGTTGATTCTAAATGTAAAGGGAAAAGCCGGACGACCCGGAGAAAAATCATCCGCGCGACCACGGGGAGAGAGAGAGAGACGTGCAAACTCCCAATATACAACAGGCGTCAGGGCCGGGATCGAACCGACCTCCTGCATACCAGGCGAGGGAGTTAACATCTCGGCACCGCGGCGCCCTCACCTGGCCATGAGGCACATGAATGGTGGGGTGAGGCGTGGGTACTCCTCCTGTTCACTACCTCTCCCAATACGTACCGCCCAGTGTGGAACTGCATGCCCTGAAGACCCTCTTCTCGATAGTACAGGACTTTCTCTACACCCCTCCCCCCCTCCTCCTCCCCCTCCCCTCTCGTGGAGGCCCCTTCTGCTAACTGTGGCGCGAGCGAGCGAGAAATTGCATGGCCGCGCCTTTATCTTTGAACGTGCCACGTGGGAACGAGAGAGAGGAGGGGGGGGGGGGCGTGTGGCACACTTAACGGAGCGTAGATATTTTTCTCTCTCTCTCGCTTTTTAAAACGAGCCTCGGCTCTTGCGGATACACCCTATTTGTCTTTTTTGACACAGCATGTCTCCTGCGCGCAACGTTGCCGGAATGTCCGCGGAATGACTACTGTTGAAGTACAGGCGAGGGCAAATGCTTTTATGAGACCACACCGAGATTCTGTAAAAACAAACAATGGAACTAAAAACGACTCACCGCGCGTCGTCGCCATCACAATGATGATTGTTGCTCCAATTATTGTAATTGTCTCACCAGATGAACTCGTAACACACGATGTTTAACCATTCGTCTTCCGCTGTCTGGGGAGCGGTGGCGTAGTGGTGAGCGCTAATCTGAGTACGAACACGGCGACGCGAGTGTCGTTAGATTCCTGCCCGCCGATAACATCAGTAGAAAAAAACATATATATAGAAACGTCGTAATAGTAAATGTTGTGGATTTGCTCTCCAACACACCGGAGTGCTGAAGTCGTAGCTACGTAATTGGCACGATTTGTTTATTTAACAAACCGTACTAATTTGCTGTGTCGTATGGTGGCGGATTAAACGACACATTTATATTTACGCGATCTGACCCTCCCCAAAAAAAACGTTATTATAGATATATCTCTAAATCGGCTTGCTAAGCCTCCACAATCAGCCTTAGATGAGTGCCCGATGCGATCTTCTCAACACCAGCGCTGTGGATACAAAGATGGCCAAGCCGAGAATGGGTCCGGACCACATCACCCTCGTGCGCCGTTCCCGGAATTAAATAGTTTGCTCGCTCCCCAGCACTTGCCCCCTAAGCAGTTCGTGAATCGTGAAGGCTACACGGGGCGGGCGGGGGGGGGGGCATCTTTTGTCTGTTAGCTTTTACAAAATAATAACCTTATGGTCACGTGTGTGGCGTGCAAAGAGAAGCAGTCGACCCAAATATGTTAACCCCCGTGCAGCCTTCAGAAATGTTTCTCTCTCGTCTGAAACTTGTAAAACTTTGCCCTGTTCACCCCCAACCCACCCACCCACCCCGCCCCTCGGATGTCACAAGAGGCTGTTATTATTATTATCATCATCATCACGCTGCATTGTGACACACAAAAAACCGCAGAATGCTCAGTCGCTGCAGACACTTAAGCAAACTTTACAATCAGTTCCTCGTATTGTTTTTTTCTTTCTTCTTAAAGTCACCGGCGAAGACTTCTTGGAATCGAATAGCTCGGTCGAGTTAAATGACACCTTTATTGTTTGAAAGAGTCTGACCGCTCACTGCAATTTTAGCCAATAGGGGGGCGGGGGACACGTGGGGGGGGGGGGTGGAAAGGTGGGCTCTTTCCGTCTCGTGGGATGTCGCGTTTAAAACTTGCGTTTAAACATGACAATTGTGCACGATAGAGGGGTTTTTTGGGGTTAGATCGCGTAGATATATAAATGTGTCGTCAAAACCCGCCACCACCCGACACAGCCAATTAGTAAGGTGCTTTAAACAATATGCTTTAAACAATTAAAAGTGTGTGTGTAATACTATGCGCAATACTATGAATACCAATGTTTGAGTTTCTTGCTACCGGGACAGATGTCAAAACATTTACATCTTATGTTTTCATTGTATCTTATATGTTCAACATTATATCTTCAGCCGTTCCCTGTGACCCCCCACCCTCCTTGCACCGACGCGCTTTGCCCCTACTGACCACTAGACATCTGTGAAAAAAGAGCTTCTTAGCTCATCGGATTCCTCCAGTATATACATATAAAATCCGATTTAAGACCAGCGTGGTGAAGTATGGTCACATAACTCATAAGACCCCACACGATGTGGGGGGGGGGCGGGGGGGGGGGCTCATCCAGCAGTGGATTATGAAAAGGGCTTGACATCACGTGATTCATACTCAGTTTCTTTTGGATTAGTGAGTTGTTAGTTCGTGTAGATATAACAGAAATACAATATTTTTCCAAGTTACAAATGGATTTGATTGGCACTGTCGGGTGGTAGAGGGCTACTAGTTATGAAAATGACGTTATATCTACACGGCCATGTAGCCCAAAATAAACTAACTTATGAATCGTTTATTACGCTGCGTGCAGAGAGAACATCCACTACATCGAAATGATTCGCAGAACGAGCCCGTCTGAAACAGAACCTGCCTTGAAAGGAACACCTTAACAGTAGCACATAAATTCAATCGTGGATACGTGCCACGAAGCGAATACTTGCTTTCATTTATATGCTCTGTAGATGGACCATTGCCCGAACCGTCGCATATAATATATCTTTTTGTCAGATCAAAACCACACGGGCGTCTGAAATTTCATCTCTCGACAAATTCGCCACCAGGTGGCAGCAGCTTCCCAATGATTCCACAATTTACCAACCAAACAAACCTCAACACGGCCTGCAATGACACCGCAGCAATTGATCGTTGTCGTGACTTTCTGACTCGCCCCCTACTGGACATCTGCTTAAATAAAGAAGAGCCTCGTCACTGTTCGGACGTCTCCAGGATAAAATAAAAGATTTAGATTCTGATGTGCGTGTGCCGGCGATGTAGGTCTAACTTTCAGAGATTTGCTACAGATTTACGCGTTTGGAATCTGCGTTGCAATTATCCCCCCCCCCACTCCTGCGGAAACGTGAGAGGACCCTCCTGAAATAGTCTTGAGGCTCTCCAGGGTACACAAGGGGAATAATAATAATGATAACTCTTGTTGAAAATAAATCATACAATTACCATCACAAACGCAGCCTTCTGATGCAAATTTAAATCTGTTCAACATTGACTTCTCCACGCACCAGAACTCTCTCGTTTTTGGTACAGTGAACACCTACAGTATTTTGTCAATCCACTTCTGGATGAGGGTCTCCCCACGCTGTTGCAAATCGTGGATGGCTGTGAAACGCGTACACGTGGGAGCGTACACGTAGAATACAACAATTTGACTTCACTGAACTGCCCACCGAGAGTAGCTACGTAGACGCGCAGCGTATATCAAACCTCCGTGTACATGGTGGGAGAAATCCAAGCACTGTCCAGGCTGAAATACCCTGCTTAGCTTACAATTAATTTGGTAATATCAAATCGTGTATATGTACGCGCGTGTGTCTGCCCATCACCCAGCCTCAAATGAGTGCCTGGTGTGATGTGTAAACATTGCAACTGGGGAGACAAAGGCGGCCGGGCGTGGTGTTGGCCACTCACTCCTTCTTATGCCGCGCCGGCCTTCATAGGTGCTCGCTAACCGCACTTGCCCCAAAAGTCTGTTGAAGGCTATAGGAAGGTATCTTTGTATTTGTCTGCGCATCGCGAACCCACTCAACTTCACTCTAACTCATGCGTTGTGTCTCGAGAGAGATAGATACCCTGGTGTTTGCGTAAACTATAAAACTAAATTGTATTTGTCGAAGTTAAAGTTAATTATTAATTATCACTAACTTAGCCCCATTGTGTAGTAAAGTTCGTGAATACAAACACTGCCACGCGTTTTCCATTCCTCTCGATTTTCACTTCATTGTAAGTGTCCACACTGCTCTGGGGCAAAACGTTCAGTTACCTTTAAAACAAACAACGAGACAAAGATGCCATGCATATAGCAGTGGTGGCGAATTGCGCAAGCAACCCAAGCAAAAAGCACAGGGTCCCAAGGAGATCAAGGGGTCCCGGATTACTGAAACATATGAGTTGCATCAAAATATATAATCTTATTAAAATCGCTAAAGGCGCTCTTTGGCATAGCTTACAAAGCAGGGACACGGAATTGAATGGTGTAGTTGACGGGGGCAGTGCTACAAAGGTACTGAGGAGTGGATGACAGCGATCGAGGAGTAACTTGGGGATCGTGAAAGGGTTTTAGGGGAGGGACGGGAAGAAGTGGAGGGGCGAGGGGAGGGAAGAAGAAGAGAATGGACAACAGAGAAGGGGCGAGGCTTTAATAGAGGAACAGGAGAATGTTAAGAAGGGGGACTGCATTATGTACAAGGGACGTTAAAAAGAAAATATAAATTCAAATCCGATTAAACATCGCAAAACAATAAACGTAATAAGGGGGACGTGAGTCTCTGTCGTCTCTCTTTCTGCGCCTCTCTTCACTCATCTTGCCACTTTTATTAGTGCCTCTATATCTCTTATCTCACTACATCTCTCTCTCTCTGGTGTTCTTAGAACACCCCCATGGGCTAGCAGCACCACTGCTGTACAGCCGACAGGGGCTGCTGTCGGGACAAAGTGCCCTTAGCGAGGAGCCACCTGTGATGGCCGGCACGGCACACGAGGCGGTCGGTGGTTGTTGATCGAGCCAAGCCCGGCCGCCTTTGTCTTCCTCGTGACCGATGATTACCCACCGCAGGAGGTTACTCAAGTGAGTCTGCGTCGACCCGAGGGGTAGTTCCAGAGCCTCTGTTAATATTCGCACTCACGACCATTGCCCGTGAGTGCGAACCGAAAGTCGGCCTTGCCAACTTTTGTTACGCCCCAACACCAACAACACCAACACCACCACCAACAACTACAACAAACGCCACTTTAATTGCGCTGTACCATGGCGAACCATTGCGTTGAATGCGCGGTGAGTGCGCGCTATAACCGCCGTGCCCGACCGCTCACGACACACGGATAATGTTGCCGGCCGTCAGACGACAACTCAGCACCTGCACAAGTTGGGGTGGGGGGTGGGGGGGTGACTGGGGGTCAATGAAGTCGCTGGGCTGGGTAGTGGCAGGTCAGGCTCGGAGTAGCGTCACGCTTGCTTGTGCCGTTTTTGTGCTTTTGGTTGCTCAGTCGTCCCCCCCCCTACCCCAGCCCCCCACCCACCCCTACCGCAGGTGTCACAAGCGGCCGTGCTGTCGGCGCCGTGTGCGGCGAAACGAAGTGACCAAATCGGATCGCTTGTCGCCAGAGACAGCTGCGACCGGTGTTTCGTTTTGAGCAGTGTGAACAGTCCGGAACGCTCTCGCATGCCGCATGCTTCTCGTCTAGCTTTGTCCTTTGCAACCTGCTCATAGGACTACAATTGTATTGTTGTTTTTTTGTTGTGTGTATGTGTGTGTGTGCGCAGTCATTGGTGACCGGGCTGAAACCATCAACTCACAACGCTAGATAACCCAGGTTTAATCGCGGCCCCAGCTTACGTGAGTCTATGCGTCTCTGTGTGAGTCTATTTGTCTCTACGCGAGCCTGTGGATCTCTATGTAGGTAGATCACCAGTGACCGGGCTGAAACCATCAACTCACAACTGCAGAGAACCCAGGTTGAATCACGGCCCCAGTCTACGTGAGTCTATGCGTCTCTGTGTGAGTCTATTTGTCTCTAAGCGAGCCTGTGGATCTCTATGTAGGTAGATCACCAGTGACCGGGCTGAAACCATCAACTCACAACTGCAGAGAACCCAGGTTGAATCACGGCCCCAGTCTACGTGAGTCTATGCGTCTCTGTGTGAGTCTATTTGTCTCTACGCGAGCCTGTGGATCTCTAGGTAGATCACCAGTGACCGGGCTGAAACCATCAACTCACAACTGCAGAGAACCCAGGTTGAATCACGGCCCCAGTCTACGTGAGTCTGTGCGTCTCTGTGTGAGTCTATTTGTCTCTAAGCGAGCCTGTGGATCTCTATGTAGGTAGATCACCAGTGACCGGGCTGAAAGCATCAACTCACAACAACAGAGAACCCAGGTTGAATCACGGCCCCAGTCTACGTGAGTCTGTGCGTCTCTGTGTGAGTCTATTTGTCTCTACGCGAGCCTGTGGATCTCTATGTAGGTAGATCACCAGTGACCGGGCTGAAAGCATCAACTCACAACTACAGAGAACCCAGGTTGAATCACGGCCCCAGGTTTTAGTCACATCTGGACGGCTGAAACCTGGATCCGAACCGAGGAGGCAAAGGGCTCTGACCTCTGGGCCAACCGGACTGCCTCTCGAATGCACTCCCCGATTAGCACGGTTGGCTACGCACGGTGCGAAATAAGTTCAACATACATACCGCACGTACACTGCGATGAAGAATTCTGGAGTTGCCACCTGTGCTGTTTTTTCCAGGATGTTGGCAGCTGAGTAATAATCCACCACTCAAGACAACGCTGCCTGGAGGAGTTATCGTATCGCGATAAGTCATTGTCAGATTATTCTTCCTCTTATTATTATTCCGTGGATATGCCCTGGTTTACTTGGGATGGGGGGGGGGGGTGTTGTATTGTACCTCACAGAGGTGGCAACCCTTGTCTCTCACCTCTGGGGGAGTCTCATATTTTAGGCACTTGAAAGCTCACCAAGTTTCCCAGCAGTAACTCTCCAATCATTCAATGATTTACCTCTTTATTGGCCCTGTCACTATTCCACCCGGCGGCTGTAAACCCTCCCCACCCCCCCCAAAAAAACCCCAAACCGATTGCAAAACACACGCGGCGTTGGCGCGCGCCCTAACATCTCCCTTCTCCCGCTTTACTTCATTCTGCACGAAACTCGCAAGCCCCCCCCCCCTGCCCCCCCCCCCCACCAGCAACGCCTGTCGCGGAATTATAATTGTGGGTCACACCTGCCTCTATCACCGTTGTCACCCGGAAAAGCAACCCCCGAACCTTCGCAAACAGACGTCAGAAATCCTAAGGGTGCCACTGCGGCTCGGAGATGTCAACTACCTCGCCCGGTATTCAGGAGGTCGTGGGTTCCATCCAGACCATCACGCCTGTATATTTGGAGTCGTCGTGTTCTATTCTCCCCCTCGTCGAGTGGATATTTTCACCGGATCCACCGGGTTTTTTTTTTTCCCTCCACATTTAGAATCAACGTGCATGTAGAGTATTTGGCTGCTATAAATGTCCACGTGATAAGCCACTTCGTTGAGCTATCATTCTCGGGCCGGTCGCTGCTGAAATAAAGAGCTACATAGCTCAGTGGGCATTACCTGGTAAACAAACAATTAAGTAGATTAAGCGGGTCTTCCAAAGCCAGCACCGGGTTCGGATTGGTGGCGACATGGATGGAACGTGAATCATAGCCACAAGTCGTAAAGAATACTCAGAATCAGAATCTGTATTCATGCATGAGGAATGCGACGAGATATACAGCTCTTTTTCACCGATGTCCAGTAGGGGCGGGTCAGAAAGTTAGACCAACAAACAATACAAAACAAACACGATCGGAGTGCAAAGTATACCAAAGGTAAACAAATCACGAAACAAAAATGAAACTTTTTATTTTTGATTTAAAGCTTTCGTGACTGCAGTGATTCATATTCTTAGCTCTTTCGGTAAAGTCACGTTGAAGGGAAACAATAAAATAATATTTATATATTTTATATATTTTATTATTTTATTGTTTCCCTTCAACGTGACTTAACCGAAAGAGCTAAGAATATTTTTTATTTTACCAGGTTAAGCCCACCGAGCTACGCAGATTTTTGTTTTCAGAAGCGACCTGTCCACACACAATAGCGCCACGAAGTGGCCCATCACGTGGACATTTTTGTCAGCCTGGCAGCCGAATACTCTAAATAATCTCAATCATATTGAACGTCACGTGATCTGCCAGCATGGGGAGGAGGCCCTCACACAACCTCGCATTGACAGAAGTGACGTGCAAATGAAGGTGTTGACCCGATTCCCGGTCACGGATAGCATCAGTGAGTGAATATGTGAACCCGTACTGTGTGAAGTATGGTCAAGCAGCGCCCCCCCCCCCCCCCCCCTTCATCATGACCGACGCAGCGTGGAGAGGCCCTCATCCAGAAGTGACTTGCCAAAGGGATGAAAAGTATTATTTATATATATATTTTGCACAGAGTGTAAAAAAAGGTCGCGGAGGAGATATCGCTAACGGACTTCACGCCCCTCCGCAACAATGCAGCCTTTTGTTCCGCCCAAAACGATATTCTTGTAGCCGCGCATTGGCACGGTGTCCCGAAGTGTACGAGCGCGCACCCGGGCACAGAATTGCAGCCACAGACGCTCGCACACGCGGCCGTGTTGATGCCGAATCGCGCCCGGCCCGTGCTTGTCGACTTTATGGATGTCTGGCACCTATCACAAAACGGAACACCAAAATATAAAAAAACAGAGAGAGAGAGAAAAAAAAGAGAGAAAATTTATTTACAGACAATGGCTCTGTGGCTGTGGTGGTTGCTGGTGGTGGTGCTGGAGCTCACCTCCCCCACCCCCCCCCCAGGTCGACTCAGCCTCGAATGAGTATTTGCTGCGGTGTGTAAACATCAGCACTGGGGAGACAAAGGCGGTCGCGCGTTGTGCTGACCAGCCACCTCCCACTCGTGCGCCGTACCGACCTTCATAGGTGCTACTCGCTAACAGCACTTGCCCCAACAGTCTGGTGAAGACTATCAGGGGGAACTGTGTCTTTGTGGCTGGTGCACACCCCTTTAGTATATAGTTATTCCAGGCGGGGCTGTTGACAGTACGGTGCCTGTATGAGGCAGTGCAGAAAGTAGGTTGATGGTATTTGTTGACTTTGATTGATCCTCACCGTTGCATACACGGGCACTTGAACTCTATTCCCTAAGACAAAGACACTGATGTCCCGCATAGCCTTAACGAACTGTAGGGGGCAAGTGCTGTTAACGAGCACCTATGAAGGCCGGAACGGCACACGAGGGAGTGAGTGGCCAACACCACGCCCGGCCGCCTTTGTCTCCCCAGTGGCGACGTTTACACATTGCTCCAGGTACTCATTTGAGACTGCGTCGATCTAGGGGAGGCCTAGGACCGGTTCAGATAATCGTCACTGGTGTCGGTGACCGTGAGCTGAAATCAAACTCAGATCAAGTTCGTAGAACAGTTCGCTAACCACTGCGCCACCGCTCCCCAACTCTACCTCCCCCCCCCCCCCCCACACACGCAGTATACTTAGGACATTGACATTTGCTATACGCACCAGGCAGGCCTCCCTTTCAAAAGTAACAACCCTTTATAGGGCTGCCACCTGTAGATAATTATCAGCATGGACAACAAACGTCTCAATCGGCACCTGTGGAGAGGCGCTGGCTCGATTCAGAATCAGAACGGTTTTTTTTAGACTGGAGAAATCCGATGAGCCATGAAGCTCTATTTTAGAGATGCCCGTTTGGATTGTTTGTGACATTGCGCGATTGTGAGAGGTGGTGGTGGCCTTTAGAGTCGTCCATCCAGCTGTAGATGGAACATGGCCGAAGCGTCCCAAACTCTTTGAGAATTGCTTGAGATGTTGATGCCTTTCTTCCGAGGTCTTATTTCTCCCCGTAAGTAACACGCGGCTTCAAAAGACACCGATTCTATTTTTGCCTCTTAATAACTCCATAAGCAGCAGCCGCCGACACCATCCCGGGATGTCACTTCCCGCCCAGCACCTGCACACAAGCTGATCGCTCCATCTCCATGGTGGAGGTCCTCTTGGATGCATTCCATTCCTTGGCAGCCCTCTTCGTCATCGTGCTTGACTCTCCTTGCCAGCGACGCGTCCTGCTAGAGCCCCCCTAATTCTCCTCTTAGCCGCTTCAATTTGCGTCTTTAACCTGCGTGTGGTTCTCCGATCCGCGTGTTTCCCTCACTGTCACTTAAATGCATTTCCACGCACGGATCTCTCCGCGCTTCTTTGCGCAAACTTTTCACCGTTGCGAGGTATTCTCACCCGTTCTTGTTGTGCTGGTTAACCACCGCTGTGTCTGAAGCACGTGTCACGCGCAGCATTGTAGTGCGCACTTCGTAACAACAATAACAACACCCCACCCACCCTCCATCAAAGCGTCTCGTTGTTTGTAACGTGTGCTGCGCGTACCGATTCTCGCCGCATTGTATCGCGACCGACGTGGCCACAATTGTGAGTAACCAACATTTGTACCGTGTAGCAAACATCTGCGCCCGCACCAGCAGCAAGACTACCATGAAATAGAGCCTAACTACGTGCGGTGCGAAAGAAGTTTAACGTACCTACATAACGGCTCATTTTGGGCCCACCGCCTGCTGAAATAAAAACAATCCATCGATCTACTTTAGGCGTGTTGCTTTGTTGCTCTTCCACTCGCAAATGTAATCTAATTGTATATATTGATACATACATAGAGCACATTCAGTCAATGTGCTCTCTTGACATAGCTTACACAACGGTGACACAGAATGGAATGGTGTATTTGGCTGGGGCAGTGCTTCAAGGCATTGAGGAATTGAGTGACGGCAGCGACAGAGGGGTAACCTTGGGGGGTCGCGAAAGGGCTACAGGGGAGGGATGGGAAGGAGTGGAGGGGCGAACGGAGGGAAGAGAAAGGGGGTGATGGAGAGGAGAGGAACGGAAGGATGTTGAGGGGGACTGCTCAATGCACAATAAAAGTTTATTCCATTAAAAGGTGGACATTTTTTTTTATAGCGGCCCGTGATTAATGCAACAAAATCTTGTCATTATAAATACCATGAATATTGCGGTGGTGTTAGCAATGTGACGAGACGCAAGCAAAGACTATTTGACACGTGGCGACGCAGAGTAAAGTACCAGATTCTATTCTAACTGGCCCGGGTCATGCCTGGTAACACGCTTTAACCAATGCGGTCACGCAACCCACCCATTGTTTGCACAGACACAATGAGATCCCATTTCCCCTTTAATTTGTTTTCATTTTAATTTCCTTTTTTTTACACAACTGCGAAATATCTTGGCAAATATTAAACGACTGTACTGTGCTGTATGCGTAACTATAATTCGCCCAGGGCTGGTTGGAGAGGATTGGTGCAGCGGTTTGTAACTTGCGCTATGAAAACAGCGGCCTTCAACTTACGTCTTCCCAGCCAAGGCGAACATCTGAATCGAAACACCAACCACCTCCACAGACCAGCGCTCACCAAAACCTCACTGACCAGCGTGGTGAAGTATGGTCAACCCCGCCCCCACCGCATCCAATAATCGAGGCCTTCATACAGCAATGGTTTGACAAAAGTGGCTGTAAATGATTAATTATGGTGAAAATCGGACGTGCCCGGGAGGACGTTCGCAGAGGAGATGGAACGATTAAATTAGTAAATTGTCAGGTGCAAGGTTGATTGCTGCACTGCGGGGTAAGTGCAGGAAGCAGATTCAGTGGAATTAGTAAGGGCTGAAAATGATACATTAATATTACCATATTATCTGCATTACGTAACTTGGTGACCCGCCCCTGCTGGGCATCTGTGAAAAAGAGCTTCATAGCTCATCGGATTCCTCCAGACTAAATTAATATTCTGACTCTGGAACGCATCGATGTGGAGGCGATGGGTTCGTGGATCGCCGTACAGATGGGCTTCGAGAAGGTGCCCTACTTTGTCCCGCCGGGAGAAGTCAGTAGGGCCAATAGAATAATCGCCATCCTTACGGGGATAGAGCGTTGCCCCCTTGCACGGGTGGGGTTTTCTGCGGGTGTTCCGGTTTCCTCCTCTCGCGTGTATAATTAACGCAAATTTATGATTAATTGGCTGAAAAACAATCTTAAATTAAATAACCCACGACTCAGTGTGCCTCTCCTGGATAGATAATTCGTAACAAAAAATGAGAAAAGTAAAAATGCAGAATACGGTAAATGCGTAATCCCCTCCATATGGAGAATACGGTAAATGTGTTAGTCACTTCATATGGAGAATACGGTAAATGTGTTAGTTACTTCATTTGGAGAATACGGTAATGTGTTAGTCACTTCATATGGAGAATACGGTAAATGTGTTAGTCACTTCATATGGAGAATACGGTAAATGTGTTAGTCACTTCATATGGAGAATACGGTAAATGTGTTCGTCACTTCATATGCAGAATACAGTAAATGTGTAATCCCCTCCATCTGGAGAATACGGTAATCGCACACACACGCGCGATCCGACGCACGTATCGACTTTCGTCGAAACGCCAAGCCCCAATCGTCAGCCAGCACGGCATTTGCTGTACTTCAACACCAGCCGGGTCGAAGAACACGAAGATCAACGCCTAAGTGGACACCGAACCCGAGCAGCAGCTGACTCGTGAGTGCTTCTCCCCGAGGAGACACACAGCCAAGACCTTTAAGACGGCGCTGTCACGCTCGGGCAGAAGCCTCGAGGAGGACGAGGAAGGAAGGATTGAGGAGGAAGAGGAGGAGGAGGAGAGCGAGTTTAATCAATCATGTCCTCGCGTCAAGCATAAAGTAAAAGGTTTGGAGCGCACAGGCGTCGCCTGCGTAGGTGGGGAGCATCCACGGAGCAATGGAGAGTGGCGACGTGACAGTGATAGAGGGGAGGGGTGGATAGAGAGGGAGGGAGAGGGGGAGAAAGAGTAATATTACAACTATTACATATAAAACATAGGGGGAACATAGACATGGAGTAGGGAGAGAGGGGGTAGAGAGAGAGGGGGTAGAGAGAGAGGGGGGGAGGGGTAAGGAGAGCAGAGCGTGAAATCTAATGTGAAATTTTTATTTAAAAAGGGGGGGGGGAGGGGGTTACATAAAGCAAAGCATAAAAAAACGAAATCATACACCGAGCATCTTCTTGTTTCTTCTGATCGTAAAAAAAGAGAAGGGGGGAGAGAGGGTTGGAGAGAGAGGGATGGAGATAGAGGGATGGAGAGAGAGGGATGGAGAGAGAGGGTTGGAGAGAGAAGGATGAGATAGAGGGAAGGAGAGAGAGGGATGGAGAGAGAGGGATGGAGAGAGAGGGATGGAGAGAGCGGGATGGAGATAGAGGGATGGAGAGAGAGAGGGGGGAGAGAGAGGGGAGAGAGAGAGGGAGAGAGAAAGAGAGAAGGATGGAGAGAGAGAGAGAGAGGGGGGGGGGAGAGAGGGGGAGAGAAAGAGAGAAGGATGGAGAGAGAGAGAGGGGGGGGGAGAGAGAGGGGAGAGAGAGAAGGATGGAGAGAGGCAGCCACGGCCCGCGATGCGGGCGCGATGATTGCCACCTCGACGACAGATCCCTTGCGACGGCGGCGGCTGTGGCGGCATCGGCCGGGGTGGCGGCACGGAGCGAGGAATTCCTCCGTCGCCGTGAGTCGTGACCCGTGCAGTAGCGGGGAGGCCCCTCACCAATCACCGGCAGCTGAAGGAGACTTGGCGGGCGGGCGAGGGAGTTTACTGACAGAACGCTTTGGGAACAGGGCCGATATATTTTTTTTTGTCAAAGCTCCACCGGCTCTCTGGCACGATACATTAGCCCGCTTTTATTTCCCTTTAACGTTGTTTGTTTGTTATTTTTGAGTAAAATTTTTGTACGTTTATTAAGTCTGCCGACGTTTACGAATCTGTGTCGCGTTGACATTGGCGGGGCTCAGGTTGTAAATGAGTGGACTGTGATTGTGTTAATTCCGCGACGGCTACTGTGTCGCAGAAGCAAGTTGTCCCGAGAACGGGCCCGATCTTGTCCGGATGCATGCATAACAGGCTGCCGTGGGGGGCAGCATAGGGGCAGTGCGGCCAAATCATTGGTTGTATTGTACTTCTGTGCTCCCCACGTCTTTACCCCACACAGTCATTTGGATGCTATGACCGGCGTGGTGAAGTATGGCTAAATAACCACCACCACCACACGCACGGTGTGGTGGTGGTGGGCCTGCTGTCCATACACGGTGGCGCATTGGGATCGACGGATGTAAATGCACCTTACGAATGTTAATTATTATGATTATTATGATGAGTCAGCCGAAACGTCCATCAACACCGCGGGTGTTCGGTCTCAAATCGTTTCCCACTCGGAGCGACTCGAGGTCCCTGTCGCAGAGAGCCACCTGATTTTATTTAGTAACAGGTCAATAGACAAAGAGGCAGATGGCTCTCTAAGATCAAAATCATTATGACTTGGTTCTCAGAAAGATACAGTTGCACGTTATGGCATCGGCTCGGGTTGCATAAATAATAATGGCATATTTATTTTTTTAGTTCTCTCCGCTAGCCTCGGCAAGAAAGGGTATTCATTCTTTCCATAGTGCGCGGTTTCGGAGACTCCATTCCTCGCGCTCCTCTCGATTCAATTTAACTCGTTCCGCGCTGCACGCACCCGATGATGTGTCAAACACGTCACACGCTCTAAGCAATTCACGTCGTCTGCGTCAAACGTGGAACACGCGTTCACACACGGAACGCGTGCGCGCACACACACACACGCACACACGCGCACACATTGAGATCTCAATCTTAATTTGAATCGGCTATTAACGCAGACAGCAGCGTCGATTGCTTTCGAGCGTCACGTGCGACGTGTTTAACAATCATCGGGTGCGCGCAGCGCGGAACGAGTTCATTTGTATTTCAACGCGGGAGGCGCAAATTGGTGAACGCGGAAAGACGCGGCGCGCCTCGTGGTGGCGGCAGTCGCGCGGACTGCAGTTTGGCATAAACCCTGCGTGCGTTATCTTAGCAGGGCCGAGGAGGCTGCGGTTGTGCGTATTATTGTGAAGGCTCGCAAAGTGGCATGGCAGAGGTGCTGACAGCGCCGCTGATTATGATCTGAGCGAGGAGATGCCCCCGGTGGGGGGGGGGGGGGGGGGGGGGGGGGGGGGGGGGAGGCCGCGCGTCGTCGCAGTCGTCTCGCCCAGCAGCCCTCCGGGACCGCCTGGAGCCTCAGCCCCCTTGCACTTAAGATGATCAACTATCGCCTCGAGCACCGTGGCTTTTTACCCTTTCTTCTGCTGCGTGCCTCGAGTTGCGGAGGCATATCCCGACCCCCCCCCCGGCACCACTACCCCAACCACCACCACCACTCTACAGCCACTGCCTTCGTGAGTGTTCCAGAAAGCGGCACCAGGCCCGCTCGCTTTGCCAAGTTTCGCTGAGGTTTGTCAACAGCGGCCCAAAGCAGCGGACATTCGGCACCGCCAACTCCTGCCCACGCATACCTCGTGTCCACCCCCACCTCTCTCCCACGCCTACGACACCTGGCAAGCACGGGCAGTCACCCGTCCACCCATCCAAGTGTTAACCAAGCTCAAATCCTGCTTAGCTTCCAAGAGCAAACGTAGGTCGTGGCCGCACGTTGGGCGACGAGTCGACAAACGTGGAGATCAACGAGCGCGCGTCCCCAAGCAGCCAACACGGCGCTTTCCACTCTGTGACTTGGTGCGTTACAGCACGCCGCCATATCCCAGACCCTTCGTCAATCCACTGCTGGGTGAAAGCCTCCAAACCAGTGTGTAGCGTGGTTGTGGCATGGGCACTCATGCAACGAATTTAATGCGCCCATCCACCCCCACCCCTCTCTGTAGCCAGCGCTTGGGACCTCTCCGTCCCGTGAAGCACGGCGCAGTTGCACCGCCTGCGCGCTTGATAGCTACGCTGCTTCTCCCAAACGTCGCGTCGGTCGTGAGGGGTTTTTCGAGCATCACGCTTCATCCACGTTGCCTCGTCGCAGGCTGGCGGAAGGGTGTCCAGGAACGGTTCAGATATTAACCACGCCGCTGACGTTCAGCCGTGGCTCATTCACAGCACGTGGGTGCTGTGGCCGACGACCTACCAAAGCTGCACGGGGTGTGCTCGATCTCCGCAAACAACCCGCACTGATGAGCGTGGTGGAGCTTGGGCCATGCGACCGCCACGATCGCCGCGAACCCCCGCCACGTGATAATAAATGGGTTGCGTCACGAGCGACTGACTAGCGGCGTGAGGGTCGGTCAAAGATGTGGCTACGCCACATCTTCCGAGACGTCCGGCCAGGGTGGAAGAGTAGGCCAAAGTACCCTCCGTTCTAGAGGGAGCCACCTCTAGAGAGCTCCTCTCTAGAGTTGGAGGGTATTCTGGGGGCCATCCGCCAGCAGTGGCGCGATCAAACAATGAGCAGGGCTGCACTTTAACCTTGCCGTACCTTCCAACATTGTTTGTGACCTGTACCCACAGAGTCAGCTTTTGCAAAAGAAAAACATTATATATTTTTTTCTTTTACCGGGACTCAAAAGACGTCTATCGTCGGGGCAGCGGCCAGTGGGGGGCCACTTGATCCAGCGGCAGTTGCGTCTCGCCCGAGCTGAAGGGGCCCTCTGCACGGTTGTAATTATCCTTGTTCACTGCCAAGTGGCCACGTCGTTAGGGCCCCCCCCCCCTCGAGAGGGGCCACTTCAGCCCCCACCCTCCACCGCTGGTGGGTTTTGGGTGGGTTGTGGGTGGTGGGGGGGGGGTGTGGACTCCGCGCCGTGCAGGGGTCAGCGAGCGTGGAGGGGGCGATGCCGCTCGGAGGCAACCGCATCTTCGGCCTCTTTTCAGTCGTTCCCAGCGAGACGCCCCCCCGGCGTCTCGCTGAGAAAGACGCCGGCGCGCCGTCGCCACGTGGTCGCGGCGGCGGCGGCGGCGTGGAGTGCCGTGGCCTGGCTCAGCGCGTGGAGTGCCGTGGCCTGGCTCAGCGCGTGGAGTGCCGTGGCCTGGCTCAGCGCGTGGAGTGCCGTGGCCTGGCTAGCGCGTGGAGTGCCTTGGCCTGGCTCAGCGCGTGGAGTGCCGTGGCCTGGCTCAGGCGCGTGGAGTGGGTCTTGTGGGGCTGAGTGGGGGGCGCCGCGGTGGCGAGATGTTAGCTGGCTCGCCCGGGTATGCAGGGAGGTCTACCTTGAAGTACAAAGAGGCAAAAGTCCACCGGCGTACATGGGTTCTACCTAATCTGTAACCTCGCGGTAGGGTTAGGGGCGAGGCGTTTTGGTTGTGAGTTTTGGTTCGTTTTTAGGGGTTATGAGTTCAGCTGATAAATTTCGGTTCAGGTTTAGGATTCGGAGTTTCGGTTATGAGTTCAGGTGAGGAGGGCGTTATAGGAGTTAGGGTTCGGACTCTCAGTGGGGTTATTGCACTTGTTGGAAGAAAGTTACAATAAAAACAAACGGCGCTTTGAAAAAAAGTTATCCGGCAATGCCATTAAACTTAGCAACTTTTTCACAAACACCTATGGAAAGTGGTCCAGAAACTCATACGCAGAGCAACAGTAATTTTGGTATACATCTAAAAAATAAAACGAAAAATAATGTTACGTAAACATTGTGAAGTGGAACCAATGTTTCTAAATATTGCTTCCTCGGGGGAAAAGATATTTGAATATCCACGTGGAATCGCACACTGCTCTGACACCGAAAGGCATCACTGGTTACCATTGACGCAACATTTTCAATTGTGTTCTAAATAGCGCACACAACTCTTAGCCGTCGCCGCACAGGGTGCCAGAGTTGATCGTCGTAAATGTGTTGGTGGTTACGGTTGCTGGTGACAATTGCCCAATACTTGCACCTCAAAGCACAAAGAGTAAGAGTCATACAATGGCCCACAGACGTTGATTGTAGCGGATTCGGGCATTTGCGTAGAAGTGAATTGGGGAAGTCATCATCGCCGTCATCATCATCATCAGCAGCAGCCATGATCTATACACTGCTGGATGAAGGCCTTACCAAGCCGCCTGCATCTCTCACGGACCATGCGATGTAATCATCGGCTTGGTACCCGCATTTTAACTGGTTTGTGGGAAGGCGTTGCATGACTGACAATATTAAGTTGAAGTTGGTGCTGTTGAAAAGTATGAGATTTCAATTTGTTTAAACCTTGGTAGGGCACCCGCTTGGATATTGAACTGCTATGTGCACGTGTTCCCGTGAATAATAATAATGCAAAACAAAACCATCTAGAAAATCGTAAATTATTGTATTTTTTAATGTATGCGTTGTACTGGGGAAATGATTTCAGAATAATAATCTTTATTTGGATTAGATTAATCAAATCTAAAATAAAAAAAGGAACGTCAGTGTATTAAATGTATTCTTCAAACTTTAAACAGCCGATCATTTTGTATTAAGAATACCATATTCAGGTAGATTTTAATTCAGAATTCCAAGACATTTGGTAAATCTTGAAAGCGAAGGCCCAAAACAGCCTCTCGAGTGGCGCTCCCTGGAGCCCCCTCTAGCGCAGACCATTCATCCTTCAGAGGCTTTAGCAGGCAATCTAGCCCAGCAGTCGTCGGCAAAACAAAATAACACAAGATAAATAGTTTTTGTTCCAAAATCGGTATGTAAAAAACCCCAGCACAATGTATGAAGAGCCGCAATGCACTGTGGTGAATACGAGACGGTGGTCCTTAATGGATAACGGTCACGAAGCTGTCCTTAAAGAACCGCGCGGTTGCTGACACATAACTGCAGAACATCATCCAACCAAAACGAAACATGTCTATAATAATCAAACAATTACACGCCGAATCGTCGATATTATTTGCACGTGCGCTGGCACGGTTTCCCAGTGCAGATTCTACACACTCCCGTTTGGTCGATTCAATGAATCGTTCTTTTTAAACCAGCGGCGAACATGCGGTGGAGTGAGTTGAGTGACCTTGGAAAAGGAACATCACTTGGCATTGCCGAATATTACGGAGCGAGAAAATTGTTACATTTTGCGCTCGCCCGGCCTCGTAATCTTGAATTTTAGCTCGAGAAGGCCGCAATGCATGAGGTTTTTTTAATATTTTAAAACACCAAAAATAAATAAATAACCCCGGGATGGAATTACCCCCCTCCCCTCCCCGTCGCAATAAAAAAAGGTGCCGGAGATAAACAGAATGTTTGCCCTCGCTGTGTGAGTTGAGGCTGATATGTAAATTCGTGGTCCCCTCCCCTCTGACCAAATTTACATTCTGCCCCCCCCCCCCTCGTCAAACACATCCCGACTCTGGAGGCAAACAGCTGTGACGTCACAGTGGCAGTGCCTGGAATGTTTGTCACGGACGATGGCTCCGAACCCCCACCCCCCCTTTTCCTCCTCCACATCTCCCCCACGAAAAATAAACTGAGAGGCAATTTCAATTTAAATGGCAGCAGCGGGGAGGGAGGGGAGGGGAAATTAAGCCTTTATCAACATAACTGTTTTATGATAATTGGACAATTCGGGTGGTGGTGGATGGTGCTGAGGGAGGGGGAATCATTATTATTTTTTTGCTTTCTTAATTTTTTTTTTCATTCTCGCCCGCCAGCCCACCAACCTCGCTTGACAGCCGCCAAGTCACGAGCCGTCTCCGAAGCCTCCTCCGCCGTCTCGGGCTCGCGTTATATATTTTTGTTTTATCAGCATTACGCAGATAGGCGCATCTTTTCTCTCTCGCTCAACGCTCCCTCTCTTTTTTTCCATTAGCGCCGCCACTCGCAATTCAAAAGTCCATTTATTTTAGCTTCCGATCGGCGGCCGCGATAATTTTTGGGCGAGCGAGAGAGCGAGTGAGGGAACACGCGCGCGCGGCTCCTCTCTCTCCGTGGGGAGCATTGGTACCCCCCCCCCTTCCACCACCACTACCGTGCGCCGCACAGATGGATTGCAGGAACGAGCAACGCCGCGCGGTACATTCTTGTGGCCGTCGTCATAGCAGTTTGGCGGCGGGCGGTGAGGGGGTGGGGTGGCACGTGCCCCCCCCCCCCAATGATCCGATCGAAATCCATAAATTCGATCGGATCATTGGGGTTTCTTAGTAATAAATCGGCATTTTGCGACCACCACTGCTACTGTGTAGCATATTATTACGTGCCAGGGACTCTATGAGATGATAGGACAATAGTCTGAGTCCATAACTGGCAATAAGTAACTGCAAAGCAGTTATAAGTGACTCACAGAATTGTGCAGTTATAAGTGACTCACAGAATTGTGCGCAGTTGCGTATACAGAGTCCACGACTTCCCTGAAGGCATCAACACCTTCAGCGAGGGCGATGCCGATCACACAACGCGGTTCGAATGCGACCCCGGACTGATGGCTGCGCCGAATAAAAAAGCACGGGACAAGTCCTTACTCACTAACAACTCCTCTATCATTTTTCATTGCTGGAGGGGTTGCCCGCATCCCCCAACCTGAAAATCCTGGCTCCGCCATTGCCGTCACCCGTAACCACGTGTCCGACGCGCTGGCAAGCACCACACGTGCCATTCAAAGCGGTTAAGTCGCCGGGAGTAGAAGGGGACATTGGTGGCCACCAGGCAATGCCCTGACCCCGCTCTACGACATGGGAAGGTTGACAATGTTTGTGGAGGCCTCGCCGAGAGGCTTCTATAGAACGACGACAGCGACGCGTGTTTACAGAGCGGCCGCCGGATTCTTTTCACACTGGGAGGAAATTCCACCTTGTCGGTCCGGGGTTCCCCCTCTTTTGGACACTTAGCAACAAACAAAAAGAACCCCCCCCCACCACCACCCCCCAACCACCTTTGCAGTTCTATTCCAACAGCGATCCGTTACGGGGAAGAGCATATAAAGATGGTGAGAATTCACAAATGCAAATGTCAGCCCGTATAGCCCGTGACAGACTGCTGGGGCAAGTTGCAGCGACGACGAAGTGCCGGCACGGCACACGCAGGCGTGATTGGCCAGTAGCACGCCCGGCCGCCTTTGTCTCCCCTGCGTCGATGTTTGCACACCGCACCAGGTCCTAATTAGTGGCTGAGTCGACCTAGGGGAGGCCCAGTATTGGCTAAAATAATCATCCCTGGTACTGGCCGTGAGCTGGAATCGGACTCGGGTTGCCAGGTTCGTACGCGCGGTGCGCTAACTGCTACCCTACCGCTCCCCACAACGCACACGCGCACACACAAATACCAACAACGAACGCGTGGTGAACACAGTAGGTGCCATCGGCAGGGTTTTATTGCGGTATGTAATAACCATTCTGTGTTCACTTCCACCTCTTACCAACGACCAGCGGTGGTCATTTAGGCCGAGGAGCCGTGTCTCGTTTCCAAGCGGTATCCTGGAGAAGGGAAAAGAATTTCGAATTCCTACGCAAACACACGGCCAGAGGATTCCTCATTACCCGCCAAGTTTATTTAGGCAGGTTTTTTTTTGTCCCATCTCTCAGGAAGTTGGAGGCTTAAAAGAAATGCCCGCTCTACCTCTACAAAGGAGGGGTTGCGAGTTGATCAGAGACATGAAACTATACTGTAAACTCAACCATTTTTTTTATTAGATAAAGGCCCACTGAGCTGCATAGCTCTTCTTCAGAAATGATCTGGTCACAAATGATCGCTCAACGAAGTGGCAAATCATCTCGCGGAAATTTATCGCAGCCAAATACCCTAAACGCGTATTGATTCTTAATGTGGAGGGAATAAACGGAGGAGAAATCCACGCGACCACGGGGAGAGAGACACGCAAACTCCAAATATACAGCAGGTGTCAAGGTTGGGATCGAACTCACGACCTCCTGCATACCAGGTGAGATAGTTAACATCCGGCGTCAGTTCTTTCATGTCGAAAATGTGAAATAGTTACTCGCTAACAGCACTTGCCCCTACAGTCAGTTCAAGGCTATACGGGGGATCTTTGTCTTTGTCATCACTCACGTTAAGAAGCCAGGCGATGGATGATCAATCACTCACCGGAGTGTCTCTCCCCGTTTGTTTAAATTAGAATTATCCCTGCTCCACTGAGCAAAACTAAGCAACTTAAACAAAAAAGATATAAGCTTAGACTCATGGTAAAAATAGCGCCGGATTATACGTCCGCACACGTTATGAACAGGATCGCTCAAAGTGCGAGCTGACAGAGAAAAAAAACGGCAGAAAAAATCCCGGGCGCGAATGTTGCAGGATGCAGAGTTGCAGACACAGCTGCCAGTCTGCTGGCGTCCCTCCACCCCCTCTTCCCAATGCAACCTCCAAATCAACAACATCACCGGCCACGATCTACCCACTGCTGGATGAAGACCTGCTCCCCAAGCCGATGCCATCTCTGTTGGCGCCATGGTGGCTAGGAGATGTTAACGACCTCGCCTGGTGTACAGGAGGTCGTGGGTTCGATGCCAATCGTGGCGCCTGCACATTTACAGTTTGCGTGTTCTCTCTCTCCCCGTTGTCGAGTGGATCTTTCTCCGGCTCCTCCGGTGGTTTCCTTCCATATTTAGAAACACGTGTTTACACAATTTGGCTGCTATACATTCCCACGCGATAATCCACCTCTCAAGAGCTCGCCAGGCCACGATCCACGCAGCGCCTACAAACGAGCTGGCCGAGTTCACGGCGGTTGCAACTTGCTAATGCCCCCCCCCTCCTCCTCCTTCCCCCCAAGTGCTCACAGCCCCCCACCCTCGCCCCCCGTCCCCCCCCCCCCCCGAGTGTTCACAACAAGGTTTTCCAATCGCCACCTCCGCACCGTTGTTGTCGTTGTTGTTGTTGTTGTCGGCCTGTGACGACTTCCCACTGCCCGCCAAAAGCCCCCGCCGCCATCGTCCTCAACTCCGTCAATTTTTCTCCGTTGTCGGAGTGGGCCTCGGAGATGCGTTGGTGCCGTCTCGCCGCTGTCCGACTCTTCTGCTGTCTCCCCTTCGCTCGGTCTCCACTCCCCGGGGGTTCAACTTTGTCCCTCGACTGTTGACCTCCCCCCGCACCCCCAGTTGTTGTCGAACGAGGCGCCCTGTCCACGGCCACTTGATGTCCACCGCTTTAACAACAACAACAGCAGGAGCGGCTGACGCCCCTTCTTTTCTAGCATCTCTCCGACCACTAGGGACAATGCTGTCCGTGCCTTTGCCCCGTCTTTCGCTGCTTTGAACATCGTTAAAAAAACATTAGCTCATCGGTGGATTCTTCAAGACAGCGTTCATTAAGGATGAAGATGATGGTAATTAATTAAATTTCGAATTCCACTCCAGCTTTCTATCGAAGTCAACCTTCGCTCAGTGGGAGGTCGATCATTCTCCTCTGCTGCCCCCACAGTCTAGAACTCCCCTAGCCACCCATGCTGCCGACTCTCCCACTTCTCTTCAAGTGCAGGCTTGCGAGCTTCCTATTTCCCTCTGCCTCTTTCTCTCTGTAAAATAATTACGCCAAGAGGTAGAAGAGGGGGGGGGTTAACAAGTGGATTAAATAACATTTACAGACATCATGAGTGTAAAAAAAAGTGTTTGGTTCGTAAAGAAAGTGGTCAGGGTTGGTTCGAACCCAACCCTGACGCCTGCTGTATATTTGGAGTTTGCGTGTCTGTCTCTCCCCATGGTCGCGTGGATTTTTCTCCGGGTTCTCCAGTATTTCCCTACACATTTAGAATCAAGATCACGCATTTAGAGTGTTTGGCTGCTATACATTTCCACGTGATAAGCCACTTCTTTGAGCTATCATTTGTGGCCAGGTCGCTTCTAGACAAAAAAACAATCTATATGTATGTAGTGAGCCACTCAGAGACACTAGTAGCCTTCACAGGTACGAGGAGTAACTACATTATGGTCAGGACAGCTAACAGGCTGCCTGACCAACAACGCCAAGGAGGTGAAGACGGTGACGGAGACTCCAGCAGAACGACGGTTCCACTCCAACAACAGCCCCGAACCTTTGCTCGGGTTCCTCCCTTTATTGGCCCAGCGTGGCCTCGCTCCGCCTTCGGCCACGCCCCCCTTCTAGAACCCACTAGAAGGTCCCCGGGCTTTACCTTACGTGCCCCCTCTGTCACCTTTGCCCCACATCCATCTCTCCGGCTTGCCACGTGCCCTGCCGGCAGATGGGGCTGCTACAGATCCCCTTCTCTGCCAGCAACCGGCGCTATGCGCCATAGTGACCCATTCCATGTCACTACACATATACAGCTGAGTGGGGGTTTCACCGGTAAAATAAGGAAAATAGTTTACTTTGGGTTTTAAGTGGGCGTGGGCAAACCACGTCGCGAGAAAGGATGATGGATGGTGGCCCATGGTCAAGACTCATGTCGGAGTGGCAGCAGTCAAAGAAGGGAGCACCACAATCGAGAAGGATAAACCCGTTCGCGGAGACGGACCAACAAAATTGGATGGTGTGCGGGTGCAATATAGATTGTTCCATCGCAGGATGCTGAGGGATGGTGATGGTTTGGTGAGGCCCTTCATCCAGCAGTCGATTGATCACGGCCGATGATGGTGTAGGTGCAGGTACGTGTGCATTTGTTTCATGCCACCGCAGTTGGAAAATGGCAGTTGTTGTATACGTGGATGTGGGGAGTAGTGGCGCAGTGGTTAGCACAGTGGGCTACGAAACCCGGCGACTCGAGTTCGATTCCCGGCCACAACAAAACATGAGCGGGCAAGTGATATCTGACCCGGTCCTGGGCCTCCTTAAGGTCGACTCAGCCTTAAATACGTGTCTAAGCATCAGCACAGGCGAGACAGATATGGGTAGGAGCGGTGCTGGTCAGGGCCACCGTCTCATGCGCCATGCCAGTCTTTGTAGGTGCTCGCTCGCATCACTTGCCCCAACGTTCCGCATAGAAATACGGGGGAATCTGTCTTTGTGTGTGTGCGTGCGCGTGTGCAAGTGTATGTGAGCGTGTGCACATGTGTGATACTATCAGCCAGGGGGCTCTGTTTGCAAGCAGATTCTACACACCCTATGCTGGGCCTGAGCAAACATCCGTGCTGAATATTAATATAAAATGTAAAAATGTACTGGCAATATATGAACTATATCTTTTTATATATACATCGTTTGAACACTGTATTTCTGATTTTGCCTATAGGCTGGTGTACTATAATTTCTACACAGCAGCTTTAAATAAGTGTCTACAACATCGGCAGTGGGAAGACAAGCATGGATGTGCATGGTGCAAGCCACTACCACCATCTCATAAGCCATGCCATTCTGTCTACCGACTCCGTCTGCTGTCTCGAATAATACAATACTTTTGTACAGGATAAACGCGCATAAATATATATTTGTTTTTTGTGGGATTCAAAAATAATGTGCTTATCGATATCTAAATGCAAATACTATATGAACGAACATTAATGACAAGCCACAATGGTGCGATTGTATGCCATGCAACCCATACTATGGACCATACAGTCAACCCATAGAGACACAGAGATACATAGAGAACCATAGACACACATAGAGATACATAGAGAGTCACTTAGATACACAGAGACTCGTAGAGATGCATTAAAGACAAGCCACAGTAGCAGCGTGATTGTGGCCATGCAACCCAAACTATGAACCATATTCTAAACCCACAGAGACACGTAGACACGTATAGACTTATAGCGATACTTAAATATACATACTCATTGAGATACATTAGAAACAAGCCACAACAGTAGCAGTAGTCGTGTGAGTGTAGCCATGAAACCCGATAGACCACAGAAAAGCACTGCGGTCTACGCTACTTCAACGGAGGAGGAACAGCAAAACGACACGAGCTATCTCTGCTGAAGCTCTCTCGTCGTGGCCAGCAGCAGCAGCAGAGACCTCGACATTGGCATCTGGCTCCTGAACCGCATCGCTGCTGCCATCACCATGTGGGTGTAAAAAAACAGAAACTTGAATTATTATCCGTTCAACAAATGTTAAAGTATTCACCACGATGAGTCACAAATGCCTTCCCCGCACTAGGTCAGTGATGGGGGTGGTGGCGGGGGGTGACAATACATCACCACGCTGGTCAGTGTTGAAATTCTATTCTATTTTGGATTCAAAAAGCGCCTTTCACCAAGGCACTTGACAACGCTTGCCGACTACGGCAGAAAATGGCAAGATAAGGGATGGGGGATCGCGTAGTGACTAGGGTGGAGGGAGCGAGGTGGAGGCTGCGGCGGTGGAGGCAATATAGGCGTTAGGTGGTGCTGGTAGGGGTGGCGGACGGGGCCAGGGAAAGGGCAGTAGAGAAATGGGAGAGAACCTGAGGGAAGTGGGAATGTGGAGCCGGAGTTTGTTCTGGTGTAAGGGGGCAAGCAGAGAGGAGGAGCAAACGCGAGATTGGGCGCAGGGTGGAGGAGGAGGGATCGCGAGAAGATGGGCAGTTTGTGACCGGAGCGGGACTGATGGGGAATTTCAGGAAATGAGAGAAGGCCGATAAGGGGGACCGAGTCCATGCAAAGCTCTGAAAACTGAGGTGAGTAAGTTACAGCATGTAGAATTAAGTGTATGCATCTCATTATAATTTAAATTCGAAAATACTATTGTGAATTTCCGCTCGTGGAGACTCAGAGTGGGAGCAAACTAAACAATGTGTTTTTTTTTATTTTACCAGGTAAAGCCCACTGAGCTAGATAGCTCTTTTTGTCCAGACACGACCTGGCCACAAATGATAGCTCAACGAAGTGGCTTATCACGTGGAAACTTATAGCACCCAAATACTCTTAACGCACATTGATTCTAAATGTGGCGGGAAAAACCGCAGGAGCCGGAGAAAAATCCACTGCGAGAGCCACACGCACACATCCAAATATACCGGCGCCAGGGTCGGGAGCGAACCCCCCGAACCTCCTGCATACCAGGCGAGGCAGTTAACATCTCGGTGGCACCTTTGAGGAGTAGCCCCCCACCCCCCCCCCCCGCCAGGAGTGACTCCCCATCTATCGTGGCCCCCTAGGAACCACACTGAGAATGTGCCACCCCTCCTCCCAGGAGCCCTTCACGGTGGCGAGATGTTGACTACCTCGCCTGGTATGCAGGATGTCATGTGTTTGATCTCTACCCTGACGCCTGCTGTATTTTTGGAGTTGTTTTTGTTACATATCGGAGACCGCGTGGCATCGGCGGTAGAGCGAGCGGATTGCAACTGGAATGTTTGCGAGTTCAAATCCTGTTTGGGGGAAGTGACTCGGCCTATCGCCTCTCCCTGGTCTATCAAAACGAATACCACGTTGTTGGAGAAAGTCTACAAGCGGGTTGTCCAATGTCCTGCCAGTGGCTCACTTTGGGCTGTGAACCCGAGATGAACGTCAATGCCTCGATGTTAATTTGCGCAGCAGCAGCACCAGCACCTCGCTCTGATTTCAATTGCACCGAGAGGAGCGGGAGGGGCCACGCCGGGCTGGCCATGGGCCACGGGACAGCGGGTTCCTCTCGGCTGGACGGCGACGCAGTAGGGGGTGGAGTGGGAGGGTAAGCGGTCAGTCTGACCATCACACCCAGCGCTAACCACCCCAACCTGACCATCACCCCAACCCTGACCACCCCAACCCTGACCATCATCCCAACCCTGACCATCACCCCAACCCTGACCACCCCAACCCTGACCATCCCCCCAGCCCTTACCATCCACCCAACCCTGACCGTAACCCGACGTTTTTTCAAAGTTTTTTTCTTTACCGTGAACATGAAAGCCCATCGCCGCCAGAGGCGCAGCCCAGATTTGCCGACCGCTCAGCAACTTTGAGAGAGGCCCGCCGCGTCAGGGATTTAAACCGGCGGCGGGCGCCGTCGGCTGCGCGCTCTGAACGCTTTAGCGGTGGTGGCGCGTTAGCGATTACCATGAGAGGGGGGGGGGGCAGCAGTGGAGGGAGCGGAGGGGGGCACATTGACCCTGGGGCAGAGACCGGGAACCAAAACAACGAGAAGAGCGATTTTTTTCTTCCGAATTCGGTCGAAAGCAACTCGATAGTTGAAGGGCCGCAATGGACTGTGGTGAATACGAGACGGTGGCCCGTGATAAATTACTGTCACGAAACGGTCCTTCGTGAGCCGCATGCAGCTCCAGAGCCGCAGGTTGGCGACCCCTGCCCCTTGAGCCAGAGAGCGACAGCGAGACAGTGAACATTGCCGCAGAGGTTGAGCGTCGCAAAGCCACAAACAAATCGGGCTTCGGGGAAGAGGAAAAACAAGGCGGGGAGGGACGGGGGAGGTGGAGCTGGAGTGGGGGGAGCTGCATGAGGTGGAAATGGAGTGGGAGGAGGTGGAGATGGAGCAGGTAGGTTGAGATGGAGTGGGGGGAGGTGGGGATGGAGGGGGTAGGTGGAGATGGAGGGGGTAGGTGGAGATGGAGAGAGTAGGTGGAGATGGAATGGGGGGAGGTGGAGATGGAGGTGGTAGGTGAAGATGGAGTGGGGGTAGGTGGAGATGGAGTGGGGGAAGGTGGAGATGGAGGGGGGTAGGTGGAGATGGAGTTGGGGGTAGGTGGAGATGGAGTGGGTAGGTGGAGATGGAGTGGGGGAAGGTGGAGATGGAGGGGTAGGTGGAGATGGAGTGGGGGTAGATGGAGATGAAGGGGGGTAGGTGGAAATGGAGTTGGGGGTAGGTGGAGATGGAGTGGGTAGTGGAAATGGAGTGGGTAGGTGGAGATGGAGTGGGGTAGGTGGAGATGGAGGGGGTAGGTGGAGATGGAGGGGGTAGGTGGAGATGGAGTGGGGTAGGTGGAGATGGAGGGGTAGGTGGAGATGGAGTGGGTAGGTGGAGATGGAGTGGGGGTAGATGGAGATGGAGGGGGTAGGTGGAGATGGAGGGGGTAGGTGGAGATGGACGGGGTAGGTGAAAATGGACGGGGTAGGTGGAGATGGAGGGGGTAGGTGGAGATGGACGGGGTAGGTGGAGATGGAGGGGGTAGGTGGAGATGGAGGGGGTAGGTGGAGATGGACGGGGTAGGTGGAGATGGAGTGAGTAGGTGGAGATGGAATGGGGGGAGGTGGGGATGGAGGTGGTAGGTGAAGATTGAGTGGGGGTAGGTGGAGATGGAGTGGGGGAAGGTGGAGATGGAGGGGTAGGTGGAGATGGAGTGGGGGTAGATGGAGATGGAGGGGGGTAGGTGGAGATGGAGTTGGGGGTAGGTGGGGATGGAGGGGGTAGGTGGGGATGGAGGGGGTAGGTGGAGATGGAGGGGGTAGGTGGAGATGGAGGGGGTAGGTGGAGATGGAGTGGGGGTAGATGGAGATGGAGGGGGTAGGTGGAGGTGGAGTTGGGGGTAGGTGGAGATGGAGGGGGTAGGTGGAGATGGAGAGGGGGTAGATGGAGATGGAGGGCGTAGGTGGAGATGGAGTTGGGGGTAGGTGGAGATGGACGGGGTAGGTGGAGATGGACGGGGTAGGTGGAGATGGAGGGGGTAGGTGGAGATGGAGGGGGTAGGTGGAGATGGAAGGGGTAGGTGGAGATGGAGGGGTAGGTGGAGATGGAGGGGTTAGGTGGAGATAGAGGGGGTAGATGGAGATGGACGGGGTAGGTGGAGATGGAGGGGGTAGGTGGAGATGGAGGGGGTAGGTGGAGATGGAGGGGGTAGGTGGAGATGGAGGGGGTAGGTGGAGATGGAGAGGGGGTAGATGGAGATGGAGGGCGTAGGTGGAGATGGAGTTGGGGGTAGGTGGAGATGGACGGGGTAGGTGGAGATGGACGGGGTAGGTGGAGATGGAGGGGGTAGGTGGAGATGGAGGGGGTAGGTGGAGATGGAAGGGGTAGGTGGAGATGGAGGGGTAGGTGGAGATGGAGGGGTTAGGTGGAGATAGAGGGGGTAGATGGAGATGGACGGGGTAGGTGGAGATGGAGGGGGTAGGTGGAGATGGAGGGGGTAGGTGGAGATGGAGGGGGTAGGTGGAGATAGAGGGGGTAGGTGGAGATGGACGGGGTAGGTGGAGATGGAGGGGGTAGGTGGAGATGGAGGGGGTAGGTGGAGATGGAGGGGGTAGGTGGAGATGGAGGGGGTAGGTGGAGATAGAGGGGGTAGGTGGAGATGGACGGGGTAGGTGGAGATGGAGGGGGTAGGTGGAGATGGAGGGGGTATGTGGAGATGGAGGGGGTAGGTGGAGATGGAGGGGGTAGGTGGAGATGGAGGGAGTAGGTGGAGATGGACGGGGTAGGTGGAGATGGAGGGGGTAGGTGGAGATGGAGGGGGTAGGTGGAGATGGAAGGGGTAGGTGGAGATGGAGGGGGTAGGTGGAGATGGACGGGGTAGGTGGAGATGGAGGGGGTAGGTGGAGATGGAGGGGGTAGGTGGAGATGGAGGGGGTAGGTGGAGATGGAGGGGGTAGGTGGAGATGGACGGGGTAGGTGGAGATGGAGGGGGTAGGTGGAGATGGAGGGGGTAGGTGGAGATGGAAGGGGTAGGTGGAGATGGAGGGGGTAGGTGGAGATGGACGGGGTAGGTGGAGATGGAGGGGGTAGGTGGAGATGGAGGGGGTAGGTGGAGATGGAGGGGGTAGGTGGAGATGGAGGGGGTAGGTGGAGATGGAGGGGGTAGGTGGAGATGGACGGGGTAGGTGGAGATGGAGGGGGTAGGTGGAGCGTTCCCGGGGCGAACCGGCACGGGCCGGGCCGCTTTCCAAGCCCGGGGTTTAATGATGCGCCGAGCTGTCGGTGCGACCGTATCAATAGCGGCCGCCGATCCATTAAGTTCCATTCATAAAGCAGAGAGAGAAGAGAGAGAGTAAATATATTAGACGGGGAAGAGTTATTCAAAGGACGCTAATGGGGGAGAACGCGAGCGGCTATTTAATCCGGCGTTAATTGCCCGTGAAATTCACCAAATGTCCAGAGCGACGAAACTAAACCACCACCAACAACCATAGACAAAAATCCCCCGTATAGCCTTAGCAGACTGTTGGGACAAGTGCTGTTCGCGAGCACGACACACGAATGGGTTGGTGACCTGTTCCACGCCCAGCCGCCTTTGTCTCCCCAGCGGCGATGTTTAAGACGCAGCCATCCGTGCTAATCGGAGGTGCGGGGGAAGCACAACAAACTAAACACACACAAAAGAGCTCTAATTAAATTATTTTTCAATCTAGATTAAAAAAAAACAACCTCAACTGAGCACCAGGTACTCAGTTGAGGCTGAGTCGACCTGAGGGTGGCCCATCCAACCCTGTGTCAAGTCCGACGCGCCTCCGATGAGCACGGTTTGAGTTATGTACGGAGTGAAAGAAGTTCAACGTACGCACATATACATACAAGTCATGGGGGTTGTTTGGCCATACTTCACCACTCTGGTTGTGGAGGAGGGGGGAGTGTGGTCGCCCAGGAACGACGTCACTCGCCACTGATGTTCGTTGCGATCGAGAATAAGACCGAGGTCCATGCATCCCTAGCCCAGCGTGCTAACCACTACGCGCCACCGCTCCCCCCACACCCCGCTCTCATTATGATGGGACGAGTACGTACGTTGTCATGGTAATAAATGAGAAGATGGTGGCAACGTGAAGTAGTCACGTGATGCTGATTGTTTTGTCGAGTCAGGGATGCAGCCAACTTGGCAGTCGTTACTCGCGCGCAAATAAATAACCACAACGCCCACGATACCCTCATTATAAATACAACTCTTGTGTGCGTGGCTATACGGTCCGGCAGTGCAAATTATAAATGTCGCGAGTTCGTTTTGACCTTTGCCTTGGGGGTGGCATGTTTACGTGAAATATATTTACTCGTTTCGTCAATGTACGTTAGATGTTTATGGATGGATATTTTCGTTTCATGTAAACTACAATGTACAGACACCGAGGAATGAGTTTGTCGAGTAACATTTTCATGACTTCATTTCCACAAGAGTTTTGAAATAAATTTTAAAAAAATGTTAAATATAGTCTTTTGTTTTTATTGTTTTTTGGCTTCCTGTGTGAACATCTAATATCTTTGCGGGCTGAAATCCACCGCTGTATGAGGCCCTCCCCACGCGGTGCGTGTCGTGGTGATTATTTAGCCATACTACACCACGCTGGTCATTGCAGGTTAATGACGGTGTGGAGCAAAGACACGGGGAGCACAGAAGTACAATACAACCAATGATACTGGACATCTGTGAAATACTGGACATGTGTGAAAAGAGCTTCATCGGATTCCTCCAGTATAATTACATATGCCGATTCTGACATTGCTGCAATTCCCTCTGCTGGCCCACAATATAGCCCCGCAGCATCCTATAGCACCTGTTATG
The DNA here is from genome assembly GCF_048934315.1 of Petromyzon marinus. Taxonomy (NCBI): domain Eukaryota; kingdom Metazoa; phylum Chordata; class Hyperoartia; order Petromyzontiformes; family Petromyzontidae; genus Petromyzon; species Petromyzon marinus. The sequence goes on from NC_133683.1 coordinate 17,324,763, forward strand.
CACTGCGGTCACACATCTTAACTCAACCTTTCTTTACCTTCAAACCTGACATTATTATAAGTGAATACTGGGTAAGATGGTCACGGGCTTATATGAATGACCTCGTCATATACATTTATATCATGTGTCCTTCCGCAAATTCGCTCGCGACAAAATATATATCTATATAAAAACATCAGAGAGTTGAAAGGGGACAGAAATCCCGAGCTGGGCCCCGTCGTTTGACGCCTAAGCGCGTGTCGGATTTACCTCAAGTGGAAACAATAATTGACACTGAGCCAGTTGCAGTCCCAATTCCAGCCGGTCACAACAAAGGGCATCCATCACCTGCCTCTCTCTCTCTCCCAGACCCCCCCCCCCGAGAAGGACGAACATCCAACGCGCACCGCTCACGGCAACCCCGAGAGCTTCCTTTTTCAATAATAGGCGGGCGCGCGCGCGTGGGAGTTACGTTCTACGTAGCCGGAGACGCCACAAGCCCCGGGGGTAATTGTAACAATAAGCCCCACTCGCACACCCGCCCGCCCGACCGACCGCCCGCACGACCGCCCGCCCCGCTCGGCCGTCCTCCGCCCGCCGGCAGCGGAACGAGTTTGGGGGTAGTGGTGGAGGGGGGTAAGGGGTGGGGTTAATGAGTGCGTTTAGCTCTGCACGTAGCCCTGCGGCAGTCGCGTGCCACGCGTTCTCCGTGTTGTTGAGTCTCTCCCCCCTCTTGCTCCATCTCCTCCCACCCTCGCTTTTAATTTCCTGAGAAGATTTTATTGTATTTGGCGGCAGGGTTTAGGGTGCCATTGTGTGCGACCGGGTTGAAAAGTCACACTCATCTCGCTTTTTTCGCCCGCCCGCCCCCCTTCCTCCTCCTCCACCCCCACCCCCGTCTTTACCTGGGCATTGTAAGTCACGCTGGATCTTGTTGTTGAATGTGTGCCGTCGCTACCGACGGCAACACACCTGCTTGCCATGCGACACGGGTGTGGTTGGTGGTGGTGGTGGTGGCGGTGGTTGTTGTTGGGGCCACGGCGAAGGCAGCGAGCGGCCAGTTGGAGACCTCGAAACGATCAACCGTCGCTCGTCGCCCGACAATGGCACGGCACCTGACGCTTGCCACCGACGCCAAACAACCGACTCGTGACGCAAGGGTCTCCGCGAGAGGGCGACTTGTGACTTCCTCCTCCCCCCCTGCACGACCGGTTGACACGTCTCGGAAGAGGTTAAAACGAAAATAAATATGTGAAGTTGTTTCAATTTTATTTTATTTTGTTTGGATCAATTCTGAAATCTGCGATCGCAATGCGTATGTCGGATGGCCCTGCAGGTTGAATCGTTCCCAGCGGTAGCGCCAGCTATTGAGGTCAACAACTCCGTAAGGGCAAGTTCATTGGTGACGCTGCTGTTGCTGCTGCATTGCCAGTGGTGCACAAACAGACAACAACAACAACGGGAACTCAACACGTTCGTCAATAACGGCACCGTAGCCTTAAAAGACAACTAAATGTAAGATGCCACGTTTGGGACAATGACACTTTGTTGGTAGCACATCAATAAAGGGGACAGAGAGGCAGTGGATCATAATAATACTGATTGTTGAAGACTCCACCTCGCTACCGTAGTGCATGTTGCTAATTAAATAGCAAAGAAAACGGTTCTAAATTACCAGTTTGTTTTTAAATGGCATATGAATAGTTCGACTATTGGTATCTATCGAGTCACAGACAGACCCTTCTACGATGGTATTGGACATCTGGAGAAAAATAGCTCATGTGATTTTCCCAGGATAAATATTCTCATTATGCAACGCGTAGAGGTGAAACAATCGCATTTGTGTTGAATCGTGAACGCGGATTCTTCCGTCTTGAGCTCCGCTCGTCTGGCGAGTCACACCCTCCCTACCAGAATATTTATACCGGAGAAATCCGATGAGCTATAAAGCACAGCGGTGTCAGTGTCAACGTATTGGCACAACCTGAAGACTTCTCCCTCTCTCTCTCTCTCTTTCTCTCTTCAATGTATTTTCCCGCACCTCTGAATGTTCCTTGGAAGTTCACCGTGTGCTCGTTACAAATGGCACAATGAGTGAACGTTGCTGAATGTCGATGAGCGCACTTGTGATGAACCCATAAGAGTGCGACCATAACGAGTACTCGATCCGGACCTACGAAGACTTCGCCTATCGTAACAAATAATTAATTACCTCTCTCTCGTTCGGCATCTCGTCTCCTTCGTCTTTCTCTCACCGATTGTTTCTCACTTCCTCCTCTATATTCGTGACGCTCATTGCTTAAGGGCGCCTTATAAATATAAACTGGTATTATCATGCTCTTCTGCGGCCGTCTGGAACGCTCTTCCTCCCGATATTAGGAAGCCGCTGAAGCTATTCACTTTTAAATCATCCAGATCGAAAACCCATTTCTTTAGAACTGCTGTTTTTGTGCTCACGCATGTTGTCCTATCCCCGCACCTGCGATGAGCACGGCTGGCCGCATGCGATGCGAAAGAAGTTCAACGTACATACACATAAACATACATCATCATTATTATTATTACTACTCTGGCGCTCGCTACCATAGCCAGGCAGCCCAGCGACCACGCGTCGCTTGGCATCGCTCACTCGCTTCGCACGCATGAGCACAACGCATTAGCAAAGCCCTTACACCTGTCACTTGGCAATCACGGAGCAGTGGCTCTTTGTGGCTGCCCTTTTGACCTTTTCACATCTCTAATCTTCTCTCTCGGCAAAGCCACCGAGAAGAAGAAGGAGAAGAAGGAGAAAAGCCAAATTAAACCTCTCTGATACTCTCCAAACTTGTGTAAATAAATGATTGTCCATAATCTTCATCGCGGAGCAAAGTAAACCGTCACGCGGTGATGATGTCCTCTTCAAAAGCCCTCCTCGTTACGAATGCGCCCAATGTTGTGGCCCGGGCACAAACAAACCCGCCACGTTGACTGGCCCGGTGGGATTAATAACTTATTTATTTGTAAAAGTACTCTCTCAAGACTCGGCACCCGAGACGGTGCTTCCCCGTCTTCCTTTTTTTGCTTTCTAACCGGCTCCATTCTCATCGTTATCAGCGGCCCGATCGGTGTTATCGGAGTAATCCGGCGCGACTCATTCCTTTGTCTCAAAAATCCCAGACTCGCGTCTACCCGGGCGCACTAATCCCGGCGCTTTGTGAGCTCCACTCGCCCGTGCAGGCTGACGTGGAGCCAGCAACAGCGGCACAGGGGAGTCGCGCCGTTGTCTCGAGGGCCGGGGCCAATGCGTGTTCACGACGCAGAGGGACGGTAGCCTGGTGAGAACATTCTACTGCCCGGGGTTGTGACGGCCGTGCTGCTTGTGTATCTCTAAGATTTTGTTTACGGGCGTGGGGGGAGGGTGTGGGTTGGGGCCGCGTGTTGTTCTGCGCGGTGTCCGACGTTTCGGACACCGTGGAGGCTTTTGGAAGCGAATTGGATATCTCAGCAAGTGAATTTAAGTCAGTTCCCGAAGACGCTCCCAGCTCGTGGAGCGAAAGGTCGGACATCGTGTCGTAAAAGAAAACACGCGGTACAAGACGAAAATACATCAGAGATACATGTACAATACTGGACATCTGTGAAAAAGAGCTTTATAGCACATCGGATTCCTCCAGTATACATATATATTCCGATTTTGATACATCTACAGCCCTTTTATTTCAATCGACTGCTGCATGAATGCCTGACTGCTGCATGAATGCCTCCGCATGCCGTCTCGGTCACATGGGTGTGTGTGTGTTTCAGCATACTTCCAACATGCTGGCCTCCGAATGTTGGTGAAAGGCCTAACGAGTCACCGGGATCGGTAGCCGCGGCCTGGGATCAAACTCATGCCACTGGGGTTCACAGCGCCGCGCGCTCAACCAGTGCGGCACCCGTGATCCCCTCCGGCCCGTCCGTTGGACCCTCCGCAGCTGCACCGTCTGCACGCTCGATGGGAGCCCGTGCAGAATTTCCAAACGCAGCCGGCACGTCTTGAGCGGTGCTGTTGCGCAGCGAACGGACAGAAACTCCGGCGCAACGCACACGACGCGTGTGCACCAAGGGGGTTCCCGGTGAATATTTGAACGCAAGTTGAACGACCGGCGTCACGTCCAGAGTGGCTTTCCCCGTGCCAGCGAATGAAATGCGATAAAATATGCACGGGGAGAGACAGACGCGCAGCAAGCCGCAGCCTGCGGAGACGCGGCGGAGGGACAAGTGTCAGCGTGGAGGAATTTGAAGCTGCGGTGTCAAGCTCCCCCACTTTGGCCAGTTTGCATTGCATTTAAGAGTTCAATCCCTGCTGCAGCCACACGCAGCGATGTCTGGGAGGTGTTAGTAAACTGGCTGCTAAACAGCCGGCGATGACACTTTGCAAGAGTAAACAATAAACAGCACACAGCGATCGGCCAAGCGCCGTACTCCCGTCAATTCCTTTGGTTTTACGCGCAGAGACTTGTACATCGGCGGAGACATATCCACCGCTTGCCTGGCTTGCAACAGCATAAGATCATCGCGAGACAGCGACATGGCCCACGTTGAACGCCATAAAACCAATCCCACTATCGTGCTGCGAACACACAAACGAAACATTGCATTCGACCACGGCGTCGGCAAAGCTGCGACTCCTGTGCCGCATTCGGCTCTTTGAGGACTGCTTCGTGGCGTTATTTAATAAGGAGGTCCACCGTCTCGCATTCACCGCGTGCAATTGTTGCGCCTCTTGAAATATTGCGTGCGTGTGTTTATTGTTGTTGTTGTTTAAGTCAAATACCGATTTCGAACTAAAACTGCCCTTCTTGTTATCGCGGGGTAACCGAACCCTGCCGGTTAGACCTTCGCGTGGCCGTCTGTGGCGTAGCCACCTCGGTCCGGAGGGTCCCGGACACTGGGCGACACGGAGAGGGGGCACTGGTTGCGGGTGGTGGGGCAAAGACACCGAGACAGCCTTTGCGTGTTGTGTGTGTGTGTGGGGCGGGTGTGGGGTGTAATCCCTTGCACTGGGGGTTACAACAGCCTCGACACGCCACTGCGATGCGTTAGAGACCCACGCGCGCCCGTCCGCGCGTGCGACCCCCTGTGTACATTCACGCTCCACGTGGAATGATCTCCTCTGCCCCAATCCGCTCAGTGTCCCCCGACTGCCTCTTCCTTAACCTCGTCTCTCCCCCCCCCGGATTCACCCAGTTGCAGACCCCCCCCCTATTAATCCTCAATCCAGGACCTGCATTGCCCCCCACGCCCACCAGCCCCACCTCCCCCCTCCCCTCCATCCTTCGCCTGCTTCAGACGAGCAGTGAGACTCAATCTGGAGTCTCGCACTGGTAGGGCTACCAAGAGGCACCCCATATAAGAGGTTGGATCCGGAGATACGGCCCCAAGTCTGGCTCCGTTTGCCTCGTTCGAGTTTTTGGCTCAAGCCCCCCCCCCACACACCCCCTCTCTGTCATGAGATAGGAGGGAGACAAGCTTACGGTAATCCCATTTCAGACGATGTCGCAATCACGGAGTGCGGGAGCGTGGAGGGTAACGGGGGTGGTGGCGGCCGTTTTGGTGGTGGGGGGTTGGGGACGATTCTGGATGGAACAAAGTGTGTCATGTTTGTTCGTTTGCTCAACTGTTGACTCTCTAGATCCCCCGCTCAAGGGAGCGTTTGTTACCGTGCAGTTTGTTCGAGCTAAAGCCGAATCTACCGGATAATCCAATTTCTTGGCAGCAGCGGCAGAGTTCGGGGGGACGTGGGGGGAACGGTGGGGCAGTGGTTGGTGCGCTGCGCTACGAACCCGGCCACCCGAGTTCGAGTCCCGCTTCAGGACCATTAACGGCGGCGAAGATCTTGAACCGGTCTTGGGATCTCCCCGAGGTTGACTCCTTCTCAGATGAGGATCTGGAGTGCGGTGTGTCAACATCGCCACTCGGGAGACGAAGGCGGACGGGCGTGGTGCTGGCCACCCACCCCCTCGTGTGCCATGGCGGCCCTTCATAGGTGCTGCTACTCGCTAACAGCACTTGCACCAAGAGTTCGTTAAGGCTACGCGGGGCGTCTTTGTCTTTGGTGGTGGCGGCAGCAGCAACCAACCCCATGGGCCACGTCATCACGGGTGGTGGACGGGAGGGACGGCGGTGGAGACGCACGAGGAGACACGGTCCGTCGTTCGGTCGCAAGAATATCCCGCGGGAAGGAAAGCCGTCACCTCCCGTGCAGACCGACATGAGTAGTCTTCTCCCCACGGCTGGCGTTGATGTGCAGTGACAGCTGTCATTTCACACCGCGGCGGTTCCTGAGCCAGATCATTGCGTCAGGGGTAGCAGAGTGGCGTATCGCAGCTGCCACGATGCCTCCGTGACTGTGACTCGGGACATCGAGTCTCCGTTACGAGTCCCCGCGGGGCCGTTCTGGGTGGCGACCGCAGTCTCCTTACACTGACCGGAAGAGTTTTTAATATTTCATTTGTGCATCATCCATCATCATCATCATCATCATCAATGATCATCAAGTATCCACAACACCTTTACGCTCGAATGCGAAATTATATTCTTTAGCAGTGATCCACGCTCACCGCGGCAGTAGAAGATGATCCTTGCTCGAGTTTTTTACGCCGATAACCCCACAGTCAGAATCAGAATCTTTATGTCGACTGGAGGAATCCGATGAGCTATGAAGCAGTTTTTCACAGATTTCCAGCAGGACAACTATGGCTCAGCGTGAGGGAGGTCGCCCGTTCTCCACCACTTTGCTCAGTGTTTATTGTTTCGTTTCAGAAGGTTCAGGATCAGAAGTGTATTCCCCGAGTAAAGCCCACTGAGCATAGGAGCTCTTTTTCAAGAGGCAACAATGCCTATGCGTGAACGAACGTCCACTAAAATGTGTAACGACTATTGCAACTATAACTCAACAAAGGCCGCAGCGTGACCACGGCAGAGACGAAATCAACAAGTCCGAATGAGGACACTGACTGAGATCATTCGGTAGCGTGATCAGACACTGCAGACAAAACGTCATTATGGGAGTACGTGTTATGCATTAAAACTGGGGCATTGCACGTTAAATTGAGGGCGTTCCGCGTTATAACAGACGCGTTGCACGCTATAACGGGGGCGTTCCACGTTATAAGAGGTGCGTTGCACGTCACAACAGGGACATTCAGCGTTACAACAGGCGCGGTTGCACGTTACATTGGGGCCGTTCCGCGTTGTGCAAAGTGTTGCCTATGGAAGCACCGCGTTGTAGCGAAGACGCTCTGCGGCGTGACCAGCGCGTGTTAAAGCGAGGACTCACCGTGCACTGTAAACATCGCCCGAGGAAATCAACGGTGCCCGCTTGCGATCGGCCTGCCTAACGCGCGCGGCCGATACTTCCCCTCCGTCGTGCTCGCGAGTGAGAGAGAGCGAGCGAGCGAGCGAGATTTGTTGAATCTACTGCCGCCACGTCTCACAACACGCGTGTTTAGAAACTGTAGTATTGAGGCAGAATACAAACATATTAAGGTGATTTAAACAAAGTGCTGTGCCCTGTATAAACAGTTTTCCCCGTGGATGGAAGGGGGGCTTGTTTAGTTACAACGTCTATGTTCATATGGCTAAACCAATGTGGACCTTTCCTTAGTGTCAATATGTGAGAATGAAAAGATAGCTACCCCGGCGTTCCAACTTGAGATGTGTTTGCAAAAATCATTTCGAGTCATAATAAAAAAAAGTTCGCAGGAATCCCCCAAGACAAACACACACACACTGTTACAACAACAACTAAAAACATACCCCCCCCTCCACCAACAGAACAAACTTCCGGAGGCAACAAAAATAACTGGGGAAACATTTATTTTGCCGTGGAGAGCAAATATATCGATTGCTTTAATGAATTTTTATTTTTCAGATAACTTGTGTGTGTGCGTCGCGCGCGCGTTTGTTCGAGTGTGGGGTGGCTGGTGCGCACGCGCTCCCGAGCGGGCGGCCGTTGAAGCTAAATATTATTATGTGCAGAGCATTTCTGTCAATATGTTTAAGGGTTTTCTGTAAATTTACTGCAAGGGGCGATACAGACACAAATACCTGGCCGACATTTATTTGTGCTGTCAATATTGCGCCCTTCCTTCACTCTGTTTCAGACACCATCGGCACTCGTCAGCCACAGACTGTTGACAAGTCTCTTGACTCTATTCTGTAAAAGCACGTGGGGGTACCTTGTGTGTCTACGCAGCATTATACGCTCCTGTATCTCGTCAAGGAGCATGGACGATCACGCGAACCGCGGCCGTCATCCTCGCAGCGGCGGCTCTTTGGTTCGACCATCGAACGAAGAGGGCGGTCACGGCGTCGCCGCGCGGCGCTTTCAGATGTGCTTCTGCGGCCGTCTGCAACGCTCTTCATTCCGATATTGAGGAGCCACTTTTAAATGATCATCTAGATTGAAAACAAAACTGCTTTTTGCGTTCAGTTTGTTGTCCTTCCACGCCGCACATCCGATTAGCACGGCTGGCTACGTAGGGTGCCAGCGAAGTTCAACGTACGTACGTACGTACGGCGGCAACACGTCCAGGAGTTCGATGGCAATGTCGAGTTTTGCTGCAGGCCACGACGAGAGAGGGCTTCGGGAGAGAGGGAATTCGCGTCGTCTCGCTGTTCCTCCTCCACCTCCGTTGAAGGAGCGCAGACCGCAGTGGGTTTACTCTACAGCCCATAGTTTTAGTTGTGTTGCCACAATCACACTGCTGTGGCTTATTTTTAATCTCTATGAGTGTCTATGAAACGCTTTGGCTCTCTATGGCTTTCTATGCATCTACGTATGTTGAACTTCTCTCGCACCATACATAGCCAACAGTGCTAATTTATGTATCTCTAACAGTCTTTTTCTCTATGGGTCTCGATGTATCTCCATGTGTCTCTATGGGATTATTGCATGGTCCATGGTTTTGGTTGCATGATCACACTCGCACTACCACTGTGGCAAGTGTCGTTAATTTTGCATTAATGGAGTAAAAGACCACGGCTTTCTGATGATGTTCTGATGCAGTTGATGGTTACACCACATGTGTCTGTGAAGCGGAATGTCAGAGCCAGGATGTGAGCTATTTGCATCTTGATTCAGGCGTTTATTATAATTCTGGATGAGGTGTCAATTATAATTCTGGATGAGGTGTTTATTATAATTCTGGATGAGGTGTTTATTATAATTCTAAACAAGTTGTTTATTATCATTGTGGAGGAGGTGCCTATTATAATTCTGAATGAGGCGTTTATTATAATTCTGGATGTTAGCTAGATGCTGAACAACACACTGTGTCTCTACAAATAGCAAATACGTTTCAGTCCATATCATTCATTAGCTTTCCAGACTCTGCGGGTTGAGACCCTGAAGGTCGAAACTGGTGGACAGTTTCGCACGCTTGAACAAATTACACTTGACAAGCCATTGGGGCAGATGTGCCAGAATATTGTTTCAGCGACATGTGGAGACATTGATCGTGAGCTGCGCTTATGGGTTTATTTTATTACCCACAATTCTCCACGGTAACACATGACGAGTTTGAGTTTGCTCTCTCCCCCGTGGTCAATAATAATAATAATTAAAATTCTAATCATTAAACAAATCCACGCAGTGCTCTGTTCATGTCGCGAGCAGTGTGCTCCGTACTGATGATGCCGGCTGCAACTACCAGCGTCAGGTCAGGAACCCAACTTGTATGTGTGTGTGAGGATCACCCTCCGACGACACTGCCGTGGTGTGCTCCGTGAAGCAGCAGTCGTAATACATTGGCACGTTTGCTTATCACGTGACAACTTTATTCATTGGCCGTGTCGGGTGGTGGAGGGTTTACAACGCACGTTTTACCAATGCAGCGATCCGACAAAAAAAGTGTATTACTAATCGAATTAATTCCGGTAAAACAAAAATAAAATTTGACCGTAAATAATGAGCTCAACTATTTGCGAACAGAAAACCGGTTCCAATGCCTTCTGTACGATAATAAACAAAAACAACAACAATACAAATCTAGAAATCGCCTCCTATGGAGAGCTAGCCGAATGTTGACATCGTTCGTCTGTCGGTGGGAGAGGTGAGTTACCAGAAACGACTGAGCCAGGGCTTTTATTTTGTTCGGGCTCTGCGATTGATTTTTCTGAAGTTCTTTTTGACATGGTCATAATTTTGGAATTTCACCAGTCGCGTAAAACATTAACTTCTGGACAAACAGTGGCGGACTTTATCTGAATTCGTCTCATCTGAAGCAAAAAAATTAATAAAGAACAAAACAACTCGCTTTGGTTAAATAATTGATGTCAGTATTAAACGTGCCAAAGCAAAGTTCCCCCGTGCATGCTTTCACAAGGCTGTTGCGGCAAGTTCTGTTAGCGCGCAGCACCGATAAAGGCCGAAATTGCACATGATAGGTTCGTGCTGCCAGCACCATGGTTGTCCGCCTTTGTCTTCCCAGTGCCATTGTTTAAACACAATACCTGTTCCCAGGGGCGGAGCCAGGGGGGGTGACAGGGGTGACATTCTGAGTATAAGTGTACGACACTCGGTCTGGCGGACTCCGTGCAACTGCATTGTCAGAGTGTGTCGCCAACCGATGGCGTCTAGTTCAACAGCCTGACTCTCTAATCATTCTTGATATTAAAATTTGTTTAATGTCACCCCGGCCTGAAATCCTGGCTCCGCCCCTGCCTGTTCCCCATTTAAGGCTGAGTCAATGACGTTGGTGAGGAGCTGGAATCGACCTTAGGTGACCGGGTCCTTCTCCTAGCATGATGCACAGCTGCTCCCCACGGTCGTGGCACAAGTGTACACAAAGACAAAGACCCCCCTTGTAGCCATTAACACACTGTTGTGGCAAGCGCTGTTAGCGAGCACCTATGAAGGCCAGCACGGCGCACGAGGGGTTGGGTGGCCAGCACCACCCCCGGCCGCCTTTGTCTCCCCAGTGGCGATGTTCACACACCGCACCAGGTACTCATTTTAGGCTGAGTCGACCTATGGGAGGCCCAAGACCGGTTCACATATTCGTCACCGGTGTTGGCCAGGAGCGGGGGACACGCACGCGCACACACACACGTGCGCACACACTCCGTGCGACTCCGGACTTTTTGTGCGAACCGTGGCGGGAGGCACTCGAGAGCAAACACGCGCGGCTCACGGGTCATGGGACCGTCGCTGAAGGCTCGGCCGCTGAGCAGCAGCTACCAGCCTAGCACCACACCCCCCCGCCCCACAGCCCCCGCGTGAATGTCCATCGTGCTCCCTGTCCACATTCCTCAGCGCAAGCACCGCCGCCGTACGCTGTGGGTGAGCGGCGGCGCGGGCCCCCGCGTGGATCATCGTGGTGGCTCCCAGCTGAACGGCCGCTGGCCCGTGCCAGGTCACCGATATTTACCGTAAATCAGGCCACCTTCCGACTCGCCACGTCCCTGCCACCCCATCACCCCCACCAGCAGCGCCAGAAGCCCTTCGCCCGTCCTCTACCATCGCCGTAGCTGGGACATACCACCGCCCCCACCTCCCCCCAACAGCAATACCCAATAGCTCTACCATTATATAAGAATAGGTCTTACCCCTTTCTGGAAATTAAACAGGTGTGAAGATTTTAAAACACCCAACTGAAACTGCATACACTACCAGAGCATGTTTTTTTGTTTCCATGTTCACCACAGGGATATGTGGTTAATGCAGACATGATGCCTTCGTGTTTTAACATCTCAAATCAACTGTGTATTTGTCAGAAAGGGTAGAACCTATCCTTATATTGTTATACAGGCAAGGGAGGTCCCATGCTGTAACTGCTCAACCCTAGCTCTCAGTTTCCTGATCGTGGCATTGTCTTTGTGCTGTTCGTCTTTTGGCGTCCTCTGCTCTAAAACTGTTTGAGACTAGGCACTAAAGAAGTTGTCTCTGGTGTGAAACAATCAATTTCAAAGACAATGCATATATATTTGTGTACACCACAAGTTCGTGTTTTCACATTTTAACATCTATATTCTTGCTTATTTCGGTAAAGTCACGTAGAAGGGAAACAATAAAATAATAAAAAATATATATTGCTGTGGTTTTCACACCTGATGATGATTGCTTGTGTTGCAGTCGAAACGTCGTGAGAATTTTATTGTTTTATATTTTTATTATTTTATTGTTTCCCTTCTACGTGACTTTACCGAAAGAACCAAGAATATGAATCCCTGCAGTCACGAAAGCTTTAAATCAAAATCTTAACATCTGTTTTATTGCCAGAAAGGGTAAAACCGTTACGATTCGTCACTAAGTGACAGTGATGTCACCACGGCGCCTGTGCCAGGCTAGGTGCACTTTGAGGCCACGTGAAGTGTCCAAGGCTCGCTGACAGGAGGTCACGGGACAGACCCAGGTGCCATGGGTTGACTGACTGACATGACCGACAGATGCACCACCTGTGCCCACTACTGTGACAACTTGCTGAATTTCACTCGCGCAGCGCTCCACTCGTTGTTGTGACCGTCACTCCTCTGCCCTCCGTTGTTGTTGGAGGGCAACTACCTCCAACTGACCAGTAGCGTCCTTCACGAGCCTCCCACCCCCACACCCACCCGCCCGCCCCCGCAGAAACATCGCGTCCCACCACAGAAATGCTCTTCGTGAAGGCAAGAAGATAACGTTTCGGATTTGTGGCAACGGGTCATTGCCATCCGTAAATGGACAAATAGTCCAAAAAAATGGCAGCCCGTGAAGCACGCGGATGAAAAACGAGTGGGGTTCACGTTTTGAGATTCTTTTGTAAGCGTGAGGTGTGTGGGATTTTAGGTGCAGGATTTTAGTTGTTGTGGGGTTTTAGTTGTGGGATTTTGGTTGTGGGATTTTGTTGTGCGATTTTAGTTGTAGGGTTTTAGTTGTGGGATTTTGGTTGTGGGATTTGGGTTGTGGGATATTTAGTTGTGGGATGCTAATAAAGAGAGGTGATTTAATGAACCTGCCCCCATTCTTTAACACTGCCGTGCCAGGAGACGGACTGCAAGCCCAGCGCTGGCCACCATCACCACCCGTAGCAGCGTCCGGCAACTTTCCCGAAAATCGCCCAGGAAGTTCCCCGATATCCTCAAACCGGACAGTTTCAGTTCGGTTCGAGATCTCAAAACTCTCCGTCGTTGAGAACAAGCTCAAAGCGCGTGCGGCGCTATGTCAGACCTCGCCGGCAAAGGGCCCGGTGAAACCCGTGCCGGCCTCCTCCTCGCGGGGTGGTCGCGCCGCCACTGCGGCTGCAGGAGGAGGAAAAAAAGGGAGGAGGAGGAGGAGGCCCCACGATTGGCCTCTGCCATAGGGCTGCACGGGTCACCTGGCGTGAATGGTGTCACGCGGCGCCGGGAGGGGAGCGGGGCGCTGACGCGGCGCTGGCAGCGGAGAGCGGAGCGGGCGAGCAGCCGCCCCCCCCCACCCCCCCCCGGGGTTGGCACAACCTGTCACCGAGATAACGGCAAGTGGCCACATGGCATCAGAGGCGGCGAGAAAGTGGTAGAGAGAGGGGTGGGGGGGGGGGTTGGGGGGTTTCTACCAACTGGGGGGACGGGACGGTTGTGGGGGTTGAGGGGGGGTGACGGTGGAGGAGTTCCATCAGTCAGCGCAGCGCCGTGGAACCCACGCATGCCGCAGACGACGGCGAAACTGAATATTACCCGTTTGAAAAAATAAGTAAATATAAACTGTTACATCTACCGTGCTCGAAAACAGTTGAGGGATATTTTAATCTGTGAAGTGGGTTCGGGGGGTGCATCCATAACCGGGAACTTTTTTTTTTAATCGCGGATGGTTGAGTCACCCCGATGGTGCACCATCTTCTCGGAATCTTAAGGAACCGAGTTACGGTCTGGATAAGTGAGCGACCAGATGGGTGAGCGACTGGATAGCCGAGCGACCGGACAGCCGAGTGATTGGATAGGTGAGTGACTGGATAGATGAGCACCCACAGGTGCTGGAGGTTCGATGGGCAGCGGAGGGTCAGGGAAGCCAAATCCACCGTGGCAACGTATACGCTCTCCCTCCACCAATCCCCACTGACCATCGCGGTGAAATATGGTCAAGACCCCCCCCCCCTCCCCCCTCTATGACCGGCACAGGGTGCGGAGTCAATCCACTAGCAGTGCATTTACAAAAGAGGAGTACGTGTGCACGTACATATTTTTTAAATCCGGTTCATGGGGGTTGTTTAACCATGAGGGCGCCGTAGTGGCGAGAAGTTAAATACCTCGCCTAGTATACAGGAGGTCGTAGGTTTGATCCCTTACCCTGACACCTGCTGTATATTTGGAGATTGCACGTTCTTACCGTGGTCACGTGGATTTGTCTCCTGGTCCACCGGTTTTTTCTCTTGACATTAATATCAACATCACGCGTTTAGAGTATTTGGCTGATATTAATGTCCACTGTGATAAGCCACTTAGTTGGACTATCATTTATGGCCAGGTCGCTTCTGAAAAAGAGCTCCGTGGGCCTGGTCTGGTAATTTTTTTTAAAATAGTTTAGTTTAAATAGTTTAGTTGAAATAGCAATACTCAACCAGACTGGTCACTGGCGAGTTGGTGAAGAGGCCAGTTCACATACAACTCTCCCACCAATGACAACCATGAGCAGGAATCAAACTCGGGTTCCGAGTGCCGTGTTGACAACCGTGCCACGACTCTCCCCCTCCCAGACGTAAATGTATTTATAATCACACGCATTTACCATGAAAATAATAACAACACCTCCTGCGGGTAAACAAACGGCAGGCGTGTTTGGAAGCAAGCGGAAATGCTGGCAACACAATTCTCTCATTCTGCGCTTGGCTTCCTAGAGACGGGAGGCACAACACGAGCAGCGCACGCATAGCAACACCAAAGCAACACCATCGGAACCACCACTACCGGCACTCTACCATGGCGCCAGCGGTGGTGCATCTGCCAGTCATCCCAGTCAGTGAACCCATAACACCTGGGGGGGGGGAAGGGGGGGTACTGCCCCGTGATATCCTGCCAGCGGCGAGACTTCGACAACTATCACATGGCCTCGGGGTGCACCTGGCCTGGCACAAGCGACGCGGTGACGTCACCGCTACGCAAGTGGCGAATGGCGGCTGTTTGTTGTTGTCGTTGGTGGTGGCGGCGGCGGTGGTGGTGGTGGTGGTGAAGGTGGTGTCCCATCAGTCACGCGCCGTCTGTGTAAGACGAGCGCACGCGCACGCGCTCGCATCTGTAGCGGCTGCCAGAGCGGCAGGTGTAGTCAGCTTCCCCGGACCTACAAATTGCGGCGCAAACAGTGCAGCTTGCGGGATATAATGAACAGTAAACGGAGGCAGGATCAATATTTACTCGCAGATATCTTGTATCGTGTGCCCGGTACCCACCCCCTACCCCCACCCCGGGGATCAGGCCAAACGCGGGGGTTCTCTTACTCCACTGCAAACACGCGCCGCCATCTATCGCTTTATGACGTCGCTCCGCCGGGCCCGCCAATAAGCAGCTTCTTTTACAGCTGCGCACGATAAGGTGAAAGATAATCCCAGGTGTCATCTCGCGTTAACTTACCCCCCCCCCCATCCCCCCCCCCGCCTTGAATCTACCACCCCCCACCTCCACACCTACCCAACGATGCACCTGCCCCGTAATTCTACGCAATGCGGCTAGTGTTTCACACTTAATTGGAAAACGAAATTAAGCGACTGCAGAAGGGCGTTTTTATTGTCTCCGCGAGATGCCCCTCGAGTTGGGCAGGTGCTGCGTGACGGCGGCGACGGACGACCGGCACAGCGGCCCGGCGCGATGAAAGTTTACAGCGCCGGGGACGTGCGGCCGCGTCGGTCATACCGCCACGCGCGGCAACCCCAATGCGCCATTCGGTGAGATGTTCCAACATGTTTTTTGCCGCACGCGCTCCATCGAAATACCAACTCGGGAGAACCAAAGGCAGAACCCACTACCGGCCCTCCCACCCCCCTCCCGTGTCTATTGCCAGGCCCTCTGCCCCTTGTTTTGCCTAAGCGAGGCTGCGAGATCGAGACGGCGTGCCAACAAAACGGCCCGGACGAAGTCTGGCGCCGGTGCCGAACGAAACGGGGCACAATCCGCGAAAAACACTCGGTCGGGAGATGCCTCAGGACGTCTCTGCCAACGTGACGAAGGGACGCGAGGTTCAATTCCGCGAGCCGTTGGTTTTATAGGCGGCTTCGGAGGTTGGTCAGTGAATATTTCCCAGGCCACCACCGCCGGTAGACTGCGGTAGGTGGCACCGTGAACGGTGGTCCCAGAGCCAGAGCTGGATGCTTGCAGAATCATTTTCAAGTGCAGACTGAAACGACGCCCCGTTGTCTACGCCAGGCCAGCTGCCTTCAGTTTGACTGGGGCCAATAGAGACGAACATTGTGACAATGAGTTTCTGTTGTCGATTGATCATACCTCACCACGCTGGTTAGTGCTGGGTGGTGCAGGTGGATTGGGGGGGGGGGGTGTCCCTCTGGGTCCTTGACCAGTTCATTTCCCACTCAATGTTGGCCATGGACAGGAATTGAACTCAGGTTACAAGGTTCATGGCGCCACTTTGGAAGCATGACGCTAAAAAGTAGGTAAACCACACTACCAATTACGAGCAACGCCCATGGCTATGGTGTGAACTAACTTCATAAGATCTCAGCACGTTCTTTACTAAAACTAAACCATTTTTTTTAACCAGGTAAGACCCACTGAGCTATGTAGCTCTTTTTCAGAAGCGACCTGGCCACAAATGACAGCTCAACGAATTGGCCTATTGTATGGAAATGTATAGTAGCCAAAAACTCTAATATGCGCGACATTGATTCTAAAATTCGACTTTTTCAAGGGACAACCTAAGTCACGAAAGGAAGTACAGTACAACGTCCCATATCTGACGTGATCAATAAACCACCCAAATAGCTGGTGCCATATTTACACACAATGGTGTAACTGTGAGTTGAACTAAAACTAGAAGAAAACTAATTTTCATTTCACCAGGTAAAGCCCACTGAGCTGTACAGCTCTTTTTCAGAAGCGACCAGGCCACAAATGATAGCTCAACGAAGCGGCTTATTACGTGGAAATTTATTTCAGCCAAATACTCTAAATGCATGTTTCCTTATGTGGAGGGGAAAACCGGAGGAGGCAGAGAAAAATCCATGCAACCAGGGGGAGAACACACAAACTCTAAACATACAGCAGGCGTCAGAATCGGGAACAAACCCACGACCTCCTGTATACCAGGCGAGGTCGTAAACATCTCGCTACGGCTGGACTCTCTGATTAGCCAATTAATCGCTAACTCTACTGATTACCGGTTCGATTACTCGGCTAAATTGGTTGACGCAACAATAGTCGGCGGGTAAAAAATAAGTCTCACACCCCTTTTACCAGCACATGTGCCGCTGGACGGGAGGTAACTGGCGAGGTTGGTGATGTCATTGGCATCGTCAGTCGCATCATGCTGGGCGTGGCCACCATTTTTAAAGGGGTCTGAGTCGTTGACTGCAATTTTGCGTCGACGAATCGGATCGATTGAGTAATAATAATTAACATTTATATATAAGGGGCCTTCCACTCGTATTTCAAGTGTCGTTCCAGCCTCAGTCTTTACCCACGGACTCGACGCGTTGCATGAAGTCTGCTACCTGGATGTTGAGCGTTTGAAAGTTGCTCAACTCCAGAGTTACTTTTTAGTTTTAAATATATTTTTCAGTGGCTTCATTTCGGGTGGCAATGCGGAGGAGACGATGCACGCTGTTATGTGGAGATGTACAACATCATAGGGCGAGTTTAATTGCCTTACCGCTCATACTGGGTCAATTCATTTCAAGTATTTAGTAGGCTTCGCTTTCTCTGCCTCAGACATACGTCGTGGCCTATATTACACGCATACAGACCCACGTACAGGCTTGACTCGACTATAAGATGAGCAACCACCATCTTCAAGATCCTCCATGGACTCACTCCTGCCTACATCTCCCCTCCATGCACTCTCCAATCTCTCCCCTCCCCATCCCACTCTACTCCTCTCCATGCCCTCTCGTATCTCTTCCTCCAACCTTAATCTAATCCCCTCCACGCACTTTCCCCTCCCAAATCCCTCTACTCCCCTCCACATTCTCCAACCTCTCCCCTCCCATCTCACTCTACTCCCCTCCACATTCTCCAACCTCTCCCCTCCCATTTCACTCTACTCCCCTCCATGCACTCTCCAACCTCTCCCCTCTCATCTCACTCCACTAACCTCCACCCCCTCTCCTACCTCTCCCCTCTCATCTCACTCTACTCCCCTCCACGCATTCTCCCACCTCTCCCCTCTCATCTCACTCCACTCCCCTCCACTCTCTCTCCTACCTCTCCCCTCCCATCTTACTCTACTCCCTCCACATTCTCCAACCTCTCCCCTCCCATCTCACTCCACTCCCCTCCACCCCCTCTCCTACCTCTCCCCTCGCAGCTTGCAGCGATCGGTGCACTGCGCCGCAAACCCGGCGAACCCGGATAGACGCAAAGGTATTAACTTTCCTCACGAAGCTATGACGCTCGGTATAATTCCAAAATAGCTGGTGTGTGTTCGTCGTCGGTCAAAATAGCTGGTGTTTGTTCGTCGTCGGTCAAGACCAATCCACCATTGGGACGAACGCCTCTCCAAAGCCACCGCCATCTCTCACGGTCTAGGGACACCGCGATCCATCTGCAGCACCTCCACCAGAGTTGATTTCGCCGCCCCGTTCCAGGGCGCATTCCGTACCGAACCGATGCTCTGGGTGGTTCTCTCTGCTGTCGGATACCAACAACCGCATACCAACAACAATGCCAACCACCGCCTGTGGAGGAAGAGGAAGGTGTGGGGATTATATCCACCAAACTGTGAACGTGGTGAAGTGCCGAACCATCAGATCCACATCACTGATGGCTCGGCCAATACAACTCTGGTGGGACTAGCGGACTGCTCCACGAAGCTACCCCAATACAACGTGCGTTTTCCGAATCTCTATCAGAATTTTCATTTACCATGGATAAATCCGATGAGCTATGAAGCTCTTTTTCAAAGATGACCACTCAGTTACCACCCCGGATGCTGCCGTGGAATAGTTTGCGACATCAAACGCACAATTGCGGCCCTACTGCTTTTTTTTTTCAAACGCCATACGGCACAAAGAGTTCCGTCCTTTGGCTGCCACTTCGTCGCTACCCTCGACGCCTCGACCCTGCGTGCGTACGTGCGTGTTCCCAGACCCGTGCGTTCCCCTCTCTCCGCTCGTGCTCTCTCTGGGCATGCGGAGATGAGGAGCGAGCCGAGGCCTTGGGGGGGAGGGCGGGTGCCCGTCGCGCCCGCTCGCTCCTCGTCACCGCGCACGCCGTGTGCCCTTCTGCTTACGACGTCATAATCTCATTTGCAAACAAGACCTGTCCACACATACAAGGCGGCCTCCGCTCCCCACTGCCCCGCCCACGTCCTGCACACGCTCCGCCCACTGTCTCCGGCATGCTTTTCCCCCCATCGTGGAGGCATCTCACGCTGCCCCCGTTCACCCCCCCGCCGCCGACGGGCTCCTACCCCTGGTTGAGGGTGCGGCCCCGCGCCCCCGCGCCCCCGCGCCCCCTACCGCTCAGCGTCGACGCTCGCGGAGATCGCAAGAGAGGCTGCCGTGGACGCGGGGGCACTCTGTGGGCCCACTCTTCCACGCTTGACCAGACGTCTTTGGAGGCGATGGGAGTACCTACACTCTGTTTTTGTTAACGCACCAAGGATTGAGGAATGAGCGACAGCTATAGAGGGGTGCTTAGGGATCACAGAAGGGTAAGGGAGGGACGGGACAGAGTGGAGGGGCGAGGGAAGGGGAGGGAATGGGAGATAGAGGAGGGGCGGGGATTTGAGAGAGGAATATAAGCAGGTTAAGGAGGGCGACTGCTCAACGTACAGAGGCAGTGTTGAGTCTATGAACAGTGTTGAGTTTATGGTGCAGTGTTGAGCCTATGGGCAGTTTTGAGTCTCTGGTGCAGTGTTGAGTCTATGGCAGTGTTGAGTCTATGGTGCAGTGCTGAGTCTATGGTGCAGTGTTGAGTCTATGGGCAGTGCAGAGTCTATGGGCAGTGTTGATTCTATGGTGCAGTGCTGAGTCTATGGCGCAGTGTTGAGTCTATGGGCAGTGTTTAGTCTATGGTGCAGTGTTGAGTCTATGGGCAGTGCAGAGTCTATGGGCAGTTTTGAGTCTATGGTGCAGTGTTGAGTCTATGGGCAGTGCAGAGTCTATGGGCAGTTTTGAGTCTATGGTGCAGTGTTGAGTCTATGGCGCAGTGTTGAGTCTATGGGCAGTGTTGAGTGTATGGTGCAGTGTCGAGCCTATGGGCAGTGTTGAGTCTATGGGCAGTGCTGAGTCTATGGGCAGTGTTGAGTCTATGGTGCAGTGTTGAGTCTATGGTGCAGTGTTGAGTCTGTGGGCAGTGTTGAGTTTATGGGCAGTGCTGCTCAATGCACAGGGGAAGTTGATTCCAGTGGAGGGGTGCAAGGAGGGAGACGGACCGAAAGCAGAATTGGGCACAGGGAGAGGGGACAGAAAGAGACGGGGAGAGATTGGGAAGGAAGAGAATGAGAGGGGACATTAAAGGAGATGAGGAATATTGTGGATTTTTTTTATTATGATTACCACAAGTGTTGGATATTATACTTAACACCACGGGGCCTGATAACGAATTACATTTATAAAATGTTTTTCCATGGCCACTTAAAATAAAAAGTGGGCATTGCAGTGTTTTCTGTTTCATTCCAAGCCAGTGGGTAGAGTTGTTTTAATTTAGATTTGAAGTTTTCGTGTCTGCAGGGATCCATACTCTTTTGTTCTTTCCGTAAAGTCACGTAGGTATACAAAAATTAATTGATTTTATTTGTTATACTCACAGTGACTTTACCGAAAGAACCAATGGGTATAGAGTTGTTTTGTCCACGGTTGTAGCGTGTCCCCAACTCTCACACTCGCTCGATCTTTCTGCCGCCTCTCCATCTCCCCACTACCATTTACGAAACCGCGTTGTACGGGGGAGCTTCGGGACTCTTTGCACATTCATTCAATCCATTCATCGGAATCATTTACCGTCAGCAATTTTTCACTTTCACCGAATTCCCACACGCATCACGGATTCGCCACCATTGCTCCCTCTCATCTATTTAATTCGCCTCATCTCCACCATTACATTCATACGTTGTGCCGTTGTTAACTCTGTGTAAAGCGCCTTGGTTAAAGGTGCTGTATGAATTCCGAAAATATTTCTGCTTTCAATAAAAACCTTACTTAAAAAATTATACTGTCAAGTTGTGGAGATTCAAATGGAGGGGGTGGGTGCGGCACAAGACATCTGGATCACCCTCTACATCCACCCCATGGGCCATGAGAGATACAAATCCAATCACATTGCTGGCGGGCTCCCACACGGCGTGTTGATGAAACGAGTCCGGCTCTTGTTGTTCGTCAGCTCGTGCGCGGCTCGTCAGCGTCACGAAAACAACGATTCTCTCCGAATCACGGCCACGGCTCGCGAGGCAAACCGCTACAAGATCAGCGCTCACGACGCCTTTGGGGTATCCGAACACGCTCGCACGTGCACACATGTACACGCGCTCGCGTGCGCGCGTGTAGATATGAACGCACGTTTGATTTTAAGCGTTCTGCAATAAATATTTTGATCGACAGCTTTACGGGGAGGCTGTTTGCTCGAAAGCATTGCTAGGAAGCGGTTACTATGAAGTCGTATCGCCAACAGAATATGCTGGCATTGTTTTATTGAGCTAATTGCGGATAAGGCAGCGGATTGCAGCCTTCTTATCGGGTTCACTTGTACGTGACGTTTTCGCGGTAACAACAGCGCGAACGGCGCCTCTCTATCCCTTACGCTAGCAAGCATTCGCAATTTTCACAAACACTCCACATCGTGCCACGGCTAAACACGGTAGAAATCGAATTACAAGCGCAGCCCTGCAATTGCCTGCCCACGCCACGGCTGGCGTAAAGGGCCTCCTCCGGACTGGATGTTGCCTGGCGGCCCAAGAGTCAACTCTTGAAAAAGGAATTCTTAGCTCTCTGGGCTTTACTCAGTGTGAAATAAAACTTCTGATTCTGAGCTCCAGAGAGCGCCACGAGAAGGCATTTGGCCTGCTCTTCCATGCCGACCAGATGTCTCAGAAGGAGAGGTGGGGAGTACCCACACTGCACCCCGAATGACTAACTGTGGTGTAACCCATTGCATACCACTTGGTGGACAGAGAGGCAGGAGCAGGATTTGAGAATTCTATTAGAATCAGAATCTTTATTTATCCTGGAGGAATCCGATGAGCTTTGAAGCTCTTTGACAGATGTCCAGTAGGGGCGGGTGAGCAAATAACAATAGAACAAACGATAGGAGTGCAAAGTAGAGAAAACGTAAGCAAGTCACACTAAATAAATAAAGTATATATTAAGTACAAATTGGAAGTACATACATTCCTGCCCGTTTTTCAACACTAAATGCAAGCTAGGACAAGGCAACACAAAACAACAACAGTCCCAGACCACAGCAAGACCCTCAATTAAACTGCACATTAACATCAAACTATCGACCCCACGGGTGAAGCTCAAAGTTACAAATAACATGTGAAAAACGTTGTAATACACTTACTGCAGCATGCCAAAAACATCGACGAGTAGTTTGTCAATCGCAAACAAATAGAGAGTTAAAAAAATCTAAGACCCATCTCAGAGGAACGTGTCGCTCGCTAGAATTATTGTGAATGTGGGTGGTGGATGGCTGGTTCAGGGGTCAGGGCACTTGCAAGTAATCTTAATGTATATCCCGGTGAGAGAATGTTGAGCAAATTATCTTGGATAACCAAACGAAGCTCTCCAAGCCCCCTCCAGCTATTGCAGGCAGTCGACATCAAACGAAGCTCGCAAATTAAGAGGACGGATACCATATCAGACCATCCAGCTTGTGTGTGCGCTGTCACTAGAACGTATTTATTTGAGTATAAGAACTAAGAATGGGAAGGCTACGTCTAAAACTAAACTATTTGTTATTTTACCAGGTAATGCCCACTGAGCTTTTGTAGCTCTTTATCAGAAGCGACCTGGCCATAAATGACAGCTTAATGAAGTGGCCTATCACGTGGAAATGTATAGCAGCCAAAAACTCTAATATGCGTCACGTTGATTCTAAAATTCTACTTTTTCAAGGGACAACCTGAATCACGAAAGCAAGTACAGTACAATGCCTCATGTCTGCTGTGACCAATAAACCACCCAAAACAGCTGGTGCTATATTAGCACACAATGATTGAACTGTCAATTTAACAAAAAATATTTATTTTATTTCACCAGGTAAGGTCCACTGAGCTATGTAGCTCTCTTTTTCAGAAGCGACCTGGCGATAAATGATACCTCAACGAAGTGGCTTATTGTGTGTAAATTGATAGCAGCCAAATACTCTGCAAGTATTTTTCTCAATGTGGAATGAAAAACCGGAGGACCCGGAGAAAAAAATCCACGGGATCACAGGGAGAGAGACACGCAAACTCCAAATATACAGGTGTCAAGGGTTGGGATCGAACCCATGCCCTCCTGCATACCACGACATATCAGACCTTTCCATGTAGCCACATCAACCTCAGTCGTCGGTCGAGTCGGATATGCGACGTATCGCACCGATATATAAACCAGTAAAATGTATAGAGGCTGAGCTGGTGTTGCAGAATTCCTGGGTAAAATTCTGGGCAGCTGCCGGTGATTAAACTGGGTTCTCAAGAGCAGTGGTTACTTGATGGCCTTTGTTCGGTCATCAATGATTCCACAAAATATATAACAATAATAGTATTTTTTTTTAAGCGACATAGTTTTATCCAGCTTTTAGAAGGAAAAAAAAACAGTTTTACGCGATGATAGGCAAGCCTTTAAAATGTTTGCCTCTCATGTGGATGAAGACGCCGCCGACGGAAGAGAAGTCGGTGGTAGTTCTGTCAAGTTATCTTCCAGGGGCCGTTCTGCGACAGAAGGTGGCCCCTCGGTGTGCACCTTCTCTCGCTGTGAGAGTTCCAACCGATGAGAAGCTCTGTTGTCACCCCGTGACCATGCAGCCGATAGCACGATTGGAAAAAAATACCTGGGGGAAAATAAAGCCAAAAGAAGCTTTATTTTTTGTTGTTGTTTACACAAAGCGATAACTTCCCACCAATCTTCCCCAAATTTAAATTGTTGTTCCATTTGAGCGCCCTCTGAGAGTCCATAATGTTTGACAAATACAGTGAAGCTACTGGGAGAACTCCTTCTAGGTCCAGACAAAATTACTCTGTCAACTTCGAGGATAAACATTTACACCAAACGGCGGTTTGCGAGCAACGTCGACCATAAATGCAATAATCGCGGTACTCATTTGTTCAGAGCTGCCTTTTGAATTTAGTTTGTTGTCCTTCCCCCGCACCTCCGATTAGCGCGGTGCACTCCATACGGTGCAAAAGAAGTTCTACCTACATACATACAAAAGGAAAAAAAGTAATACATATATTTAAAATAGTTGACGGCTCAGAAATTGGGTCCTTCATTCAAATCACGCAAAAAAAGACCACCCCGCATAGCCTTAACAAACTGTTGGGGCACGTGCTGTTGGAGAGCACCTATGAAGGCCAGCACGACCCACGAGGTGGTGGGTGGCCAACACCACGCCCAGCTGCCTTTGTCTCCCAAGTGCTGATGTATACACACTGCACCACGTACTAATTTAAGGCTGAGTCGGCCTAGGGGAGGCCCAAGATTGGTTGAGATATTTGCGGGTAACAGTGCTCGT
Organism: Petromyzon marinus; assembly: GCF_048934315.1. Classification (NCBI taxonomy): domain Eukaryota; kingdom Metazoa; phylum Chordata; class Hyperoartia; order Petromyzontiformes; family Petromyzontidae; genus Petromyzon; species Petromyzon marinus. The sequence continues at coordinate 17,349,540 of NC_133683.1, forward strand.
AGTGCAGTGCACTAATCATAATACCACCGCTCCCCTTTATTCACATCACACACACACACACCTGTACACATATACCCCCACGATGGAGCGAGCAACCTGGTGAGACTGAGTTCGATTCCTGCCCGTGGCTTCGCAGAGAGTACAAGATACAAAAGTCCGTGAATTTAGGTACACGGTCTAAAGAGAAGCCGCCCATCATGCTCACTTACACGGGCGTTCATTTTCCAGTTTCTGTTATGGCCTTCAAGTCAGGAGTGAAACTTGGACTTTGTGAAACAAATTCCTCCGAATGACGTGGTCGTCGTACGCTCGGACGCGCACACTCATCTACAAAGGCTCAGAATTAATCAATTAAATTACGTTTCGATGACGCAGGCGCAGACCACATCTGCATCTGTGTCATTATAGAGGTGTAGCCGTGTGTACGTGATAGTGTGAGATTGCATTTTACGGGTGGGGTATGTGTGGAGGGGGGTGGGGGGGCGTAGTGGTTACCACGAGCGACAAACCCGACAACCTGAGTTTGATTCCTGCGAGGGCGTTCAGGATTGCCTAAGCGCACGCATAAATGTGTACGTGTGAACGTGATTGTGCGTGTAAGAGTAGCCTTAACGTGCACATAACCTGGCACAACCGTCGTGGTGACGTCACCGCCACTTAGTGGCGAATGGTGGTTGTTGTTGTTGTTTTTGTGTAAATGGAGGTGAGTTCAACTAGGTGGTGTTGTGGGGAGCGGTAGTGTCGCAGTAAGCTCGCCGCACTGCGAACCCAGCGGCCTGAGTTCGATTCTCGCTCACGGCCAAAACCGATTACTGCAATCTGAACCGGTATTGGGCCTCCCCGGGGTCGACTCGGCCTCAAATGAGTACCTGGTGCGGTGTGTAAACATCGCCACTGGGGAGACAAAGGCGGCGGGGCGTGATGCTGGCCACCCACAACGCTCGCGTAACGTGCCGGTGTGCTCGCTAAATAGCACTTGCCCCAACAGTCTGCGAAGGCTACACGAGGGATCTTTACCTGTTGGGTGTGTGCGCGCGTGTTCAGGTGTTTCAAGCACGGGGGGGGGGGGGGGGAGACGCTCTGCGTCATCACCTGCAATCGAGATACCAGCGCTGAGCAACAACAAGCCACCGTTTCCACCCCCCCACCCCCTTCACCCACCCCCCTCCAATACTACGCGGGGAGAGGAGGGACATTGGTTAGCGCGCCGCACTATGAACCCGCCGACCCGAGTACGATTCCCGCTCACGGCCAACACAGGTGACGATTATCTGAACCAGTTCCTGGGCTTCCCATAGGTCGACTCAGCCTCAAATGAGCACCTGGTGCGGTGTGTAGTAAACATCGCCACTGTGGAGCCAAAGGTTGTCGGGCGTGGTGCTGGCCACCCACGCACCCCCTCCGCGTCCGCCTTCATAGGTGCTGTTCGCTAACAGCACTTGCCACTGGGGATCTTTGTCTTTGTGAGATCACGCAACAGGTGGCCCACCGCAAGAAGGCGCCGCTACCGCCGCCTCCCACCCAAACAGGACCTCAGACGCTGTCACCTCCTAGCCACCGACTCAATTCCCGATCCCCCTTCTGGGATCGCGCCGTTGTCACCGTCCTCGAATGTCACCCAGGTCCGGTACGAACGCTTGGCTGCCGCCCGAGTGGAATGACGCGGTTGGAAATCCAGAACGAACACCACCTTCGTCGTGGGAGACGCCAAACATGGCAACCTCCTCGAAGGCACCGGTGTAACCTCGTATGCTTTGAGTCTTTCGGTAAAGTCACGTAGATGGGTTCAAATAAAATATTTTCTGATTTCCTGCAGTCACGATTGGTGTAATCTCATCAGCCGCATCAAGTTTCAAGTTTCAAGCTTTCATTTATTAGGTATAGCCCTGTGAGCCATGCGGCTCTTAAGTCGGGCGCAACCGCAACAAACAAAATTTGAACACAGAACATCTTCTTAAAGCGACAACGCGTAACAGAAACATCCTCGAATAAACCAGCAAATATTCCACACCAAAAAAAAAACTTATTAAAACGCTGTGTGCAAAAATCAGAACATCAACGGCCGGACATGCACACTTTCCCTCCATGAATGGAAAAATAACAGACAAGACGCAGTGCAACTGTGGCCATGCAACCAAAACTACGGACCATGTAGCAAAAAAAACCACAGAAGCCAGCAAAACGACGCGAACTCTCTATCTGCTGAAGCCCTCTCGTCGTGGCCAACAACAGAGACCTCCACATTGCCATTGAGCTCCTGAACCACATCGCTGCCATCGCGCGCGAGAATTGAACAACAGATGGGCAATTATTCGACTACGGTCAATTTTAGTTTGAGTGGACTGGGAAAACTCCCGCCCCCCCCCCCCCCCCCCACCGTGTGAAAGTTATATTCCCGATCTCACATCGGCCAAAAATAATATTGAGCGACCACCACCTATTATTATTATCACCACGCAAACACATACACGGAGAGAGGGGGGGGGGGGAGAAAAAAATCCCCACGTTAACAAAACAGCCCGCGCAGAGTTAACAACGCGTGCGACTATCGAACAAAAAACGGGCGAGTACGCAGGGAGAGTTGAGAGCACGTTGCGTGAAGTGCCTCTCCGCCTGAAACGTAAACAGAGCTCCGTCCTGGGCCTCCAGGGATCCCAGACGACCGGCGCTAAACCCTTGCAGATTGTGTTTAAGCAAGATAATTTATCGTCCCGTTTCAACCTTCTGGGTCTCATCGGCTTGCCAAAAACAGGTGGCTTGGCCGTCCGTGCAGGGTGTGCGAGGAATGCAAGTCGGACTGTGTGTATGCGGAACTTCTTTCACGCCGCACGTAGCCAACCGCGCTAATCGGAGGTGCGTGGACCATTGCAGGGGCAGGTTACGCCATCGGGCCACCACGCGGTCAAAATAAAACGTCACCAAATTAAATTTATTTTTCGTAATTTTAAAGGTAATTGTCTTAAGTTTCAAAAATCACGGTTTATTTATTGGATAAGCCGACGGTTTGACACTTACGCGAATCATGAATGCACCGTTGCTGTCGCAGGGCGGATTGCGAGGTCACGTGGTCCGCATGCGCTCGACCCCCGCGGGACGCTGCGGGCACCTCCTCCCCCCCCCACCGGCGACCAGAGAAATGTCCCCCAGAGGAGAAGGGACTGGCAGTGTCAGTGGCATGGCGCGGTTGGCAAGGGCCCTGGTGCAACGAGTGGAAGGGGGGGGCCCTGGGGGGGGGGCCCTGGGGGGGGGGGTCTGGTGCAGTTGCACTGCCGGCAAACTCAACAGCTTTGCAAACGGAGTGGAGACGTGTCGCAAGAGTAGTGGGGGCTGGTAGTAGTAGTGGGGGTAGTAGTAGTAGTAGGGGGCAGTATCAGTGGGGGGTAGTAGTAGAGGGGGCTGGTAGTAGTAGTGCTCGTAGTGGGAGGGAGGGGAGGCAGTGAGGGAGCGAGTGTTGCACAGCGGCGTGTTTGCTGTTACCCTGGGAGGGAGGGAGCGAGCGAGGCTGGCTGCTGCTGCTGCTGCAGGAGGAACACCACCACCACCTGTGTTTGCCCTCACGCTTTTTTGTATTCGCCCCTCTCTCTCTCTCTTTTTGTTGTTGTTGCGAGCCGGATGGACGCACCGTGATGTTTGCCCGGCCGCCGTCGTTGCGATGCAAGAATTAGGAGGCGAGCGCGTTCGTTGGCTTGATCCTCTCTGGCGGAACTGTCAAACCGCTAAAGCCATCCCGCTTTCAAAAAAAAAAAACCGCGCACATTGATTGAAGAGAGAGAGGGAGAGAGGGAGGGAGAGCTTTTTGGGCCCGGCCCCGGCGCGTTGGTTACCTCCGAGGACGGCCAGCTACGTTCCTGGGGGATCGGCGACGGCTCCGCACCGTCCGATCCGTGCCGAGCGCGACGACCGACGGCGGCGAGGGCGACGGCGCCCCGAGGGGGATTCCTCCGAATTCCCACGCATTCCCGCCGCACGCGGACTCGCCTCGTCACTCGCGTCCCTGTGCGCGTGCGTGCGCGTGCGTAGTGGCGGTGGTGCAGCGGTTGGCGCGCTGCGCTGCGAAACCAGGCGTCCGGAGTTCGATTCCCGCTCGCGGTCGGCACCGGTGACGATTGTCTGAACCGGTACTGGGCATCCCCCTAGGGCGACTCGCACTTAAATGAGTGCCTGGTGCAGTGTGTGAACATCGGCACTTGGAGAGGCAAAGGCGGCCCTGGGCGTGTTGCTGGCAATCCACCCCTCCACGTGCCATGGCCGCCCTTCAACAGAATCAGAATCTGTATTTAGACTCAAGGAATCAGATGAGCTTTGAAGCCCTTTTTTAAGGATGTCTAATATGGGCGGCTAATGCGCTACTCGCTAACAGCACTCTCCCCAAAAGTCTATTAAGGCTATACAGGGTATCTTTGTTGTATGTGTTTTATGGGTGGGGATTGGGAGTGTAGTGGTTAGCGCGCTGCACAATGAATCCGGTGACCTGAGTTCGATTCCCTCTCACAGTCAACAACAGTGAGGATTATCAGAACCGGTCCTGGGTCTTCCTTAGGTCGACTGAGCCTTAAATGAGTACCTGGTGAGGTGTGTACACATCGCCACTGGGGAGACAAAGGCGGCCGGGCACGGCGGTGGCAACGCACCCCGTCGTGTTGCCTTGCCGGCCTTCACAGGTGCTGCTCGCTAACAGCATTTGCCCCAACACTTTGCCAAGGCCTTAATGGGGAGAATCTTTGTCTTTGTGCAATGGGTCGTCTGCTGGTGGTGCCAGACGACTGCCCGATGGCATTTTGATGGCGCCCTCAATTCCATTGGCCCTGCCGGAACTGCTGGAACAATTCAACTTCCCCAGCGATCTGGCAAATCGATGCGTCAAATTCAGTTTCCTAACGCCTCCCCGAATTCCGATTCCAGGTTCAATTAACTTTGCTCGGCGTAGGTTTTCCCGCTTGCGCTGCCGTGTTTGTTCGGCACGACGTCCGACGTTTCGTCCCACGTACCGGAAAGCACTGAATTCAGTTTTCTGAAGAAGCCTCGGCATGCGGAGGGAAACGTCGGACGTCGTGTCTGATCAACGCGTGGCACGACCCAAAATCACCACGGAGAGCTGTGGGGAGGAGAGGAGGTGCAGTGATTAGCGCAGCGGCACAATGTGAAATGCACCCCAGAGACCCGAGTTGGATTACCGGCCACAGCGGTGAGTGAAACTTTAACCGGTCCTGAACTTCCCTCACCTTGCCCACCCCTCAAACCTTTTAACCAACCGGCACCTAAGCATTCTGGGTGAAGTATGGTCAAATACGCATTTCCGATAAGCAAGGTTGGTTACGTACGGTGCGACAAAAGCTCAACATACATACAAAGCGGGGACAATCCTTAATCTAGTTGTGGATAGATAAAGGCCTGTAATTCATTATTATTGTTATTATTGACACACTCTCGTAGTTACAGATATTCAAATCAGAAGACTTTGGGACTTCCTTTAGCAAAAACACCATCTGCATTTGCATTGCGATAATAGTCTATGAAGCGATTCCCGAGGCCATGTACACACGCACAAGCAAAACCCCCGCAGAACGCATCGGGCATGGCGGTTTTCCACGACTCAGGTGAACAGGAAACGTGGCGACGTTCAAATAAAAAAAAAATTCGTAAAAAAAAACCCTTACGCGCTGGTGAACGTTCCTCGCCAACACGATAATTTCTTTTTTGCGAAATGGGAAGCCAAACCTGCCCCGCCCCCCACCGAGCTCCTTATCCATCGATAGGGCACGCCATCCGAGCCTGCCTTACTCAAACACATTAAAACCTTTTCCATAGATTAATAGCTGCAGCCCAGCAGGCCGAGAAACACTCACGGACACACACAACAAAGACACAGATCCAACCTGTATAGCCTCAGCAGACTTTTGGGGGCAAGTGCTGTTAGCGAGCAGCAGCTATGAAGGCCGGAACAGCGCACGAGGGGGTGGGTGGCCGGCACTACGCACGCACCGCCTTTGTATCCCCAGTGGGGATGTTTACACACCACAGCAGGAACTCATTTGAGGCCGAGTCGACCGAGGGGAGACCCAGGACCGGTTCACGCAATCGTCACCGGTGTTGACCATGAGCGGGAATCGAACTTGTGTCGCCGGGTTCGTAGCGCAGCGCAACTTCCGGGACACTACCACACACACTGAAATCCCCATGTATAGCCTGGCCAGACCAACTTTGTCTCCCCAGCGGTGATGCTTTCTCGCCACACCAGGTTACTCACTCACTTACGGCTGAGTGGACATAAGGGAGGGCCCTGGAACGGTTTAGATGTTCAACGCCGATGTAGTGCCGTGAACGAAAATCGAACTCGGGTCTCCGGGTTCATAGCGCGGTGCGCCCACCGCTCTGTCGCTGCTGCCGACCCAACAACAAAAAGAGCCATTCGCCACCAAGTGGCAGTGACCTCACCGCGGTGCTCGTGCCAGGCTGAGCCACGTGAAGTCGTCGAAGGCTCGCTGCTGGCAGCAGGTCACGGGATAGACCCGGGCGCCGTGGGGTGACCGACTGAGATAACTGGTGGATGCACAACCGGCTGTGCTTGCCATTGTGCTAGCTTTGGTGCGTTGTAGCCGCGTTATTTTTTATCACGATGCTTACTCCACACGCAGGCCCTGATAGAAATTTCAAAGTGATTTTTTTTTCAATTTAATAAACTTACATATCTATCAGAGCCCCATTGTGTATAATACATTTTCCAAATAAATGCTCCCTTCGTCTCTCTGGCTCTCCGTCCCTGCCACGAAGGCTGGTCAGCGCCCGAAACGTTGCCTCTTTAATGCATTTTCCTCTTGAGCACAGTGTTAGTTTAGTTTCACCTGACTGACGTGTTGAGTATATTTAATATGTGCCAGTGCACCACGCAGAGGTGCCCTGCTCACAGACAGCAGGAAGGCACCACCACAATGCATGTACGATGCTCTCGGCCTTGTCGAGACCACCAACTCGTACTGGACGTGTGGTCGTATTTTTGTTGAGACCAGCAACTCTGTGGTATTGAAAGCGTGGCCGTCCATTCTCTCTCTCTCTATGGCCCGTGTCCTTTCTCAAAGATGTTAGGATCAAGGCCTTCCTGTACGTGATATTTCTCAAGCCATTCCTTCAGACTGTGTTCGATTTCTTCTGTGGACATCCACTCAGATGCCGAGCATTAACTTACAGCTCTGGCACAGGCAGACACACAGACGCAATCACAGAGCCTCACGTGCACGGACAAAGTCAGTGGTTCCACGTATAGCCTTGACAGACTGTAGGGGCAAGTGCTGATAGCAAGCACCTATGAAGGCCGGCACGGCACACGAGGGGGCAGATGGACAGCAACACTCTCGGCCACATTCGCCTCCCGAGTGCCGATCTGTAAACCAGGAACTCATTTAAGGTTGAGTCGACCAGGACCGGTTCAGATAATCGTCACCTTTGCTGGTGGCCGTGAAGCGGGAATCGACCTAGAGTTGGCGGGTTTGTAGCGCAGCCGCGCTAACCGTTGCCCCACCGCTCCCCCCCCCCCCTTCCCCACACACACTGCACAAGGACTTTAGCTGACGTGCACGAGCTTGGCCGTGGCGTCGATAGCTGGCGCGCGCTTTTCGCATGACCAGCCGGTCCACCGGTGACCGCAAGGCGGGCAACACGTGACGACTTAATGGCAATAAGAATAATAAATATATAAAATAAAGGGTTCGTGGCGGAACCGATAACACGACGTGCGCGACAGCCAGCCGATAGCGCTGCCCAGCGAGTAACGCCGCAAACTCGGAACCAGCGATTTTGGGCTTTCGCGCTTTCACGCTCGCAGTGAGAAAAAAAACGGTATCAGTGGCGGCGGTGGCCACACCCGAGGGCCGGCGGTTCAATCGGAGTGCGATCGATGGGGCCCGAAAATAAATACGTGACGCTCCCCCCTCCCTTCCCACTCAGACGCGGGCGCGGCACGGACAGAAGTCCGATGGGGGGCGCGGGACAGCGGTCGTACACGTGGGAGATGATGGATGTGGCCACGCGGTGCCGTCAAAGACCGGCTTTGTTCTCGCAAATCATCTTTGCACCTCGCCCGATCGCTTCGCTTTGAGCCCGTGGAGGAGGAGGAGGAGGCGGACGAAGCAAGGCGGTGGGGTTTTTTTTTGTTTTCCCCCCCCAACATTTTACGGAACACCCACGGGCCAGCGGCCGCAGAGCCCTGGTTAATCGTTAACCGGCCGGTGAGTCACTCTCCAACTGTGCCGCAACAGTGGGGGCGGGACAAGTTCACCTGGTCCCTTTGGCCTTCCGCGACGCCGAGTTATCGCCGCGTTCTTTACCCGGCACCTTTGCGAATAGTCTCGAACGAACGAACCGTGACTCCTGGAACAAAACGCCGTGCGGCGACGGAGTCCACGGCAGAAGCTGCGGATGTGTTTGCCGGCTCCCAACAACGACGACGAGAAGAAGAAGAAGAGGAAGACTCGGAGGAGGCCACCGGAAGAGTTTAACCGGCGGGCGTTTTTTTTGTGGCCAATTTTTTTTGTTCACCTCTGCCTTGTTTTGTTTAGTTCACCATGAATCCGCAAACGCGCCGCGTGGTCTAATTGAGAAAACCTCGACCCCCTAATGGAGCCACGCGTCCGCGCGGCAGGCGCTTCGCGGTAAGGGGAGCCTCGGCCGAAACAAAAAGGGCCATAAAATCGCGGTATGCCGGTGACTGAGGCCCAGAGCAGCAGAAGAAAAAGAACACCTTGAGACTCTTCCCTTTATAGGCCATTTGGCAGCCCCCCTCATTCATGCTGCCCTATCCCATCCCCCCCACCTCCAGCCCTCCTCACCCCTCACCCCCAGGCACCGCTCACCATGGGAGCCGTCAAAGTGGTCCGGGCGGCTTGCCACGGCCAGACCGATAAGACGATCGATCCGGTGGGGGGCGGTGGAGGTGGTAGTGGGGGGAGGAGGAAGCGGGGAGGGGGGGTGACCAGCCAATCGTGGCGTAGTGGCGACGGGCGCTCTGGCAGGTGGGCGTGCGGGGCTGGCTCGCTGACGGGCGGGCGGGCTGCTGTTGCTCGTTAAACATTTGTGGAACCAAGCGCCACGTCCGCAGGCATCGCAGCTCCGTGACGTTGTGGGGACTGTGGGGAGGGGGGGGTAAGGGGGGGGGGTCAGCTGCAGGGTTCACGTAGAACCGGAGTCTGATTGTGCTACAAAAAACGAGGACACATCATCGAGGCGAGGACGCGGTCTGCTCGTATGCAGGGACGGGTTGACGAACGAGGAGAATCATCCGTGGTGGAAAAGGATGAGGAGCACGAGTACAAGGCTGCAGGAGAGGGGCACCAACTGTGGAAATGAAGAGGAGGGCAGAGAGGAGAGAAGGATGGAGGATTTGGCAGCCATGAAGGCAGAGCACGAAATAAAACCTTGGGAGAGGATCTCACGGTACCGGCCGGAAATGCGCAGTAGTCTTGAGTGGGGTACTGTTATTACTACGCGCCTGACAAGAACCAGGACTTAAAACGTCCCAAAAACACTTACAGATTGGGTTGTCACCTTTTCCACAGTAGACATCACTGGGGCACGTTTCTCGGTCAGCCAATCAATGCCTGCCAACTGAACACAGCCGTCAAATCCTGGTCGGTGACACCCGTTCGGGGGTGGCCAACCCTTGTTTTGGACGGCTGCCTCTGATAGAGGGCAATCCCGGGGAAAGCCGTACAGGGTGGCAACCTCACCAAATCCACTTTGCTTCACCGCACGTTGCACGGTATAATTGGTGAAATTAACCTTACATCCGTCCATTATATATACGAGTGGCTGTCTCGAGCTCACTCCGGTGGAGGGCCCTTTTGCCCGCGGAGGCAAGGGCAAGCAATTGCACGGTAGCATCTTTACCTCTTTACTGTAAACTATTTTGTCTTCTCACTAGTTAAGGCCCACTGAGCTACGTAGCTTCCTTTTCAGAAGTGACGTGGCCACAAATGATAGCTCGACCAAGTTCCTCGTTATCATGCAGTAAACATGGTATGGCAGACCGAACGCTCTAAATGCACGTTGATTCTAAACGTGGTTGGGGAAAAAACGGAGGAGCCGGAGAAAAATCCATGCGATGACGAGGACAGAGTGAACACGCAAACTCCAAATATACAGCAGGCGTCAGGGTCGAGATCGAACCCACGGCCTCCTGTATACCAGGCGAGGAAGTCAACATCTCCTACGCCAGAGTTGTTTGTGTCTTTTGTTTACGTGCCATATCTTTATTTGTTTATTAATTTTTATTTTTATTGGTAGAAGGGGATATTCATTTGCATGGTCGCGGTTGTAAATGGGATTTGGTCCTTATGTATAATTAATGTACAGCGTTATGGGATGCTATTAGGGTGAATGACGCTCTATAAATTGAACGTACTATTATTATTATGACCACTACCTTGAGTTGTATAAAAACAAGAAGAGGAAATGATCTGTATCAATGAGAACGCGTTTATGTATCCGCTTACGCCGTCGGCACTCCTGAGCGGGTAGGCCGTTCGCCACAAAAAACCCCAGCGCTCCCGTCACTTTATTTTGCTTAGAACACGTTCGCCCCCCCCCCCCGCCGCCCCCTCTTTTAGGGCAGACGATCCGGTCACAATCGCGCCGACCACCTGTTTTATAAAAACCCCAACGACAAGACTGCCGCATTGTGTGAGCCAGGAGCGGAGGAATGCCATCGTTTATAAGTACCGGGGGCCTTAAATAAGCACAGGACAATTTTGTTTATTTTACGGCATATTCTGTGAAGATCGCAAACTTTAAGCTTTTTTTTGGTGTTCTCCGTGCGTGAATCTCCCCGTGTAATTTGGACACCTGAGATGACAGGCGACGCTTTCGTGTGTTACTTCGTGGATCCGTCTCTCTGCACTCGGAACCACTAAAGCTATTTTCACAGCTGGTGGTCGTAGCGGCGGCGATGGCAGAGAGACGCAGAGAGACGCAGAGAGAGAGAGAGTTTGAGAGGAAGGGGGGGGGGGGGGGGTAGGGGCCGCCGCACAAATGGATACGACGATCCGCACGTGAAATTTGACGGTGGCCTCTGCCGGGCCTCTGCCGGGCCGCGGAGCGCACGCGCAAAAAAAAAAAACGCAGCGGAGAGGAATGATTGCTGGACGCACGCGGTGACCCGGGATTCCAATCCCCTCGTTTCATCATCACCAAAATTCCTCCTGCGCCAGCACACCACAGCCTACTGTTACGAATAACGCCAAGGGATCTGTAACCTCCACTGCAAGGCGGACGGCGCATAGTAGTATTACGGTCATTTCCACCGCAGTGTTAATCAGGGCGGCCGCTGCAATCGAACCGCGAACCTCTGCATAGACGAGCGGCAACGCTCGGCCGCCGACCTCTGTTGCGGAGAATCGCTCGAGAATTGGCGGCGTCCGTGGGACGCGGCGGTGTCTGTGCAAGGTTGAGGATACCAGAAGGTTGCGGGTTCTGGTTGTAAGTTTGCGGGGTTGGGTGGAGGGCACACAAACACGCACGCACACACGCACGCAGGCAGGCAGGAGAGCGGAGGGAGAGAAATCCATCTTCGGTGCGAGCGTGATGAATGGCGGGCGGGCAAGCAGAGGCTTGGGAAACACAGAGGGCTTCGTGGCGGCGCTCTGTGTACCTGGACTCTGTGTGACCTGCGCCGAGCGCACGTCCCAAGCGACCGTGAAAGAAAGGCAGCGCCTCCTCGGCGGTGGCGCTTGCAAGAGCAGCGAGCCGCACGAAACGCACACACGCGCAAACAGACAAAGATCCCCCGTGTAGCCTTAACAGACTGTTGGGGCAAGTGCTGTCAGCGAGCAGATATGGAGGCCGCCACGGCACACGAGGGGGCGGGTGAGCCAGCCACCACACCCGACTGCCTTCGTCTCCCAAGTGGTGATGTTTGCACACCGCACCATGTAGTCATTTGAGGCTGAGTCGATCTAGGGGCGGCGTAGAATCGGTTAATATATTCGCCACTGTTATTGGTCATGACCTGGAAGCCAACTCGGTACGGCGGGTTCGTAGCGCAGTGCGCCAACCCGCTATGCCACTGCATCCGACACACGTCCACGCACGCACACGCAACGAGCGAAGGGAAAGAGGCCATATCGGAACCGATGAGAACCTTTCACTGGCGGTTATTTATCTCTGTCAGCGTGGCAAAACTTCCCCCCGTTTCCCTCTCGAAGGCCACCTTTAGAAAGGACCAGGCAGGGACTGTGAGCTCGAGGGGGGTGGCGGGTGCAGGGCTGGGAAGAGTTAAAGACTTTTTACAGAAGAGCCACCTTGGCAGAGCTGCTGCTGATGATGATGATGATGCTAGAGGAGTATTTAGTGACCAAAAATCAGCAGGAATTTACTTACATTCTCTTTTGTGTGACTTGCTTACCTTTTCTCTAATTTGCGGTCCTTTCCAGTTTTTATGTACTGTGTCGTTGCGACTTGCCTACTACCCGCCACGTGCTGGACACCTGCAAAAAAAGAGCTTCACAGCTCATCGGATTCCTCCTCCAGGATAAAAATAAAGATTCTGATTCCGAGTCAGTGCGCCCGTGCAGGGAACGTCGCTGGAATGGACGGCGGCTGGTGGTCATTAACGAGCGGCAGAGTGACAACCAAAACTGCTGTGATCCTTCTGGAGTGAGGCTGCTGTGATCCAGAAGGAGGATCACAGCAGCCTCACTCCACACCACAAAAACAAATGAAGGCGAGAGAGGATGCAAGTCTGGACCACAGCCGATGTCAATAAATGAACATCTCGTACGGGACCCGACCATTGAACCTCCCTGCTTCAACAGCCAAATTGTCGACCGTCAACCCAATCAGGACCGGGCATGGCCGATGCGGTCATCTGACGCACAAATAGGCGCAAAAAAAATTCGGCGGCTTGCGAGTGTGGCGCCCAATCCCAAATGGTCGACCACATTGTAAACAGCTGCTGTCTTCACAGACAATTGAGTGGATAAGAAATCAATAATTACATCTGTAATCTGTTGCTATGAATCCATGCAGGATTGGATAGGATTGTGCAATGTGGGGGGGGGGGGTGCCTTCAACCAGTAGCTGATAGATCGTGACTGATTATGATGATGATAATTTCCCGCAAATTTTTTTTTACCGCCGCCCCTGCCAGAATCAGAATTTGTATTAATGCTGGGAGGTATCCCACGAGCTACAAAACTCTTGTTCACAGATGCCGTGACCATTGTCCTCTCGTGGACATCTGCCAATCTCCTCCTGCCGGCCCCGACACCGTCCGACGAGAGCATCGAGGAGCCGAGGCGCTGCACGCTTGCCGGCTCGCCAACTCGTTGCTCTTCAACTCGTAGAGCGAGCGAGTGCATGAAGCGAGCGTTCGGAACACAAGCGCACGCGAGAACGGCGCTTGTGTTCCGAACGCTCGGCGTGCCGGGACAGCGAGCGAGCATTCGGAAATAGGTCGAGGCGAGCCTCGGGGATCACTGTTGAAAGGTGAATCGGCGGCGGCGAACCATAATTTAAACCGCGGCGCGTGTTTGCCGCCGCTAACTTACGATGCCGTTCTTCAGGCCCCGCGTCGAGGTTTATAAGCAGGCTGGGTGCTTGGAAACGGCTCGGAGGAGGAGCGGTGGTGCAGCAGTGTCGCGCGCCCCGCTCTGTGAGCCCGGTGGCCTGGGTTTGATTCCCAGGCACGGCTAACATCGGGCGGGGCGAGTCGTTTCTGAACCGGTCGTCGTGCTCCCGTACTGAACAGGCACGGTGCAATATAGTCAAATAACCCCCCAATGCCAACGCGGTGCGGGGGAGGCCTTCATCCGGGTTTGTGATGACAAAGAGATGAACTTGGTATTTTTATTTTTACGTACCACAGCTATCACCTAGGACAAAAAAAACATTAATGTTCAGTGGCGTGGCGCGATTGGCATGGGCCCCTGGAGTGATACGAGGGACCCTGTCCACCGTCCCTCCTCTCCGTAGCCTCGGGCTCGTGGCCCCTGCGCCTCGGTGCAGTTGCACCGCCTGCACACTCCATAGCTACGCAATTGCATCCATTCGTTCGGCACGCAATGCAAGCGGAGCGTGGTTCGCGCACGCGCAGCAATAATTACGCAGACAATCGCGTCCTCACTCGTGGGCTTGCATGCATCAGCGTCGTGACGAACGCATTCAACGGCAGTAGCAGTTGCGGTGGGGGGGGGGGGGGAGGCAGTGCGGGGGGTCACCTGTTTTGTACACCGGCGAAATTTGTAAACGTCCGCGGAGGGCGGCAGTTGGGAGTGCCACCTCCCATGAAAGTGCGGAGCGCTCCTTCCACAATCAGCGAGGTGCGCACCTGCAGGCGCGAGGTTTATTAGTCGTGGCGCACCTGTTTCCCCGCTCGTACTTTGGAGCATCGCTGCCTCCGTGGGTACGGGGGGCTGGGGGTGGGGGGTGGCGACCCGCAGCGAGCCACTCACCACTGCAGCCCGAGCCGCCACCACGAGGGACATCTGGCACAACCACCCACCAGCGCGCACTGATGATGCTGCTGTTGAAAATCATGACAATTAACAGTCAGTGATTTTCTATTTAAGTGAACATTAAGGCATGGGTACTCATCTCCGGTTTACAGCCTTACAGAGCCAGTGGGGGGAAATTCCACTTTTCTATGGCAGGGGACGAGGCTAACCACCGGACAACCGCCGTTGACTTCCGAACAGAGAGGCGTTTAAATGATCGACTCCAGAGGGGTGATGATGATGTGCTGAGTCGAATCCCACAACCGGGATTTGAACTCTCAACCTTGCGATTGCGAGTTGTGAGCCGCTCGCTTGCACTGCCGCTGAGCCAGAATAACAATGAATAACGTTGGTGATTATTTTACGGAGACTCAACTACGGTGCTGTTTGCACTATTCTTTGCTCAACCACGCGTGCTATTACGAACAGCTGCCTTCCAATCGGACATTACCAATTACAATGTTGCCCAGCTCACGTTTGTTTGGGAGTTGGGACACGTGGACACAATTGTAGAATAGTACAAGTAAATGTAGTCAATTGTCGCCATTGGCTTTCCAGATCTCTAAGGCGCTACGGTGACGAGATGTTAACTACCACGCTTAGTATGCAGAGGGTCATGGGTTCGATATGAACCCTGACGCCTGCTGTATATTTGGAGTTTGCGTGTTCACTCGCTCCCCGTGATCGCATGGATTTGTCTCCAGGTCCTCCGGTTTTTCCCGACACGTTTAGAAACTTGCGTTTAGTGTATTTGGCTGCTATAAATACCACACAATAAGCCACTTTGTTGAGCTATTACTCGTGGCCAGCTCGCTTCTGAAGAAGAGCTATACAGCTGAGTGGGCCTTACCTGGTCAATATTATAGATATTTTAAAACTATCAATCAGAATTTGTTTAACCTAAAAAACTTTGGACCGGCTTCACCCTTCTTGGTGTCGTCAGCAGATCCAGAGGCAGGAAGGCAGGTGGAATGGAAGTGGCTGAGCTGACTAACAATCGTCATCTGCTGCTCCTGCTGCTGCTGCTGACACGACCATCTGGCTCGATAGCCTCCTCAATGTAAAACTGCAGCCAACATCAACATAGAGGAGGATAAAAAGAAGCAAAGCCAGATTTGCAAAACACATCATGGCAAGAGCACTCCAGATGAAGTGCTGGACCGGTTAAACGAAAATAAATAAAATGACGCAATGCTTCACAATCGACTGTCGATTTGAAAAATCGTCACGGTTGGCGGTGGTTATTCGACTAAAAATGGGATTAACAGTTGTTTTAAACGTCTAATTTGTATTATTTAACGTTTGTTCCGTCTCGTTAATAAAAGTGTTGCTCGTCTTAAACACAACAATCGGCTGAACTTATCAATAATAAGCATGGGCCCTGACGAACTCATGTCGACGAGCGGCGGACTTGACGAGTGCTATCCTGAGCGTGAGGATCGATATGAATCCCTGAACTGAATCGTTACTCTGCCTAGGTTGGGGGGGGTCAGGGGGATTGGGGGGAGGGGGACAGGGAGCGGACGGGCGTCAACACCTCATTCCGACCCCAACCCAACTGCGATCCACATGAACCCAATAATGCGATCCCCATATCGGATCAAAAAAAATAACAACAACAGACTCGTAAACGCGCGACTCGAAGCACGTTCCGTCGAGAATAATCCGCCAATTTGAATCGCCGCATCGCCCGTCGGTCATCCCGTAAACTCCTCCGCAATGACGATCGCACCCCACGCAAGCGCCACCGAGTCTCAAAAAGGGTCCCTGTGCGAACACCGCCACGGCTTTGGCCAATCGCAGCCTATTGTTGTCGCGGTGGATAGTCGGCGGACAACGGCGGCGACACTTTCAATTAAAATACACGGGTGGGGGCACAGGCAACCGTGTACACGTGCTCGCATGACAGCGAAATAAGAGAGAGAGACGGGAGGTAGGAGAGCGTGAAAGACGGACTGAGGAATTAAATCGAACAAAAGGGCTGCGAGGATCGGTGACACACAATGAAGGCCCCCGGGAGGGGGGAGGTTGGGTGGGGGGCGGTTGACCGTTGTTTGTTTTTCACCCTTGCGGGATTATTTATGACGTCCGCCGTAAACCGACGTGGCGCAGCAGGTGGCGTGGCCCAGGTGTACGGGACAGGGCCGCAATAACCGGCGCGAACCGTGGGACCCAGCAGATGTGCCGAGCCTCAACCTCCTGTTCGAATTTTGATAATTATAACTTTACTGCCCGGGCCTCGGGTTTTATGGGCCCCAGATGGCAGCAGAGCGATCGCGGGGATCGCGGGATGATCGGAGGGCTTTGGCTTGAGCAGGGCCTCGGTACGAGGGTTGGCCGATTTGGCTTTGGTTTTGTCAGTGGAGGTCACGGGTTACGGAGGGGGGTTTAGGGATATAAAATGCTGCATGTAGTTTCAGAATGGTCGCATGCCACGGCAGATAAAAGTTGGAATTCGACGGAAGAAAATAATAGCCGATCGATCGGAGGGCTGATTAATTAGCGTGCTGCCATATATCGACGAGACCTCAATAAACGCCGTAACCTGACCCCCCCCCCACCACCCCATTTCTCTCTTACGAAACACGGAAACAAAATTCGCCATAATTCAATCAGCCACCCCGCCTGCCTGCCTACCTCTCAAACACTCCAACACCTAAATTTTAATTTAAAGCTTTCGTGGCTGCAGGGATTCATATTCTTGGTTCTCTCGGTAAAGTCACGTAGAAGAGTAACAATAAAATAACAAAAATATAAAACACCTGTAGCGAAACAATCAAATAATAAAATATAAAACACCTGTAGCGATAACGCGAGATATCTCTAGATTTCGGGTGGAAAGTTACCACTGTTAAACCAAAGTAAAAACCAGGGTTCATCTGCTTTCGAGTTTCACCCGTGCACCGTCCCCACAGGTGACTTTGGCGTTTCGCCCGACTGCAGCCGCGCCACCACCAACTTCCACGGCGGGCAACTACACACGGGCACAAAGACGAAGATCCCCCATACAGCCTTAAAAGACTGTTGAGACCGGCCACGGCACATGAGGGGGTGGGTGTGTCAGCACCACGCCCGCCCGGACCCTTGTTTCCCCAGTAGCGATGTTGTACGCAGTGCACCAGGTGATCCTAATTTGAGGCCGAGTTCACCTAGGGATGGCCCAGGACCGATTCAAATATTTCACCACTGTTGTTGGTTGTGAGCGGGAATCTATTTAAACTAAACTATTTAAACTATTTTTGTTATTTAATTTTACCAGGCCCACTGAGCTATTTGGTTCTTTTTCAGAAGCGACCTGGCCACAAATGACAGTTCAACGAAGTGGCCTATCGCGTGGAAATGTATAGCAGCCAAATACTCTAATATGCGTCACGTTCATCATAAAATTATACATTTTCGAGGGACAACCTGAGCTACGAAAGCAAGTACAGTATGACTTCCCATATCCGAAAGTCACCCAAAACAGCTGATGCCATATTTGCACACAATGATGTAAATGTGAATTCAACTAAAATTATTTTTTAAAAATGTTTACCATTTAAGGCCCGCTGAGCTGTATAGTTCTTTTTCAAAACCGACCTGGCCACAAATGTCAGCCCAACGAAGTGGTTCATTGTGCGGAAATGTATCTCAGCCAAATACTCTAAATGCATGGTTCTAAATGTGGAGGGAAAAACTGGACGACCCGGATACAAATCCACCCAACCAAGGGGACAGAGACATGCAAACTCCGAAAATACAGCAGCCGTCAGGGTCAGGATGGAAACCCATTATCTCCCTGCATGCCAGGGGAGCGAGTTAACGCATCCCGCCACCACGGCATATCAGACCTTTCCATTTAGCCACCTCGATCTCAGTCGCTGGTCGAGTCGGATATGCGACGTATCGCACCGATATATAAACCAGTTAAATGTATAGAGGCTGAGCTGGTGTTGCATAATTCCAGGGTTCAATTCTGGACAGCTGCCGGTGATTAAACTGGGTTCTCAAGAGCAATGGCTATTGGATGGCCTCTGTTCGGCCATCAATGACACAAACTCCACACATACAGCAGACGTCAGGGTCGAGATCGAACCCACGACGTCTTGCATACCAGGCGAGGTAGTTAACATCTCATCACCAAACTCGGGTCGCTGCGTGCGTAGCAGCAGCACACACACAAACATGCACCCGGTCACTTCCGTTGCTGTGAGGGGCCCTTACACTGAAAAAAGCCATCAAGCAAGAGCTAAAATTAGAAACGCAGTGTTTCCTGGAATTGCCACTTTGAAGCGAAACCAAAATCAGGCCATTTCAAGGCAAGAGAACACAAAGGCAAGAGCAATATCTCACAGTGCCGGAATAAATGAGGACCACAGTGTAAAAGCGACGTATTGAGCGGAGTATTATTACACAACTGACACAAACCATCGGGGGGAAGCAAAAACTTTACAGAATTTCCCAGGATAGGAGCCGACCTCAACGAGAGAATGTCCTGTCAAAAACCGGAACAGGTGGCAATTCCAGTGTTGCCAGGTCTAAAATATCCCCACTAATTACGTGGAGCTAAAAAGGTGGCCGCGCAGCAACGGGCAACAATAGCTTGCAGGCCGTTACGGTGTTCGTAAAGTCCTCATCGTGAACCGCATCCGACTCGTGGGGTGTGCGAAACGAGGTAGGGGGCCGTGTCTGGCCCACATACCATCAACTCGCCCCCCCCGCCCCCACCGCCTGATCTAGGGGCATGGGGAGGGGAGTTGCAATAATCTGGCCATGCCACCACCATCAGCAGGGCCGAGAAAGCCAGGATAGGGCCCTCCCGTGTATCCAGATAGCTCCCCCAGGCAACTTGGTAGTCGTCCTGACATTCGACGGATACACTCGCCCGCGCACGCCCGCTCAAACTCTGATATACGAATTTAGGAATGGAGTCGCGTCACCCTATCGAAGACGCAAAGTTCACCGGGATATTTCTGGGTCCCGTCGCCCCCAGGTTTACAGATACCTTCGCAAAGTAAGCCTCTTGTGCGGAAATCTATTTTCAGGTCAATTAGGTCACCTGAAACCCTAAGTACTTTGTGTGTTTGCCCAAGGTCCCCGGGAGGTCACCTGCAGAGAGGGGTGGGGGGGGAAGGCACCGAATAAAAAAAAGGTAGTGTCTCTTTGCCAGGCCAGCCCCTTCTTACGAAAGCCGTAAAGTGCCCGGTTGCTGCCGTCGTTAATGTTTAGAGAAGTTTTACCGCTTTTTTTTGCTGCTGCTGCTGCCATCTGATGACAATATTTTTTGTTGTGTCTCCCCCCCCCTCTCTTTTGCTCTTCGTGAATGCTGCGGCTATCGCGCGGGGGCACAGCGTGCACGGCGGTTGTCACAAAGGAGATCGCTGAAACGTCGCGTCGCCGAGTACGAGTGCTCCCGGGGGCATTATCTGCGTCTTGCACCAGACGCACCGTTTGTACAGCAGAGGGGCATTGGCAGGAAACTGTCAAGCTGCAAGGTGGCGGCGGGGGTGGTGGGAATACAATGCGGACTCGGTTCGCGGGCAGAGGCACCTGAATCATGGCGCACAATGGGGAGAGAGAGAGAATAGCGCGTCTTGACAGAGTAGGGAGGTTTGTGTGCGAGCCGCGCTGGACGCGGGCGAGATTCGCGAGGCGATGCGGTGACCGCGTCCGTCTCTTCGAGCCCCAAGGCTGCTCGCGCCACGAGACCCCCACGACGACTCGGAGCGACGCTTCCGCGTCACTCCGAGCCACGCTGCTATGCGCGCACGCACACACACACACACAAGCACGCACACACACACACAAGCACGCACACACACAAGCACACACACACACAAGCACACACACACACACAAGCACACACACACACACAAGCACACACACACACAAGCACACACAAGCACACACACACACACAAGCACGCACACACACACACAAGCACACACACACAAGCACACACACACACAAGCACACACACACACAAGCACGCACACACACAAGCACACACACACACACAAGCACACACACACACAAGCACACACACACACACAAGCACGCACACACACACATCCCCCGTAGGGGCAAGTGCTGTTAGCGAGCACCTATGAAGGCCGGCACTGTACACGAGGGGGTGGGTGGCCAGCACCACGCCCGACAGCCTTTGTCTCCCTAGTGGCAATGTTTACACACCGCACCAGGTACTCATTTGAGGCTGAGTCGACCTAGGGGAGGCTCGGGACCGGTTCAGATAATCGGCACCTGTGTTGGCCGTGAGCAGGAATCGAAGCCGTATCGCTGGGTTCATAGCGCAGCGCGCTAACCGCTACACTACCGCTCCCACACACACACACGCACACACTCACACACACTCACACACACATTCACACACGCACACACACTTACACGCACAAGCACGCACACATTACCACTCGCGCCCCCCACCCCACCCGCCTAGATTTATAAACTGTCGGGGCAAGTGCCTATTAGCGAGCACCTACTAAGGCCGGCAGGGCGTCCGCACCGAGTGGGTGGTCCCGTGGTCGGCGCTCGTCACGCCCGGCCGCCTTTGTCTCTCCAGAGTTGGCGACGTTTGCAGACCGCACGCGCGCCAGTTACTCGTGCGAGGCCGGGGCCTATGGTCGAGACTGATGACGGAGCGGCAGCGAAAGGAGGGAAACGCGCTCGAGAGAGAGCACGCCCGCCGCGGAGATGGAGCGATGACATCGGCTCGTTGCCGTTACTAGACGGGTCGTCGCATCGCGGGGTCTGGCGACAGCTTTGCGGAAGGGGCCTTCATCCAGCAGTGGATAGATGACGGCTGCTGCCGACGATGATGATGATGATGTTATTCCTGTGTTTTGTTCATTCATTGGCGATGTGGAATCTGTTGTTATTGCCGCACTCTGTGTACACCCAGGTCTGCTGTGAAGGACAGATCCTTATGGTAGCAATGGGCTCTTAGCTGGTTACAAAGGTCATCTGCAACCACTCTGCTCTGGTCGCAAAGAAGGGCATTGTTCCACGAGCTAGCCTGTCGTATGACACAACACTATATTGTATCCACAGTTCCTTTGTCCATCCACTGCAGGTTGAAGACCTTCCCATGCTGTTGTTGAATACGGGGTGGGGGGGGGGCTGATGGAACATGCTTCACCAAGCTGGGTCAGTGCGGGTTTGTTGAATGGGGTCTTGCCTTGGACCGGCTCACACGTTCCCAAGTCAGTCGCCACTGATGTTAGCCGTGGCCGGGAATCAAACACGGGTCACCGGGTTGAAAGCACAGTGCAGTGACCAGCACTTTATCCACTCCCGTCTATATATACACAAATGTATTACCACATATTTAAATGCACCACAGTTACATTTTATATATATGTGCCTTTGCTAATAAATGTTTCAATGAGTAAGTGAAATCAAAATACGTGAAATCAATAATACTGGTCATTACCCATTATAAGATTACGAACTTGTATTAATTAACCATGATTAGGTTTTCACAGTGCACTTCCATCCATGCGGCTTCTCCCGGACAGCAGCTCGCTCCGTCACTAATCACTACTCCGGAGAGAGACACGCAGGGTGATACATTTACAGACACCCCATTGATTTGCTGACGGGATTTCTAAACCGGTCCTCTGGCTTCGAACTCGACAGCCGAACGACTGCGGCGAAGGCGACGTCGGCTCCCAGGTCTTGCGGAGCGGAGCGCGTTACGGGATTCAGTGGGTGCACGAAGATTGGTGGGACACGGATCACGTCGAGGCTTTTGGCACTACACCTTTTGTTTTCCAAGTAAATTCCCCCCACCACCACCGTATTCTCTTAGTGGGGCATCTATAAATGGATCGCCGTCTCCGACGCGCCTTCCTTTCAGGCGCGTACCGCACGATGTCCGACGTTTCGCCGTCGCACGTGGCTGGCAGCGGCTGCAGGAGCTGAACAGAGTTCAAATCAAAACACACCGCGGGGAGAGCTAGCCACACCACATCCGCGACAACCTACCTCGTAGGCATGAACCACCCTGTATATACCACCACCACCACCATCATCAGCAGCAGCAACCATGATCTATCCACTGCCAGATGAAAACGTAAACTTGCGCGATGCAACAATCCACCTTGCGCATACAACACGAAACCGATATCGTTCCATCACCTAAGTTGGTCTTCTCTGCACACACACACACACAGATATAATTAATTTAAAATAGTTAATACAATGGCTTTATTTTTCAAACAAATAAACAATAAAAAGAGGGTCCTTGAAGAGGGGGGTCCTAGTCACTCCGTTAATGGGCTCAGGAGCCTGGCTACATTGTTCTTGTCGCTCCACTCTTTCCGAATTTCAGCAAACGCCCCCCCCTTCTCCTGCCCGCCCCCCCCGTGGGTCCTTTTAGCAGAGGCACACTAGCGACTCCGATTGCCTTTCAGATTACTGGGATTAATGAGTAACCTGGGCCCTCTGTGCACTTATCTCAAAGCGCCCCTCCTATCAACTCCCGTGATGTAAGGATGACAGATAGAAATGACTGATGGGGGTGGGAAGGGGGGGGATCACAGGAGCCAAGTGGAGGGGGGGGCAGGGGGGGGCAGGGGGGGTGGCAGGATCTGGTCAGGTTGGTAGCGCTGGGCTTTTTCTTGTTTTACCGGCGAAAAGCAAAACAGCTCTTCCGCTGTCCGCTCGCTCCCTCCCTAGCTCGCTGAAGTCCCAAACCATAGCCAGAGGATGAACGACGATCGTCAGTGGAGAGAGTGGGGAGGCTTGCGGGGGGGGGGGGGGGTGAGAAAATAAAAAAAATACCAAAAAAAATAAGAATGAAATAACAGCCTCTTTGTGTCAATTTAAAAATAAATAAAAGGCGTTTTGGTTTTGCCACCTGCAAGGCTCATTGACGAATTTGGTCGGTTGGCCGAGCGAGGGCGCGGGGGGGGGGGCTCCTCCCTGCACCTGAGCGCTGGACGCGCCGCGACCCGTCCGCGTCCATGAGCGGTGGCGACCTGTTGCGCATTCACTCGGTCACGTCGACGGGACGCGTTCACCACTACCACCTTGGCTACCACGACCACCGATACCACCACTACCGCCACCACCACCACCATCATCATTACCATCATAGCTAGCACCACCACTACCGCCACCACCACCATCATTACCACCATGGCTACTACCACCACTACCACCACCACCATCATTACCACCATGGCTAGTACCACCACTACCACCACCACCACCATCATTCCTACAATAACTAGCACCACCACTATCACCACCATCATTACCACCATGGCCATGGGCGAAGTTGGGGGGGGGGGTGGGGGGAACGGGCAATGCGCCGTCCAAGCTGGACACCTTTATGAATTTACTTTCAGTAGTTTACAATTAAGATTTTAATAATAATTAATTGTACGTACCCGTGATTCCTAATATGATGGACAAAGCGAACCCCCCTTCCCCCCCCCAAATATAGAAGTCAAACCCCGTCTATGAGAATGTCTACCACCACCATTACCACTACCGCGTACGCTGCAGACCCTCGCCCAAGTTCGCGCCTTGGGGCCCCGCGATTGTGACACGAGGCACCTGTTGTTGGTAACGCACAAAAGGGACTCGAGACGACATAGAAGGCGAGGGGAGTGGTGGGGGGAGGTGTCGCTTTCTTGTGCAATGGCCGGTGTACAATCGGTGGTGTACAATCGGTGTCGCAGGAACTGGTGCTGGTTCGGCTGTCGTCCGGATTCCCCGGGGCGACAAAAGCCGCCCTCTTGTGAAGAGGGCGGCTTTTGTGGCGTTGCGCCGCTGTGAAACGGGCCAACGGAGGGCACCCATCCTCCAGCGCCCTCATCAATCAACCGGCGTCTTGAGACGCAGCTGCGACGCCGACGCGGACTGAACCCGGACCGTTCGGGGACGCTGCGCTTGCGTCGCTGGGGCGCGAAGAGCCACCGGACAAAAGGCGGTTCACCGCGCAGTGCTTTCAGACGCGCCTCTGCGGCCGTCTGGAACGCTCTTCCTTCTGACGTTAGGAAGCCGCTGGGGCTATGCACTTTGAAATGATCGAGATTGAAAACTCATTTATTGGGAACTGATGTTTGTGTTTAGTTTGGTGTCCTTCCACCAGCACCTCCGATGAGCACGGTTGGCTACGTGCGGTACGAGAGAAGTTCAACATACGTACATACAAAATAATTGAAAAGGATGTGGAGCTGAGTGGTATTGCAGATGCCAAGATCAGCCTCTGTGGAGGGGGCTCGTGAAGGATGCTACTGGACGGTTGGAGTCATTCGCCGTCCAGCAACAGCGGAGGGGAGAGGAGCGACGCTCACAACAACGAGTGGAGCACCGGGCAGATAAAACACAGCATCTGCACCACCTGTGCAAATGCACAGTCGGTGCATCAGGCAATCAATCCATAACACCTGGGTCTGTTCCGTGACCTCTGGTCAGCGAGCCTTCGACACTTCGCGTTGCCTCAAAGTGCACCTGGCCTGGCACAAGCGCTGTGATGATGTCACCGCTACCGAGTGGCGAACAGCGGCTGTCGTAGTGTGGACACGAACGAAGCATACAGAGCAACAGGTAGCACAACGTAATTCCGTGTTGTAGTTTGTGAAACTACTCTGCGCGTCTATCTCTGTCCAACGCTGCAAAATACCCCACCCAAGAAAGACAAATTCACATTACGCTGAAGCGCGTTTATCGCGGTCCACTCGTGGGACATGTGCACAGTAAACTGCACTAAAATGTAACTATTAAGACTAAACTATTATTATTTGACCAGGTACGGCACACTGAGCTATTTAGCGCTTTTTTTCAGAAACGGACCTGACCACCAATGATCCCTCAAATGAAGCAGCTTATCAGGTTGAAATTTATAGCAGACAAATACTCTTAAAACGCGCGATGTTTGATTCTAAATAGAGGGAATAAGAGGGCCTGGAGAAAAGTCCACGCAACGACGGGGAGAGAGAGCGACACACAAACTCCGAATATACAGCAGCAGGCGTCAGGGGTTGTGATCAAACCCACGACCTCTTGTACACCAGGCGAAGTGGTTAACATCTCCTAGCCACCGTGATGATGATGAGAGGGAGAGCTGCAAACTCCAAATATACAACAGGCGTCAGGGTCGTGATCGAATCCACGACCTCCTGTATACCACGCGAGGTGGTAAACATCGCCTAGCCACCGTGGCGCTTTTCATTCGGCCGGTGACCGTCGGAACAACTTGACAAACTCCCCCCGCCACCGCCGCCACCTGCCCGCGCGCACGCTCAGCGACGGTGCCTGCATCGTCAGCTACGCGCGGCTCCTCTAGCGAAGGGACGCGGCAGACACGCAGCAGCACGGTGCTCTCAGCCGGGGTCGAGGAGCCCCGACTGACTGCCCCGGGGCTTCGGGCCAAGACACGAGTCGGGCCAATGCTTGCCGGCTATCGGTCCAAAGCAACAGGACACGCACACAGTGGGTGGGTGGGTGGGAGTGGGGGACGTACGAAGGGACGAAGGGAGCGAGAGAGAGAGAGCGCGGTGAGATTCTTACGGCAGTGTCGTGGCAAAAAAAAGGCAATAACTTCGCACTCTTAATTTTTCTGGTGGGTGCAAATAATGAGACAGTGCAGACGCGGGATGTGCGCAAGCGGCAACAATAAATAAATATAAATGTGTTAATTTAATTTATTTTATCTTGGCACGCGCCTGCTCACTCCACCGTACCTTGGGAGTGATTTGTAATTTCGTGCGTGGCAGAGAGTGGGGAGGGCATTTTTGGGCTATGACGTGCCAAATGAGGTGGCATCCCAGCGATAGATTATTAAATCTGTCTGTGCGGAGCTGTGAGTGTGTTAACCCCCTCCCCCCCCCCCCCCCCCCTTCATACAGCGCGGCTTTAGGAATTTAGGAAAGTAAGCTCTTGCACCCAATTCCCACCTCGACACGCTTCGGAGAACTCAAAGCAAAGCGGTCAGGTTTATCGACGAGCCAGCACTCGCCGCTTCACCCCCAGTCATTCACTCGCCGGCAGTCAGTCATCTCTTCTTTCGCTGTCTACCAGACTCTGACATTGGGGAACCGCGGTGGCAAAATGTTAACTACCTCGCCTAATATACAGGAGTTTGTGGGTTTGATCCCGACCCTGATATCTGTATATTTGGAGTTTTCGTGTTCTCACCGTGGTCACGTGGAATTTTTTCCAAATCCTCCGGTTTATTTTTCCACATTTGGAAGCATCATGTGTTTCCCGTGATAAACTACTTCGTTGAACATTTGTGCCCAGGTCGCTTCTGAAAAATGGCTATATAGCTCAGTGGAAATCATCTGGTCCTGTGTTGGAAAATGGACTGTAACTTATTGCCGGATACTCAGGACTACAAGATACTCTGGAAAATAAAAAGCACCTAAAATCGAGCCCGATGTCAATAACGTCAGGCAAATCGGATAATAAAGTTATACAAATCTGGTCACACACACACTACTACGCGACTTCTTTGCTAGTATGATTATATATTAATCATATTTTATTATTTCACAACACTGGTGTTCCATCAACTGTATACGAACATCGACAGGCTGATCTGCGCACATCTCTGTCATGAATTAAAATTAAACACAACGTCATAGTAGTAGTAGTGTGAGTGTAGTCATGAAACCCAAAGAACTACACAGTAAAGCCACTGTGGACTGCACTCCTTCAGTGGAGGAAGAAGAGCAAAACGACACGAACTCTCTCTCTCTCTCTGCTGAAGCTCTCTCGTCGCGGCCAGTAGCAGAGACCTTGACGTTGGCATGTAGGCCCTTGAAACATATCGTCATGAAATCGTACCTAAGAATAGAACCGGATTATTAATCATTGTCGGTAGTTATTTATGTATTGCTATTGCATAACATCAATAATGCGGTATTTTTGTTGTTGTTATCATTAAATGTATTTTCCCCACCCCAGAGTATAGTGGCAAGTTACGTAATTGAACTGTCGAAGCGCTGCGAACATTTAAAATCCAAGGTCAGCCACACCCGCGGCCCCTGCTCGCGATGACGATCGTCGTTCCTAGGGAGCCGGTTCTGTAGTTTGATTGGTCCTCGGGGGCGGTGGGGGGGGGGCTGCCGGTTCGTCCACGGTGAGCGACACTCGCCGGAGGCCTCTCTGCGTCGTCACGTGGAGTAAAACAACCGACGTTCGCGCGCGAACCAAAGAAAAAAAAGTAGATTTGGGGGCCCTCCAAAAAAACTAAAAAATAACCCCCCCCCCGCCCAACGTACTTAAGAGGAAGGGAGAAAAAAATTAGATAAACAACTTCAGAAAAGAAGGGGGAAAGAAGGGCTTTCAATTATAAACTTATCCTGAACAATAGCGTTGCGACACAGACAGCCTGGGAGAGGTCAGCAGGGAGGCGGCGTGCGATGAGAATCGACCCCAAGAATGAGGAACTTCCCATGGCAGTCCTTTATTTTTTTTCGGTTAACGCTTTTCGACGGAGGTGCTGAGAGAGCGTTTGCTGCGCCATTTCTCTTGCCACCCCGTCCGCACTGAACAAGACAACGATTTGATACGGATGGAAACGCCGGGACGAAAGCTGTACCCATAGTTGGGGCCGTTTACTCCACGGGAAAACCGGCCGTGGTTTAATCAGAGGGTGGCCCAAAAGTTGGAGACGAAAAAAAAACAGTGGTAAAAGGACCAGTTTGAGGCAAGCCTGGCCCTGCTGGGCCCTCGGAAAATAGAGCCGATCTATCGAGCCCCGTGGTCTCACCACGGCCTGCGGGTGCACTATGCAGATGGGGCGGGGGGGGGGGGGGTTATTGGACCATACTTCACCAAAGCAGGGAACGTATATGTTGTTGTAGCACAGAAGCAGAGTACAACAGTTGATGTTATACGGCACTACCCTCTTGCAGCTCGCTACGCAGTCGCAATGCGGCAGCCTGCAGCAACGTGCTGCTGTGCATGGTGTTGCCCCATCCTCAGAGCACCCAAAGCTCCACTCCGCTCGGCTTGTGACATCTGACGAGATGGGGCGCATTCCAGGTGATTGGGTCACAGGCAATAAAGCTCTAACTCTAACTTAATAATAAAGCTCTAACTCTAACTTAACAGACGGCAAGAGGTAAATCTGCAGGCCTGCGAGTGCCTGGCCAACGCCACTGCTGGCAGAAAGGGGGGCCTTTCACGAGAGGATCCCTCCAGAAGGTATTTGGCCTACTCTTCCAGACATCTTGGGGGGGGGGGGTGTGGTACCCACAGTTCAACCCACACCACACATCACCTGAGTACCTACAATTTACACGGTAGAACCCATTTACGAGGCTGGGTGGACAGAGGGGGAGGAGGGGGTCGATTTAAGAATCGCGCCTCCCATTGTTGAGAGATCGAATCGAACCGAACTCCTCTGGGTCGTAGGTCAAGCGCGCCGACCACTACAAACACAAAGACCCCCCGTATAGCCTCAGCAGATAGTTGGGGCAAGTGCCGTTAGCGAGTAGCACCTATGAAGGACGGCACGGCACACGAGGGTGTGGGCGGCCAGGACCACGTCCGGGTCGCCAGTGTCTCCCCAGTGGCGATGTTTACTACATCGCACCAGGTACTAATTTGAGGCCGAGTCGACCTAAGGGAGGTCCAGGACCGGTTCACTGGTGTTGCCAATGAGCGGGAATAGAACTCGGTTAGCAAGGGGTCGCGCGCTAAACGCTGCCCTGACGCACCACGACAACACAGTGGCAGCAACATCCCCACACAAACGCAACACAATTCGTAACAGCTAATATACGAACGCAACAATTTACACCTTCATGAAAACGTACTAAAAAAAGGAGGAGGATTGTATGTTCTTTTAAAGAGGCTAGTGTTCCAACAGATCTCTTATAATCCCCAGCTGACAAGCGAGGCTGAATCGCGGACGGCCGTACCCGGATAGCCACGCTGGCGGCGTGCCCGGCTATTAATCTGTGCCTGGCCACATCTCAAAACACACCGCCCCTCTCCTGTCGGCCTCGCAAACACAGTCGACTACTTAGCAGTGAACCTTTTTACCCCACCCCCCCTACACTCCCCTCACACTGCCAAACCCCCAACCTGTGCCCCCCCCCCCACTCCCCACGTCTGTGTCTCTCTCTCATAGCTTTTTAGGCAATAAAGCTGAGAGCCACCCTCGACTGCGTTAAAATGATTCCTCCCCACGCCGCCCCTCCGCGTGGAAAGAAACAGGACACGCTACGGCAGCCGCGGGCCCTTCTCTCCATGCAACCACAGAGCGTGCTTGGAGAGAAGGGCCTTGGCGAACAAGGGGATAACCACACTGGCACACAAGGGGATAACCACACTGGCACACAAGGGGATAACCACCCTGGCACACAAGGGATACCACACAAGGGGATAACCACCCTGGCACACAAGGGGATAACCACACTGGCACACAAGGGATACCACACAAGGGGATAACCACCCTGGCACACAAGGGGATAACCACACTGGCACACAAGGGATACCACACAAGGGGATAACCACACTGGCACACAAGGGATACCACACAAGGGGATAACCACCCTGGCACACAAGGGGATAACCACACTGGCACACAAGGGATACCACACAAGGGGATAACCACACTGGCACACAAGGGATACCACACAAGGGGATAACCACCCTGGCACACAAGGGGATATCCACACTGGCACACAAGGGATACCACACAAGGGGACAACCACCCTGGCACACAAGGGGATAACCACACTGGCACACAAGGGATACCACACAAGGGGATAACCACACTGGCACACAAGGGATAGCAGACATAGCAGGAAAACTCATCCTCTCATGATAATGGAGACAACCAATGTCATCACCGCCGGATCCTATTATCCACGGAGTAATTTCGCGGCGTTTATCCCCCTCTTATCCGTGGGGTGGAAATGTTCAGCTAACCGGCGGATAAAAGGAAGTAATCACAGCGGTGGATAACAGGGAACAGGCATTTTTAAACATAGCGGCCTCAATTGCGTACGATCTCATTGCCCCATTTGAGCTGGTGCCACAACAAAAATGGGCCGGTGAAGAAGAATCTTTGGGGTTGCCGAAAATATGGGGACTTAATGCCAACTGAGAACGTAAAGAAGCGCTGAGGCGTACACATGATAACGATACCGTACAATTACTCTGATCTCATTTGCAATTTCCCCACACAAGACCACCGGGCATTTGCCCCGGACTGCCCTATGGCCAGTCAAGGCCTGGCCGCTGTTAAGGAGAGCTCTCCTCCACTGCCGTTGGTTGCCCATCGTTGCCGGCGATTTGGCGCTTTTGTTCGGTGTTGTGACCGGCTACCACGATGTTCAAAATGTGCACCCACCGACTTCCTGCTCTCGGCCTGGCTGTCCGGGCCCCTCCGCTCCGTGCTTACCCGGTGCAATCGCACCGCCTGCACCCTCGACAGCTGCACCGCTTGCCGTCGTATATTTGTGAGGTTCAGTCTTTTTCTTTCTCAACTTGAACTTCGGTCCCATGTGGATGTTTTTTATTTGGCGCTCATGAGGCCGCCCGGCTGACTGGCACATCATATATGTGGATGGAGAGGCCTGCTCACACTGTTCAGTGGTTGTGTGACCATACTTCGCTACGCTGGTTGTTAGTGTGGGACGGTTAATTCAGGGCCCAGAGACTGGTTTCAGATATCACTCTACTGATGTTCAGCCACGGCCAGCAATCAAGCTCGGGTTTGCCGAGCCCATATGCACTAAAACACTTGCGCCAACCCTCCCACTTATGAACTCTATCTCAACATACTTAAACGTTGTTTTTAAATCACAAGGTTATTTCTTTTTTTTATTATACTGTATATTCGATAAGAAGTTCGTTTTCAATGATTGTCTCCATCAGCTCCAATAAAAAAAACATTGATAATAAAGTATTAAAGCTTTCATGACTGCATAAAATTACTCATTGGTTTTTTCGGTAAAGTCACGTATGTAGAAATACATAATGTTTTTTCAGGTTTGTTGAATTCTCGTCTCTCATCTTTTTGTTGTATTTACCTCCGTGATTTGTTCTTGACACCTGATGAAGATCGCTTGCGTTGTGATCGAAACGTCGTGATTGTTTTTTGTTTTAATATAATTTTATTGTATTTCTACATACGTGACTTTACCGAAAAAAAGCAATGAGTAAAAAAAAAACATTCATTTGAAAAAGTACAACCTACTTAAAAAAACTTTCTTTGTGGTTGAAAATGTATTTTTTTTACCGTAGTTTATGACACACGGGGCACTTCTGAAGCCCTCCAGGTTCCAGGTACGTTACATCAACAAACAACGAAGAAAAAAACTTCACAAAAAATCACGGCCCAGTCTCGCGGGCGAGGCGAGGCTGAGACGCGATTTCAAAGGGGAGGGGGGCGGGCGATGCCGAGGATTGGCGGGCCTGTACTTTTCACCCCTGCCTCAACATAAAGACGTCGGTTAATGCAGCCAAGTATCAAAACTGGCCCGACCAGCTTTCCACTGTGGACAGCTCTCTCTTCTCCCCCCCACCCACCTCCTCCTCCTCACCCATCCACATCTGCGATCCACTATGCAAATGTTGATGCAAGTCTCCCAGGCCCCATTGAGAGTAAGCGCACGGTAAGAGAAACCCCACATTTTTTTGTTAAATGTATTTTATTTTTTACAAAAGAAACGCCGCCCCATTTCACAAACGGACAAACATACATTTACAATTACTCGGCCTGAGCTCGAGATATCAAACAGGGGTGCCGTGCTCCCACCAACCTCCCCCACCCCAAATGAAAGGTCAGAATTCACCTTCTTGAAAGATGATCCTGGTGAATAAATCTACAGCTGCAGCCAAAGTTTGATCAGCTGGGGGGGGGGGGGGGGTGATTGCGAGGTGGGGGGGATGCGTGGGATGAGGAGGGGAATTGCTCCTGTCAGATTCTGCCCCCCAGAAACTGTAATGGGGGAAGCAAAGAGATTAAGCCAATTACCAAGTAATTATAACGCCAAAGTGCGACCTGTGTGGGGGAGGGGGCGGGGGGGGGGTGTCTGGGAGGGACGGAAGTTGGGCTCAGTGGGAAATCTGGCGGGCAGCGAGGTGAGCTGAATCCCGTGAACCTTGAGTTGCCACCTCTCCTGGTTTTCCCAGGATTGAGTTGCCACCTCTCCTGGTTTTCCCAGGATTGAGTTGCCACCTCTCCTGGTTTTCCCAGGATTGAGTTGCCACCTCTCCTGGTTTTCCCAGGATTGAGTTGCCACCTCTCCTGGTTTTCCCAGGATTGAGTTGCCACCTCTCCTGGTTTTCCCAGGATTGAGTTGCCACCTCTCCTGGTTTTCCCAGGATTGAGTTTGCCTCCTCTCCTGGTTTTCCCAGGATTGAGTTGCCACCTCTCCTGGTTTTCCCAGGATTGAGTTGCCACCTCTCCTGGTTTTCCCAGGATTGAGTTGCCACCTCTCCTGGTTTTCCCAGGATTGAGTTGCCACCTCTCCTGGTTTTCCCAGGATTGAGTTGCCACCTCTCCTGGTTTTCCCAGGATTGAGTTGCCACCTCTCCTGGTTTTCCCAGGATTGAGTTGCCACCTCTCCTGGTTTTCCCAGGATTGAGTTGCCACCTCTCCTGGTTTTCCCAGGATTGAGTTGCCACCTCTCCTGGTTTTCCCAGGATTGAGTTGCCACCTCTCCTGGTTTTCCCAGGATTGAGTTGCCACCTCTCCTGGTTTTCCCAGGATTGAGTTGCCACCTCTCCTGGTTTTCCCAGGATTGAGTTGCCACCTCTCCTGGTTTTCCCAGGATTGAGTTGCCACCTCTCCTGGTTTTCCCAGGATTGAGTTGCCACCTCTCCTGGTTTTCCCAGGATTGAGTTGCCACCTCTCCTGGTTTTCCCAGGATTGAGTTGCCACCTCTCCTGGTTTTCCCAGGATTGAGTTGCCACCTCTCCTGGTTTTCCCAGGATTGAGTTGCCACCTCTCCTGGTTTTCCCAGGATTGAGTTGCCACCTCTCCTGGTTTTCCCAGGATTGAGTTGCCACCTCTCCTGGTTTTCCCAGGATTGAGTTGCCACCTCTCCTGGTTTTCCCAGGATTGAGTTGCCACCTCTCCTGGTTTTCCCAGGATTGAGTTGCCACCTCTCCTGGTTTTCCCAGGATTGAGTTGCCACCTCTCCTGGTTTTCCCAGGATTGAGTTGCCACCTCTCCTGGTTTTCCCAGGATTGAGTTGCCACCTCTCCTGGTTTTCCCAGGATTGAGTTGCCACCTCTCCTGGTTTTCCCAGGATTGAGTTGCCACCTCTCCTGGTTTTCCCAGGATTGAGTTGCCACCTCTCCTGGTTTTCCCAGGATTGAGTTGCCACCTCTCCTGGTTTTCCCAGGATTGAGTTGCCACCTCTCCTGGTTTTCCCAGGATTGAGTTGCCACCTCTCCTGGTTTTCCCAGGATTGAGTTGCCACCTCTCCTGGTTTTCCCAGGATTGAGTTGCCACCTCTCCTGGTTTTCCCAGGATTGAGTTGCCACCTCTCCTGGTTTTCCCAGGATTGAGTTGCCACCTCTCCTGGTTTTCCCAGGATTGAGTTGCCACCTCTCCTGGTTTTCCCAGGATTGAGTTGCCACCTCTCCTGGTTTTCCCAGGATTGAGTTGCCACCTCTCCTGGTTTTCCCAGGATTGAGTTGCCACCTCTCCTGGTTTTCCCAGGATTGAGTTGCCACCTCTCCTGGTTTTCCCAGGATTGAGTTGCCACCTCTCCTGGTTTTCCCAGGATTGAGTTGCCACCTCTCCTGGTTTTCCCAGGATTGAGTTGCCACCTCTCCTGGTTTTCCCAGGATTGAGTTGCCACCTCTCCTGGTTTTCCCAGGATTGAGTTGCCACCTCTCCTGGTTTTCCCAGGATTGAGTTGCCACCTCTCCTGGTTTTCCCAGGATTGAGTTGCCACCTCTCCTGGTTTTCCCAGGATTGAGTTGCCACCTCTCCTGGTTTTCCCAGGATTGAGTTGCCACCTCTCCTGGTTTTCCCAGGATTGAGTTGCCACCTCTCCTGGTTTTCCCAGGATTGAGTTGCCACCTCTCTTGGTTTTCCCAGGATTGAGTTGCCACCTCTCCTGGTTTTCCCAGGATTGAGTTGCCACCTCTCCTGGTTTTCCCAGGATTGAGTTGCCACCTCTCCTGGTTTTCCCAGGATTGAGTTGCCACCTCTCCTGGTTTTCCCAGGATTGAGTTGCCACCTCTCCTGGTTTTCCCAGGATTGAGTTGCCACCTCTCCTGGTTTTCCCAGGATTGAGTTGCCACCTCTCCTGGTTTTCCCAGGATTGAGTTGCCACCTCTCCTGGTTTTCCCAGGATTGTTCTGCTTTTTGGAGATTAGCCTTCCTGGGAAGGTCTCTCTCTCTCGTCTTTCTGAAGGCGTGAACAGTCCCGGTTTTTGTCATTTGTCTCGTCGATTTACACGTGATGATAAAGCCCGAGTCGTTGAGCTATCTCGTTTGTGATAGCCAGGTCGCTTCTGAAAAAGAGCTGTATAGCTCAGTGGGCCTTACCTGGCATCATTTAGTAAAAAAAACGTAACGACACGCTACTCACGCCGATGCGACGACAATGTAGTTCTCCCCTCTTCCAGTATTGCACTATGTTCTCCTTAGTCTTGCCAGGTTTTCTCCCCGGTGTATGTTATACCTTAGAGGTGGCAACCGTCGATAAAAAAGCCAGGGGGAGGGCTCGCTCACCCATCCACCCATCACTCACCCACCCACCCATCACTCACCCACCCACCCATCACTCACCCACCCACCCATCACTCACCCACCCACTCTTTCATTCACTAACCCACCCACCCATCACTCACCCACCCACTCTTTCATTCACTAACCCAGCCACTCATTCATTCACTCACCCACCAAATACTCACACACTCACTTGTTCACCCACCCACCTACTAACTCGCTCAACCCATTCACTCTCTGCTCACTCACCTACCCACCCATTCACTCACTCACCCACTCACTCTCCCACATACCCACGGGACACGTATTTTTGTCAAATCAGCGAGCAATGGGGACTGCCGCAGAGTCCCACAAGAGCCTCTCAGCCTGACTTGCTCGCTCACTCACCCAGCCGCTCATTCACATGGCCACTAACACACTCACCCGTCCGCTCACACACTCGCTCACTCACAAACTCAATCACCCATCCACTTGCTTGCTCACCCACTCAATCGCCCATCCATTCATCTGCTCACCTACACATCTACCCGTACAACCTTTCACTCACTCGCTCACTCACGAACAAACTCACACATGTGCTTACTTGCTCACCCACTAAACTACTCACCCACCCACGCACACACCCACCCACCCACACACAAATTCGCCCTTCCATTCACTTGCTCACTCACCGATCTACCCATCCACACACTCACTCGCCCACTCACTCACGCACTCCCCCGTCTGCTCTCTTGCTCACCCACTCATCTACTCACCAAGTCGCTCACTCACACATTCATCCATCCATTCACTTGCCCACCCAGTCATCTACACATCCACACACTCACCCACACACTCGCCCACTCACCCGTCCGCTCTCTTGCTCACCCACTCATCTACTCACCCACTCGCTCACTCACACATTCACCCATCCATTCAGTTTCTCACCCACTCATCTACCCATCCACACACTCGTCCACCCACGAACACCATCACCCATCCGCTCGCTCACTCGCTCTCCAACTATCGCACCCGCGCACTCACTCACTCACTCGCGTGATCGCGGGACACGTATTTTTTGACGAACTGGCGAGAAGTGTTGGTGCTGAGAAGGCCCCACACAACAGCCTCTCAGTGTGGCTCAGACGGGCAGAGCGGTGCAGGAATGTGACATCTCCGTGTTAGGGAGCTGGGCGCATAGACACGACCGGGACACCCTCTCTCCTGCTCTGGAGTATCTTTGTACGGGAGAAGAAAGGAACTAGTCTTTATTTTTTATTTTATTTTAACAGGGATAGATGTTGGTTTAAAACGTCTTTTTCCTTTTTCCCCGGGACCACTAGATTTCAGGAACAGCAACACAAAAACTTCCCATTTCCTTACAGACACCATTGTGGTCCTCAAAGAATGAAACGCCTGCCAACAGCTGGTGAACAGATTTGGCCATCAAGTGGCAACAAAGATGGCACACAGCGAGCTGGAGGGTGCATTCACAATAGCCGGGGGTGTTACCAGGTCCAATAATGAGCTCTAAAAGAGACAATCGTCATCCATTGCTTGGGGCCAGAGATATAACAACAACAGTTCCTACGCGTAAAATTAAAAGACGCGCGATTCAAGGCGTCAGAGGGGGACAGCCATCGCGGAGATGGAGTGATGGGTGAAAATCGGTTTTGTGTGCAGGTGGTTCGGCGGACTGTTGTATTGCGGGATCGTGAGAGGCGGCGTTTGGATGTGGAGAGTCCTTTCGTCCAGCAGTGGATTGACCATGGCTGACGATGATCACGTTGATGGCTGAATGTTTTGCAAGGGATATTTCGGTAACGCTACGGACAAAGACACCGTCGCCATTGATTGTTGTAAAATACAAAAAAATATATGCTCAATTCCATATTTCACGAAGGCAAACGATGAGCGGATATACAGGGCGATCCATTTATAGATACGCCACTGAACTCGCATGACCCTCTTTCATTCTCAGCGGGTGGATGAAATATTGTGACGGCGATGAGTCTGTATCTTATGGAGGAGCGTGTGGCAAGATTGAATGAGTGAAATGAGATCGGTGGAGATATGTTTTTGTATTTATATACATTATACAATTTACGATTTACCAGCACCGGCTCAAAGGGCCCAAAACGCCAAAGCGGCCAGCAACAAGCACCACCATCGAAGGTGTAAATAATTAAAGAGTTAAATACGTCCCATGAATTGATGAGGCTACCGTAAGAAACTCGGAAAATAAGATGATGGGAAGGAATTTCCAAAAGTGGAACTGTGCAAGGCAATAAGCAGAGAGAGAGACGTGTTCTGATCTGCAGTGTGGTGAGTGGGTGGCTGAGTGGGTGAGTGAGCAGGTGAGTGAGGTGAGTGAGAGTGTTGTTGTGACCTGCAGCGTTAGTGGTGGTTGAACTCAGTGTGGTGGACGAGATGACAGTCAGTCTGGTAGACTGAGTCCTCAACAAGGGTGGATATAAGTGAGTTGGGAGTGAGTGAGTGAGTGGGTGGCTGAGCGAGTCAATGTATGAGTGGGTAAGCGATATACTGAGTGGGTGAATGTGTTGTTGTGACCTGCGTGTGGTTAGCGGGTGGGTGAGCGAGTGAGTGAGTGACTGAATGAGTGAGGGACTGAGTGGGTGGGCGAGTGATGTTGTGACCTGCAGTGTGGTGAGTGGGTGGGTGAGCGAGTGAGTGACTGGATGAGTGAGGGACTGAGTGGGTGGGCGAGTGATGTTGTGACCTGCAGTGTGATGAGTGGGTGGGTGGGTGAGCGAGTGAGTGACTGGATGAGTGAGGGCCTGATTGGGTGGGCGAGTGTTGTTGTGACCCCGGCAGTGAGGTGGTGGTTGAACACCGTGTGGTTGATGAGACGAAACAGTCAATGCCTGGTATAGACCGAATTCTCAACATGGGTGGAGCGCGTGTGAAC
The DNA here is from genome assembly GCF_048934315.1 of Petromyzon marinus. Classification (NCBI taxonomy): domain Eukaryota; kingdom Metazoa; phylum Chordata; class Hyperoartia; order Petromyzontiformes; family Petromyzontidae; genus Petromyzon; species Petromyzon marinus. The sequence goes on from NC_133683.1 coordinate 17,387,593, forward strand.
AATCACCATGGTAGTAGGAGCAGCAATACAAGAGTGACAAGGAGGTGACCGACAGTCGGTGACCGAGTGACTGGGATGAATCGGCGAGTGCCGAGTCATCGCTCGAGCCGACCGCTTTGCTATAAATTAAATGCAAAGTGGGAAGGTAGGAACTGGGTGCAAGTGTTTACTGGCGAGATGTTATCTCCATCGCCTGGTATGCAGGAGGTCGTGGGTTCGATCCTAACCCCGACGCCTGCTGTATATTTGGAGTGTGCATGTTCTCCTCCTGGTCATGTGGATTTTTTATTTAAAATCATCCGGTTTTTCCCTCCAACATTTAAAATCGATGTGCGTTTAGAGTATTTGATGAAAATCCACTTCGTTGAGCTATCATTTGTGGCCAGGTTGCTTCTGAAAAAGAGCTGCGGGCCTTACCTTGTAAAATAAAAATAGTTTTAGTTTAATAGTTCAGTTTAGTTTCCTCAAGCCACGCTTAAGAATTTTAAACACAACTTAAGTTTTTTTTTACAGCAATTCGCCGTGATTGATGTCATGGATCACCCCTTCGTTGGTGCTGTGAATGTATAAATATGCCGTTTTTCAAGTTCTACTTTTTACACGAGACCCGTCAGTCTCCCACCATTCGGAGGGCGCGTTACATTAGCCGAGTGTTGTCAGCTTCCTCCAAAACGTCAAAATTCCAGCGGTCCCCTTGCCGGAATAACGCCACGATTGTTGCCTCCATCCATCCAGTCGTTCACTCATCCGTAAAAAAAAAAATACCCTTTTTATTTTGAAGACACCTTCCCGACATGGTACTAAGTTCTTTCCCTCCCCCATGGGTGGGGGAGGAGAGGAAGGGGGAAAAATCCCAGCGCTGCCAGAGCTGAATGAACTCGTATAGACACAGTCACCTTCACAAACGTAAAATGCGTGCGAGATGGTGACCGTGGCACGGGGAGTGGCAGTGGAGTGGTGAGCGTGCTGCGCTACAAACCCGGCGACCCGAGTTCGAGTCCCACCCACGGCCAACACCAGTGACGATTATCTGAACCGGTTCTGGGCCTCCCCGGGGTCGACCGAGCCTCAAATGAGTACCTGGTGCGTTGTGTGTAAACATCGCCACTGGGGAGACACTGGTGACCCGGACGTGGTCCTGGCCACCCTCCCCCTCGTGTGCCGTGCCAATCTTCATAGGTGCTCGCTTACAGCCGAGTCATGTCATAAACTATAAAAAAGAAATTACCAGGTAAGGCCCACTGAGCTATACAGCTCTTTTTCAGAAGCGACCTAGCCACAAATGATTTCTCAACGCAGTGAGCAGAGAAAAATCCATGCAACCACGGGGAGAACATGCAAACTTCAGGGTCGGGATCGAACCCACGACCCCGTGAATACCAGGCGAGGTAGTCAACATCTCGCCACTGTGTATATATGTTGAAATTCGTTCGCACCGTTAGTAGCTAACCGTGCTAATCGGAGGTGCTTCTGCATACCCGCTCTTACGCGACACTCTCAAAGCACTTGCAATTTTTTTTTATATATATAAGTTTGATCTTTTTACAAATATCACGTCTTCAAAAGAGGCCCCGGCGCTTTCAAAAACATAATCCTTCGTGAAGATCACGTTCCTCCGACTCCACAAGTCCAACGGTGACCACAAAAAAATGCCGCACGCACAACACGCGTGGCTAAAATAAATTCTGCCCACGCGTAAACGCCGTGCCAATGATAAACCGACGAGACGTTTTCAAAACGTCTCCTCCTGCGTTTCCATTGACGCGTTGCCGTGGCACGGTGACACGTCGGGAGGGACGATGGCTGGCCGTCGAACAAAGACGGTCACAGCATCGCGTGGCGTTTTAAGATGCGCTTCCGCACGGCCGCCTGGAAATGCTCTCCCTTCCGTTATGAGGAAGCCACTTGGAGCTGGGCGCCTTTGAAATCATAATGTAGATTTGCAAACCAATTTCTAGTCGTTACTGCTTTTCTGTGTTTAGTTTGTTGTCTCTCCCGCCGCATGGCCAAGTACCGTGCGCGAAAGAAGTTCAACACACTCACATGCAATCGCAGTCTGCCGGAGCATGCTAATAGACGGGAGAGAAAAAAAACCCACGGATGAGATGACGTTACTCTGCGTGTAAGGAAATGCTTCGCAGAGTTGCCGCTGACAAGTGTCTTGTGTCTGCGTGTCACGGACCCGACACAAGCGGTGTCAGATTATCGCTCTCCACAAGGCGGGCTGAACGCAGTCCCGTTGCGGCGTTTGTGTCGACGACATCGGCAGCCCTCCACAGAACCTGCATCTGATACATTGGGAAAAATAAATCTCGTAGCTCGCATTTAGAAAAACAGGCATTCATGATTATTGAGCTGCTATCAATTTCCGCATGATGAGCTAAAAGCTCAGTGGGCTTTACCTGATAAATTAAAAATAGTTTTGTTTTTTTATTTTTATATATTTTCTCGTGATTTGTTTACCTTTCCTTACTTTGCACTCCTATCGTGTTGTCTGTGTTGTTACTTTATTGACCCGCCCCTACTGGACATTTGTTTAAAAAAGAGCTTTCTAACTCATCGAATTCCTCCAGCAATAAATCAACATTCTGACTCTGAAATCGAGTCTGAACATCGCTCCATCTCTGGGACGTATTTCCTCATTTGGCTGCGACTCCACTGTCAGTCTCGGCCACAGACTTGATCACCTCCTCCACGCGACATCGTGTGCTGCCCGTTTTGCTTCTCTCGACCGCATTCCCTACACCAAGTTGATTCTATTTTTATCTTGCCAGGTAAGGCCCCCTGAGCCACAACGCTCTCTTTCAGACGTGACCTGGCCACAAATGATAGCTAAACGACGAAGTGGCTTATCACGTGGAATTGTATTGCAGCAGGCAAATACACTGAACGCGTGTTTCACTTTCTGTCTCTCAAAGCAATTCCAAAAAAGTATCAACGCTCCCACCAGCCCTCCCTTACTAATGAACAGCGACCAGGGATGATTACAGAACCCACATGTACAGCGAGGGAAAAAAGTATTTAATCCCCTGCTGATTTTGTACGTTTGCCCACTGACAAAGAAATGATCAATCTATAATTTTAATGGTAGGTTTATTTGAACAGTGAAAGACAGAATAACAACAACAAAATCAAGAAAAACGCATGTCAAAAATGTTATGAATTGATTTGCATTTAATGAGGGAAATAAGTATTTGACCCCTCTGCAAAACATGACTTAGTACTTGATGGCAAAAACCTTGTTGGCAATCACAGAGGTCAGACGTTTATTGTAGTTGGCCACCAGGTTTGCACATATCTCAGGAGGGATTTTGTCCCACTCCTCTTTGCAGATCTTTTCCAAGTCATTAAGGTTTCGAGGCTGACGTTTGGCAACTCGAACCTTCAGCTCCCTCCACATATTTTCTATGGGATTGAGGTTTGGAGACTGGCTAGGCCACTCCAGGACCTTAATGTGCTTCTTCTTGAGCCACTCCTTCGTTGTTTTGGCCGTGTGTTTTAGGTCATTGTCATGCTGGAATACCCATCCACGACCGATTTCCAATGCCCTGGCTGAGGGAAGGAGGTTCTCACCCAAGATTTGATGGTACATGGCCCCGCACATCGTCCCTTTGATGCGGTGAAGTTCTCCTGTCCCCTTAGCAGAAAAACACCTCCAAAGCATAATGTTTCCACCTCCATGTTTGACTGTGGGGATGGTGTTCTTGGGGTAATAGGCAACATTCCTCCTCCTCCAAACACGGCGAGTTGAGTTGATGCCAATGAGCTCCATTTTGGTCTCATCTGACCACAACACTTTCACCCAGTTGTCCTCTGAATCATTCAGATGTTCATTGGCAAACTTCAGACGGGCATGTATATGTGCTTTCTTGAGCAGGGAGACCTTGCGGGCACTGCAAGATTTCAATCCTTAACGGCATAGTGTGCTACCAATTGTTTTCTTGGAGACTATGATCCCAGCTGCCTTGAGATCATTGATAAGATCCTCCCGTGTAGTTCTGGGCTGATTCTTCACCTTTCTCATGATCATTGCAACTCCACGAGGTGAGATCTTGCATGGAGCCCCAGGCCGAGGGAGATTAACGGTTCTTTTGTGTTTCTTCCATTTGCGAATAATCGCACCAACTGGTGTCACCTTCTCACCAAGCTGCTTGGCAATGGTCTTGTAGCCCATTCCAGCCTTGTGTAGGTCTACAATCTTGTCCCTGACATCCTTGGAGAGCTCTTTGGTCTTGGCCATGGTGGAGAGTTTGGAATCTGATTGATTGATTGCTTCTGTGGACAGGTGCCTTTTATACAGGTAACAAGCTGAGATTAGGAGCACTCCCTTTAAGAGTGTGCTCCTAATCTCAGCTCGTTACGTGTATAAAAGACACCTGGGAGCCAGAAATCTTTCTGATTAAGAGGGGGTCAAATACTTATTTCCCTCATTAAAATGCAATCAATTTATAATATTTTTGACATGCATTTTTCTGGATTGTTTTGTTGTTATTCTGTCTCTAACTGTTCAAATAAACCTACCATTAAAATTATAGACTGATCATTTCTTTGTCAGTGGGCAAATGTACAAAATCAGCAGGGGATCAAATACTTTTTTACCCTCACTGTATCAATCATAACAACAATCCCATTCAGTCTCTACCGGACTGTTAAGTGTATGTATGTACACGTATATCACACCTGTCAACACCTCATCAGTGCCCTACCTTATTACAGTCCAACTCATACCTTAATGGTCACCCCATTGCCCTTATGAGTCTCAACGTTCATCCTACACAGTCCCATCACAAGGGAGAAACAGAAACAAATTGAACAAAAATCATGTTACTAAACACAAACTCCTTTAATGTATTAATTTTGACCGTTTGTGTCAATGATACTACTTATCGTGATTACTGTTTGCGATCTTGCATGCTGATGATGCTGCTGCTTGCTTGATATTAAAAAAGCTGTCCCACCAATTTATTTGTTATTTGGCGGTATTATTATTTTTATTGCCCGTATTGAAACGGCTGTACGCCGTATGGACCTGAAAACTCAATTTGCCCCGTACAAGAATCCGTGGCCAAACCGTGTGGGTTGATAGGTGTGGTGTTTTTAAACTCCTGTCGCGCAGCACGTAGGCCAGCGTGCTAATCGGAGTGAGCGACTCACTCCGATTAAAAAAAAATTCCCGAGGGGTTTTGCGTTGCGAGCGTCACACGAGGCCGCCTTTGTCTCCCCAGTGATACACGTTATGTATTTTTTCACCGGGTTCACATTTTAAGGCCGAGTACATCTAGATGTGTCCCGGCACCATGTTCAGAGCGCACTGCGCTAACCACTGCGCCACCGTTCCCCCGTACACAATATATATAAATATATATATTTCCGCTCGGTTTCCATATATATAGCATGACCTAAGGCGTTTATTGATATAATTGTATATACTGCCTCCATTGCGTGTCTATGAATCAGCTGTTTAACATCTTGTGTGGTTATATTACGCAATGGCACAGGCGACGTGAAGTGTGTGTGTGTGTGTTATTGCGTACAGTGAGGGAAAAAAGTGTTTAATCCCCTGATGATTTTGTACGTTTGCCCACTGACAATGACATTATCAGTGTATAATTTTAATGGTAGGTTTATTTGAACAGTGAGAGACAGAATAACAACAAAAAAATCCAGAAAAACGCATGGCGAAAAATGTTATAAATTTATTTGTATTTTAATGAGGGAAATCAGTATTTGACCCCTCGGCAAAACATGACTTAGTACTTGGTGGCAAAACCATTGTTGGCGATCACAGAGGTCAGACGTTTCTTGTAGTTGGCCACCAGGTTTGCACACATCTCAGGAGGGATTTTGTCCCACTCCTCTTTGCAGATCTTCTCCAAGTCATTAAGGTTTCGAGGCTGACGTTTGGCAACTCGAACCTTCAGCTCTCTTCACAGATTTTCTATGGGATTAAGGTCTGGAGACTGGCTAGGCCACTCCAGGACCTTAATGTGCTTCTTCTTGAGCCACTCCTTTGTTGCCTTGGCCGTGTGTTTTGGGTCATTGTCATGCTGGAATACCCATCCACGACCCATTTTCAATGCCCTGGCTGAGGGAAGGAGGTTCTCACCCAAGATTTGACGGTACCTGGCCCCATCCATCGTCCCTTTGATGCGGTGAAGTTGTCCTGTCCCCTTAACAGAAAAACACCCCCAAAGCATAATGTTTCCACCTCCATTTTGACGGTGGGGATGGTGTTCTTGGGGTCATAGGCAGCATTCCTCCTCCTCCAAACACGGGGAGTTGAGTTGATGTCAAAGAGCTCCATTTTGGCCTCATCTGACCACAACACTTTCACCCAGTTTTCCTCTGAATCATTCAGATGTTCATTGGCAAACTTCAGACGGGCATGTATATGTGCTTTCTTGAGCAGGGGGACCTTGCGGGCACTGCAGGATTTCAGTCCTTCACGGCGTAGTGTGTTACCAATTGTTTTCTTGGTGACCATGGTCCCAGCTGCCTTGAGATCATTGACAAGTTCCTCCCGTGTAGTTCTGGGCAAATTCCTCACCGTTCTCATGATCATTGCAACTCCACGAGGTGATGTCTTGCATGGAGCCCCAGGCCGAGGGAGATTGACAGTTCTTTTGTGTTTCTTCGATTTGCGAATAATCGCACCAACTGTTGTCACCTTCTCACCAAGCTGCTTGGCAATGGTCTTGTAGCCCATTCCAGTCTTGTGTAGGTCTACAATATTGTCCTTGACATCCTTGGAGAGCTCTTTGGTCTTGGCCATGGTGGACAGTTTGGAATCTGATTGATTGATTGCTTCTGTGGACAGGTGTCTTTTATACAGGCAACAAGCTGAGATTAGGAGCACTCCCTTTAAGAGTGTGCTCCTAATCTCAGCTCGTTTCCTGTATAAAAGACATCTGGGAGCCAGAAATCTTTCTGATTGAGAGGGGGTCAAATACTTATTTTCCTCATTAAAATGCAAATCAATTTATAACATTTTTCACATGCATTTTTCTGGATTGTCTTTTTGTTACTCTGTCTCTCACTGTTCAAATAAACCTACTATTAAAATTATAGACTGATAATTTCTTTGTCATTGGGCAAACGTACAAAATCAGCAGGGGATCAAATACTTTTTTCCCTCACTGTAGGTACTGCGGATATAGGGGAGCGGTCGTTTAACGAGTTCGAATCCCGCTCACGGCCAACAACCAGTTGACGATTAACAGAAACCGGTTCTGGGCCTCCCCGAGGTCGACTCAGCCTCAAACGATGACCTGGTGCGGTGTGTAGTAAACATCGCCACTGGGGAGAAAAAAGCGGCCGGGCGTGGTGCTGGCCACCCACCCCCTCGTGTGCTTGCTAACAGCACTTGCCCCTACAGTCCGTTAAGGCTATACGGGGGGATCGTTATACTATATATATAGGCTGTTTACGAATTATACTATACTATGATACGTAGATATATACATGTAATTTACCTACCATTTTATAAACGTTGTAAAATGTGTATACGTGCGCCTATAGGCTGTACATTGATACATTCTACAAATACGTTTTAATGTATATATTCTGCTCTGCATATTCACTATACGTTGGTGTTATTTTCATATATCCCACTGTAAAAAAACGTAGATATATGTTGTATATATAGGTTCATACGTTACTCTGTATGTATATATGTACACACATGTGCACAATTATATGTGTGTGTGTGTGAATAAGCGTGTGTTTTCTATCAAAAATATAACTTTAATAGCAACGAAAACAACGTTGGGGCACGTGCTGTCAGCGAGCGCCTATCAAGGCCGTCACGACGTGATTGTGTCCGTGGTCAGAACCACGGGTCGCCTTTATCTCCCCCCAAGTGAAGATGTCTTCGAACACCAATTTCAGGCCGAGTTGACCTAGTGGTGGCACAGATCGTGTTTTAGATTTTCACAAAGGCGGCCGGGCGTGGTGCTGGCCACGCTACCCCCTTAGGGCCCTCGCTAGCAGCAGGCGTGACCGCCAGTCCAACTCGGGTCGCCGGTGTGTCGCGTAACGCGTCCACCACTTCGCTACCCCCCCACGCCGAACTCCACCGCACAGCCTACGCAGACTGTAAGGGCAGTGTGCTCTGTTGGATGCTCTTGTGGCTAGAACCACGCATGGCCGCCTTTGTCTTCCTAGTGCTAATGCCACACACACACACTCATACGGACACAACCCCATCAGTGTCTGTGTGGAGGCTGCGCGCCGCGCCTCCTTGCATGCGTGGCGTCCAGATAGTAAATGCAGATGGAGGATTTTTTTTTTTGGAAATTTGGGAATCGTCGTCGCCCGTAACGAAAGGATTTTCCATAATTCTGAGCGAAAGAATTGAGTTTGTTTGCAGAATCGGGCAGGGCAAACACGCTGTCTGGCCAGAGATAAGAGCGTCGTTTATACTACCCACGTCACTTAGCCTACACGCCACTGTATAAGCGGAGGAACCACCACAAAGACAAAGATCCCCCGTATAGCCTTAACAGACTGTTGGGGCAAGTGCTGTTAGCGAGCACCTATGGAGGCCGCCATGGTACGCGAGGGGGTGGGTGGGTCAGCACCACGCTCGGCCGCATTTGTTCTGCCCAGTGGCGATGTTTACACACCGCACATTTGAGGCCGAGTCAAGCTAGTGGAGGGCCTAGGACCGGTTCAGATAATCGGCACTGCCGTTGGCCGTGAGCAGGAATCGAACTCGGGTTCGCCGGGTTTGAAGTGCAGCGCGCTAACCATTGCGCCACCGCTCCCCACCACGAGGCACCACTAACAAAGACAAAGATCACCCGTACAGCCTTAACAGACTGGATGAGCAAGTCCTGTTAGCGAGCACCATCATGCACAAAAGACAAAGGCAAAGATTCCCCGTATAGCCTGGACAGACTGTTGGGGCAAGTGCTTTTAAAGAGCACCGATTATAGGTACATCATTATGCTCGCACGCATACATAAATGTATACACATATAAAACCTATTTTACCTTGCATCGTTCGTTTCACATACCGTACGGCCATAAAAAAAACGTTCAAACTCTACGTGAAGCGTATATAAAGCCGACGTGATTCGAATGTTAATGCAGACAATGCACACACGTCATGATACGCACATTAGTGTGTTTTTTACATCATAGAAACACAATTAAAATTAACAAGGGACATAATATTGTCCCGAAACGACGATTCCTATGTATGCATATATTTGTTCCTTTTAGGGTGGGGGGAGTAATTTTGAAAGATATGCTTCATTCTCATTAATTGTGAAATCACTGTCCAGAAATGCGGTACCACAAAGCCGTTAATCGAATTAACTCCGTCCGTTATTATAATCATAAAACAAGTTCATTGATATTTTTGGGGGCATATTGAATTTGTGCATAATTAGTGTTGCGAGTCTGAGAAACACGTTTTAAATACACTGTGACGTGTTTTAGACGTTATATTAAACTGTTTATGTACCTACAAAGTCCGTACTGTGCATTGCTAATCAAGAGACGTTAGAAACAAAATCATGAACGGCAATGCATATGCGAGATGTTTATGCGATTCGCATTTTAAATGGATTCAGTCTATCAACAGTCGGTTAATCTAGACGTCCGCATACTATACGTGGTTCTGTATACAGTATTGGCATGTGGGTGACCTTCATACAGCAGTGGATTGACAAGCGAGTGCTGCACGTGGTGCATTGCATTTTTAATGCAATGAAACGGTGTTGGAAATGTTGGTTAATTTATTTTCGTAAACATGAACACCGTTTTAACGTAATTATTTTGGATAAATCGGCGTCTCTTCGTATTATATAGGATACGGGAAGCGATTTAATTGTTGGTAATGTATTTATAACAGGATAATAATATAGCCTTGTGTCGATCCACTGCTGGATGAAGGCTCCTCCAAGCCGGTCGGACAATGCGGGCTCGTGTGTAATCACGTTAACGTTTAAACACAAATGCGTAAATATATTTCACTCAATGTTTCATCCGTTTAATGTGTAATCGCTTGCTTAATTATGACGTGTTGTTGGCTGTTAATTAGTGCCAGGTGAGACAACACTCACGTCGTAAGCTTACTCTCCGAGAGAGAAAACGATCCTCCAAAAACCATCATCAGGGAATGTAACATTTTGTAAAATTTTAATCTCAAGAGCTCCTCTCACATTTTCAAAATAGTAACGCAAACTGTGAGCGCGGTGATTTACTCTCGCGACTGGTGTCATCATTATCATGACCCATTGGTAATACCTCAGTGGGCTGTGTCTGGTTGGATGGGGATGGTTTAGTTTATTTTTATGCGTTTGCTCGATTTGTTTACATTTCTTGTACTGTACTTTGCACCGCGATCATGTGTTAGTATTGGTTGTTGTTGTAACGTTCTTACCCGCCCCCGACTGGACATCTGTGGATAAAAAAGAGCTTTATAGCTCATCGAATTCTTCCAGTATTAACACATATTCTGATTGGCAGATGGCCCGTAGGTATCTACCGCTACATTTCGAATGGTATCACCGGCTCGCTCTTTCAACGCGGACAGATTAAACGAATGAAGACTCCGCAAAAGCGCGAACTTGCATGCAGCGGCGACGGAAATCCAACCCGAGGTCGAATCCCGCAAACCGAGCGATAAGTCGCGCCGTTAGATCGCATGCAACCGACTCGCTGGCATGCACCGTTTGCGGACGTCTCTGCAACCGGGTTTGCGAGAGGTCGCTCGCCAGGCTGCAAGCGGATGCGTTTCATCGCCATGGTTTGCGCGCCACGGATTGGTGGTTTACGATCCTCGACACGCAGCTGTTAAAATGTCCACGTTGCGTAACGACGCGCTCGGACGTGGACGACGCCGTTTCAAGGGGCAAAGATTGAAGTTGCGCGATTTTTTTTTTCCCACCGGCGATTTTTGGTTGCGCAACCGATCGCACGCGCGTGGACAAAGCTTTTCTAGCAGCCCGCCGCAAAGACGGACATCCAATCCTGCATGGTGAAATGAGTCACTGGCAAATTGTATGAACGCGCGACTTAAACTCGCTCCTCACACCTACCCAAGTTAACCAATCATGTCCGCTCGACTACAAATGAAATCGCAAAACACGCTGCACGCACCCGATGATGAACAGCACGGTGATTGATGCCCGCATCGCAAATGCCGTGGCCCAAGTACATTTATCCAGAGATTGGTGCTTGACTTATAGAGTTGGGGACTGCACTTTTACACTTTAGGGCTATGAGAACTGGTTTTCGTTTTCATACCATACGATTAACAAGTGAAATATGTTGAATTATCACACCTGTAGTTTCTTATTGGTGAACAATCACTATGAATCGTATTCTGAGAATGTAAAAAAAACCCATGCTTAAATAAGCCGTGTTAAATTTTAAGTAAGTTGTTCCAACGTGAATATTGAACGGCGTCGTGTGTAGAATAAATTACTGCCGGATGTTGTTAATTAAGCCTCCTCCTGGGTTACTGTTACAATTAGCAGCAAGCATTTATGATTATCAGATCAGTACATGAGCAAATTAATGAGCGATATAGCGTGGGAGTGGTGCACAATCGCATATAACAACAACAACAACGATCCCATTCGTCAATAACTGCGGCCTTAGAAAGAAAACAAACATAATAGGCAACGTTTCGGCCAATGGTCCTTCTTCGTGGCACACAAAAGCCACAGAGGGTAGAGGAGACCAGCGAGGTCGTTCATTAGCAGGCAGCCTGCGCCAGGCCGCAACTGACCAACGTGGTGAAGTATGGTCAAACAACCCCTCATGGGGGGGGGGGGGGGGCGAGGGGAGAGGGGGGGTGGTAGGCACTCATCCTACAGTGGCCTGCAACAATATTGTGCAGACAAAACATTCCCGTGCCGTGTACGAGAAAACACGAGGCCATAAATTCAAATAACTGGGGAATTGCAAAATTGTCGACGAACCATATCGGCGCCGTGAGTCAACTTGCCCCCAACTTGCCCCCGTTCCACCTGCAACAACCACCCTCACAGAGGGGCCACCGCCACATACCCCACCTGCGCTAAAACGTCCGCGGTACGCGCGCGACTCCCAATAAAAACAATTCTGGTAGCCGCGACCGCTAACCCGGGGGGGGGGGGGCGTCACAGCCCGCGCTGTCGATATACGTCTGCAACAGATCCACTGCTGGATGAAGACTTCCACCGTGTCTTGAGACCGCGGTGGTGGGTGGTGGACGAGGGGATGATGTTTCACCATAGGGGCCATTCATTGAGTACGTACGGATGGATTGGGGGAGGGGGGTTAACCCAAATGCGTACGCTTGCGTATGGGGGGGGGGGGGGCTACTGACAATGTTCGTACGCATAGGAAACGGAGGGGGGGGGGGGTCAGGCGTACGTACGCAGGTGGGCGGGGGGGTGTAAAAAGTCCGCGTGCGTACAGGAAGGGAGGGAGGGGCCAAGTTTTGACAGATTTTTCCGTACCTACTAAATGTATGGCCCCATACCGTGGGGTTTAGTTAATGATGAAGGAGTGGGGGGGGGGCACCAAGAATGCCCAGTCAGATATCGAACGCGGTTACAGCCGGGTTCATAGCGCAGTGCGCTAATCACTGCGCCACCGTTCCGCGCCTGCACGGCCTATTTGTGTTTAATTACAGATGGTATAGAGGGCGATCGTTAAGCCTTAATACTCTTCGGGGCAAGTACTGTTAGCGAGCACCTATTAAGGCGCGCGATGTTGAGAGTGGGTGATGTGGGCTGGCCACACCATCCCTGCTAATTACACGCTCCGATCATTTTAATCTATACACGGCGGCACGCTTTCTAAGCGGCATGCTATGGATACACGTGACTGTGGTCTCCCGTATATTCTATAACACGCAGCCATTTATCAATCATCTTTAGGACGTATGCGTGTTGAACTTCTTTCGCACCGCACCTAGCCAACTGTGCTAATCGGATGTGCAGATCGTGCCCACGCCCCATGGGTCACGGAGGGGGCGGGGGCGTTACGTGACCATACTTCACTACACTTCGTGCGTGTGAGAGTCTCCCCCGCCAACCTCAGGACCAGTCCCGGATATCGTTCACCAACTGATGTTGTTGTTAGTTCGTGATACCCTTGGCCGGGAAAAGCTATGCCCACCGGTGCCCTCCTCCGACGCGCTCCCTCCCCAGAGTGCTGCATAATTCACCACGGGTGTCCCGAACCAAGACCGCCTTCTCTCCCAGCGGCAGCGGCTCAGCATGGCCCGTATAAGGTGCACGCGTAACCCCCGGGACCAACATCCGTCAGCTCCCAACTCTTCTTCTTCAAGGCTCGACGACATTCGCCAGCAACAACGCCCTCAGCGCTCGCTCGCGATTCTGGGAGGACGGCGAGAATTTGCGAGCCCAAGAAGAAATACGACACCGCCACCATCATCATCATCATCGTCGTCGCCGTTGTCGTATTCCCAAAGTGGACCCCTACATACATGATCATCTTCGAGTCGACCACGCTGCCATAACACCACTACCATCATTACCAATTAGATCTCGCTGCCATGCACACATGATCGTCTGCCTAAAATCGACCACGCTCTCCCTACATCCTCATCATCATCACGACCACCGCCACCACCATTCTCAAGTCGACTACTAACGATGTCATCCTGTGTGGAACACACGCGCGAATCCACTCACTTCACTCACTGCCGAAAGGATCTCCCCGCACCCCCCCATGCTCACAACGGAGCCGAACGCGTTGCAAAACCAGCAGCAAAACCAGCAGCAAAACCGCGACGTCCAAGTTCGGAATGAAGTCGCAGCAGCAGCACATTCAGTCAGTCTTACCTGAAATCCATCGCGCGGCTTGCCATCCTCGACACACACACACATCTTGGAAGTTGCGCTTCATCCAGTGTAGTTGTGGTGTTTATGTTGCTCTTCGTCAGCCGTACGAAACAGGCAAAGCAATAAGACGAGAGCGGGGTGTCGCGAGCTGAGAATATGATAGACATACACAAAGACCACCCCCCCCCCCTCCATCGTATAGCCTTAACAGACTGTTGGGGCATGTGCTGTTATCGAGCACCCATTAAGGCCGGCACGACGCACGCGACGTGGCCACCGCCACACCCAGGCCCTCCTATGTCTCCCGAGTGTCGATGCTTTCAACACATCGCACCAGGTACTCATTTTATGCCGAGTCGACCTTAGGGGGCCCAGGGACACACACACGCACGCACACGCGCGCGCGTGTTGCAGCCGGGCGCTCGCAGCGAGCGATAGAACCCAACCACGTCTCCCTCCGCCGCACGAGACGCTGTGGCCCGGCCCGGCTCGGGCTAGGCTCCGAGTAACAGAGTCTATGTGCAGCTTGCAAATATTTGCGCGTATTTAACAAACATTTTCTGTTTGATCGTCGTTCTGATCCCGGTGCTGCGATGCAATAAAACAAAGACGTTGCTTTGTACCCCCCCCCCCCCGAAAAAAAATCGGAAGGTACATATGCGCGCGCGCGTGTGTGTATGTTTGTGTCTGTATACACATGTATACGTAGCAGTGGTAATAATGAACATTCGCTTGAACAAACTCGGCGTAAAAACGAGCCGAGTGTATCTTTAGAGTGGCCGAGAAGTGACATTTATCTGGTGTCTCGCTATTTATTGGCGGTTCTCTCTCCCTCCGCCTCCCCCGTACATTGCGATTGATGAAGTGACACTCCGACAATTTGTCGTTTCGATTTGCAGCCAGGTACGATCCACTGCTGGATGAAGGCCTCCCTCCGTACACGCCGTGGTTCGAGTGAGGCGTTGATGTAGAGGGGGGTGTGGGTGGATTGCATAGGTCCGGTCAGTTTGAGATATCACTCGCCACTGATGTTAGCCGTGGTCGGGAGTTGAACTCGGGTACGAGAGACGGCGCATTGTGCTCACCAGTGCGCCACCGCTCCCCCCACCCCCTGTCTGTAAGTGTTCATGAATTATTCATACCATCGGGTATTCACGCGTTCGTGTCGCTCCTGTATCCTTTCAGAGCTGCACAAGGAAGGTATTCAGAGCTATTCGGAGCAGCGCATGGGGAATATGGAATATCAAATCTCCTTCAAAGTAGGAAAATGCATTCACATCCGGAGGCGTATTTCAACCCTGCTGCGGCAATATTTAAGTCCATCGGCCTCGTGGCCTCCCAGACTCGAGCGCTCACCCCCAGCCTTTGCTGCTTAAGCAAGCAAACTGTGCATCTGATAAGCCTATATAATGTCTGTAGAGTTACACTATACTGGTTATGTTTAGTGCAGATAGGGAGCACGTGTACGCGCGCGTTTGTTTATTTATTTGCCCACAATGCCCCCATGCACTACATCGCCAAATTAGTCGATTTAATCTATGTTTATGGCTCCAAATATCCCAGTGTAGCAGGACCCTCCTGATAAGAATTCTTGAGACTCAAGTGAATAATACTCCGTTGGTAGATCGTAAATAAACACAAAAACCATAACACTTTCTCGAATAACGCTGCCTAAACAGAACTATGTACGTAAATAATAGGCCGTTTCGGTTAGAGACACTTTTTAATGGTACATAAAACAATCTGTGAGCTGCGTCTCATTTTAAACAATCTATAGAGGAAACATTTGAATCAACACGCAATTAGATCAACTGTAATTGTTATCAGTTTGCAACATTGTACACAATTGTCCCAAGAGAATAAGCTGCATTATCGACATACTTCTACTTGAATATCCACATATAGATCACGTTCTCATACAATATGTTTTAAGATACGGTGAATATTCTCGCCTTTACGTTGATATATTCAAAGTTATAAATGTTATGAAGTTGTATGTATGTGTATATATATCCGATTAATTTAACACACGTATAGCACTCACGTGGTCACGTGTAACGGCCGCCATTTATAAAACATTCAACATCCGTTGCAATGACGCAGGTCGAGAATTTGAAAATTAGTCTCGATAAGCTACGGAGTTTGTTCCTATATAGAATACAATATAACAACCCATTGTACAACATACAAGCTTACCGTTTTTTTTATTTGTATAAAACAATGTTTTATTAGCTACCACAACAAAATTTAAAATGGTATACAGTTTAACCAAACAAAAAAAAATGTGCCGTGTCCGTTCTTAAACACGTCGACAGTCATGTCCTTTCATTTCGCTGTCCATGATATTCACTCAAGAACTTCGCATGAGATATTCACTCCCAGTTGCATGCAGTTGTTCCGATTGCTCATATTGTAACTTTATTCGCTATTTTCCCCGGATTTTTGTGGTACCTAGAATTAGCCCAGTAAAAAAAAAATGTTTTCTCATTACATGTCCAAAAAAATCGAATTTGCCTTTCTCTAATTCGTAATATTGTCTTCTTTCGTATACCCTGCTGCTATCCGTGATACATCCATGTTACTAACGTTTATTTTTCTGTCCGTGAAATGTTTTCACATCCTTTTAAAACCACATTTCGGTAGCTTCTAAAATCAATGGGTGACTGCCTCCGTTTATAACCCATGTCGGAATGTACAGTACAGCACGATATACATATACAGTGTATACAATATATTTTGTCTACTTTTACATAAAACTATAATAGCCATGATGCTTTTCAACCCTTTTATCAATCCACTGTTGGATGAAGGCCCTCCCTAGGCCATATCGCTCACAGGGGTTGTTTGACCGCAGAGTTTGTATATATGCGCGATGTATATACATATACGTTGCATATACACCGTGCTAATATACACGTTGTACACATATATTGCAGATACTATAACTCACGTGAGATCTCATTGCCAGGCAGACGTAGTATTTTAACAATGCTCCGATCATATCTGTACAGACAGTAAATGTGCGTGGAAAACGACCAATAAAATCCACACAAAATTCTCTTAAGTAAAAAAAAAGAGTTAATACAAGTCAGAGATCAATATATTTTTTTATGAATATTTAATTTTTAGAAAGCGTAGATGTGCAACGTGTGACAGCCCCTTGGTCAATCCACTGCTGGATGACGGCCTTTCCCCCCACGCCGTGCGGGTCGGTGGAGATTTGTTTTTTGACGAAACTTCACCACGCTCACCCACAAACTCGTGTACATGGAGTTACATTTCTCGAAGTCACACAAAACGCGTTGCACAAAGGTTGGTGGTGAAGTCACATCGCCACCTATTACCCGATTTAATGGTAATAATTATAATTTCAACAACATTTGACTTGTTACTGAAGCGATATTGTTACTGAAGCGATATTACCGACTATAGCGCACATTGTTGTTGTGAAACTGTCGGGTACATATCGATCCATATACAACTTATATACAGTATACGAATGCAAAATATTCTAGATTTGAAGCTTTCGTGACTGCAAGCGCCGTCCTCGAGACAGTCCGGTCCCTTCACCTGATGAAGGCCACTTGTGTTGTGGCCGAAACGTCGTGATTTTTTTAATTATTTTTTTGTTGTTTTATACTTTTACGTGACTTTACCGAATAGAACCAAAGAGTATGAATGCGAAATACATCAATATTATAGATTTTTGCATCAATCCATGGAGAGTAACAATTATTTTCGCTTGAGGTTCGCTAGTTCATTACTCTGATGCACACTCGAGGCCTCGTCTCTATCATACACACTCACACCAATCACCTCTCCGCACTCGTTGTCAACGTGTGCACCTAACCTGGGACACCCCCCCTCACACCCTCCGTTGAACCCTTGCATCACACCTGTATTGCCGGAAGAAACATGAACAGCAGCCCCCTCCCCAATAAACTAAATGTACTCTTTACAATGAAGAAGGGTGATTGCCCGAAGCATCACCGTTGAGGACAGCCTTATTGACAAGTGCATTGGGTCGCCGTCTGGTTCACACGAGACCGCGTGCGTAATCGCTGACCGCGCGTCTCCATGCCTCGCCGATGCAATTTGGCCCCAACTCGCCCACCCCCTCCCGCATCCCACCATTCATTAATTCAGCCGCTCGCTCGCACGCTCATTCATTCGTTTAAAAATCCGCACGCGTGTTTATTCGCCAGTGTATTCGCGAACCCCCGTGCGTTTGTCGCGGGTTCGTCACTTGTTTTGTGTATTCGCGGCAAGCAGAGAAAAGTGTGCAAGTGCGAGAGAGAGAGGGAAGGGGGGCGTCTTGAGAGCTGAGGATATTGATAGCCATACACAAAGACAAAGATCCCCCTACCCGCCCTCCCACCCGCTCCGGATAGCCTCAACAGACTCTAGGGGCAAGTGCTGTTAGCCAAGGAACGGCAGCGCGAGGGGGTGGGGTGGTCAGAACCACGCCCGACCGCCGTTGTCACCCCAATGCTGATGTATACACTGCGCACCAGGTTACTCGTTTGAGGCCGAGTCGACCTAGGCGAGGCCCAGGGCCGGTTGAATTAATCGTCGCCGATGTTGGTCGCGAGCGAGAATCGACTTTGGGTCGCCGGGTTCATCGCGCAGTGAGTGCGCTAACCACTGCACCACCGCTCCCCGCTACATAGACACGCACACCGTCACATGCATGTAACAAGCACACATACACACACGTAAACAACGCTCCCTCCTATAACCGACACAGATCGTTGGATCAAGTGCATATGCAATAAAACACGCAGGCACAAACACAAAGACTGCTGGGGGGGCAAGTGCTGTTAGCGAGTAGGACCCATGAAGCCCGGCACGGCAAACGAAGGGGTGGGTGGCCAGAACCACACCCGGCCGCCTTTGTCTCCCCGGTGGCGATGTTCACACACCGCGACAGGTACTCATGTGAGGCTGAGTCGACCTAGGTGGGGCCCAGGACGGGTTCAGATAATCGTCCCTGGTGTTGGTGGCCTTGAGCGGATAGGTCGGAGTTGTGGCGCTGCGCGCTAATCGTTACGCTACCGCTCCCCACTGCACACGTTTGTCCTGTGTGCGTATATACAAATATCCCCCGTGTAGCCTCAGCAGACGTTTGGGGCAAGCCCTCTTAGCCAGCGCACACACTGGAAGTCACAAACCTTCGCGCTGAGCGAGGCGGCGTGGGTTGCTGGAGGTGGTGGTGTCACAACACTAGAGCGGCGGCGCAGTGGTTAGCGCACTGCGCTACAAAACCGGGCGCCCACCCGGGTTCGTTTCCCGCTTACGGCTAAACAACAGTGGTTCACATTTGAACAGTTCCCGAGCCACCCGTGTGTCCGCTCAGCGTAAGGCATTGGCGTGGGGAAAGAACAAGGCGGCCGGGCGTGGTGTTGGTCACCACCAGCCCCTCTCGTGCGCCGTGCCGGCCTTCATGGGTTGCTCGCTAAACAGCACTTGCCCCAAAAGTCTATTCAGGCTACACGGGGAATCGTTGTATTATACTTCCATGTCAAACTTCTCACAGCCTCGCCCTTACAAGCGTGGCTTCGAGCGTGTTGTTGTTTGTTGTTGTTGTGATCTCAACACACAAAATGAACACAACAATAGACGCTATGTAAACACCGTGTCCAATGGCTCTTTGTTTTTTTGTCGGTAAAGTCACGTATAAATAAGAAATTATAAAATAACATAATAGCGTACGACGTTTCGGTTGCAACGCAAGCAGCCATCATCAGGTACAGAAGAGCTACATTTATGAGAGAGGGGAAACACATAGCCTCAGATGTATATACAGACACGCAAGTAGGGGGGAACTAACACAGATAGAACAGGGGGACACAGAGAGAGAAGCATACCAGACAAACAGGGTTTAGCAAAATTTTGGAAACCATGTAAAGCAACACAGACGGTCGGTCAAAACACAATTAACGCATAGTCCGGTTGATCACGCTATTTCAAAAGATTGCTAAATTGCAAGTTAAGTATGAAACTCACATCCAATGGACACGTGTCCATACAAATCACCCTCCACACGCGAGAGCCCGTTCCAGCCGGTGTTTCGTCGCGTATTTTATTTTGCAATCGTGGAAGGAAATGAGCCAGACGATCGTTTTTTTTTTACAAATTGCACACGGAAATAACAATTCTCATGACAATCACCATCGTCGTCGTCACCGCGCATGCTCTATCCACCGCCGGATCGAGGCCTATGGCACGCCGCCGCTCACGGAAACCGGGGGCGACTGCGGGGCCGCGGATTATGGTGTCGCGTCGAGAACGACACGAGATCGAGCGTCGCTGGTTGACCATTGCCCGCACCGCTCGGCGTCGACCTTGCGGCCTTGGTGAAGGTAAGGCACCTCGCAAGGGGACCCGACACGGCCGTTGTCGCGCCCATTGCGACAGCTTCTCCGTGCGGACACGACTGACACCAACGCACAACTTCACAGCGCAGCGGCTAACACGGCGTGATCCATTTGCAGATACCGCCTCCACCACCGATGTCCAAGTCGCCCTCTGAACATTATCGTTCCCAACAAGGCCGGTGTGACGCTTGCGAAAAACGACGGCGCCAATATGCGATGCAGAAGAGACGATCGAAAGGTGGTGGTGTTGGGGGGGGGGTCAAGACGGAGTACATTGCAGTGAGATCGGTTGGACACAGGGTGGTGCGAGGCCCGGGGCAAATCACGTTGTGCCCCCCTCACCTCCACTCCCCCCCCCCTCCCCACAAAGCGCGGGGCCCGGGCCGGTCGCCTCGATTCGCCGGCTTTGGTTGTAGACGTGGAGCGAAATTAATTTAACAACAACATCGCTACTGCATTTTAGTGGGGTATCTATAAACGGATCGCCCTGTGTACACTGGATATGTAACCACGTTGTTTTACGACTGCCGTGGCACGAGCATAAGGAACTAAAACGAACTTGGCGCGATTGTTAATGACGCTGCCCTAAATTGTAATTAAATACATAATCGGCGACGTTTCGGCTAATGGCCCTTCCTCGTGGCATTGTTATCGGCAAATGCACCACACTACAGGCAATTGCTCCAATATATCTGTTGTACTCGCAAAAGAGATACGCAGATAATGCGCGACTCCTAAACATACCCCGCCTGTCCACATACAAGAGCGACGTGCCGTGCACAGGTGTTCCTCTGTACGCAGCCCACGGCTGTCTGGCAAGTGCATAGTTCAAGCAGCACTTAGATTCGGTGGGAGCAAACCTCTGGACCGAGTAGGACATGTATGACAATGTACGTGAATGTGCGACATGTACAGTGAGGGAAAAAAGTATTTGATCCCCTGCTGATTTTGTACGTTTGCCCACTGACAAAGAAATTATCAATCTATAATTTTAATGGTAGGTTTATTTGAACAGTGAGAGACAGAATAACAACAACAAAATCCAGAAAAACGCATGCCAAAAATGCTATAAATTGATTTGCATTTTAATAAGGGAAATAAGTATTTGAACCCCTCTCAATCAGAAAGATTTCTGGCTCCCAGGTGTCTTTTATGCAGGTAACGAGCTGAGATTAGGAGCACACTCTTAAAGGGAATGCTCCTAATCTCAGCTTGTTACCTGTATAAAAGACACCTGTCCACAGAAGCAATCAATCAGATTCCAAACTCTCCACCATGGCCAAGACCAAAGAGCTCTCCAAGGATGTCAGGGACAAGATTGTAGACCTACACAAGGCTGGAATGCGCTACAAGACCATTGCCAAGCAGCTTGGTGAGAAGGTGACAACAGTTGGTGCGATTATTCGCAAATGGAAGAAACACAAAAGAACTGTCAATCTCCCTCGGCCTGGGGCTCCATGCAAGATCTCACCTCGTGGAGTTGCAATGATCATGAGAACGGTGAGGAATCAGCCCAGAACTACACGGGAGGATCTTGTCAATGATTTCAAGGCAGCTGGGATCATAGTCACCAAGAAAACAATTGGTAGCACACTACGCCGTGAAGGACTGAAATCTTGCAGTGCCCGCAAGGTCCCCCTGCTCAAGAAAGCACATATACATGCCCGTCTGAAGTTTGCCAATGAACATCTGAATGATTCAAAGGACAACTGGGTGAAATGTGTTGTGGTCAGATGAGACCAAATTGGAGCTATTTGGCATCAACTCAACTCGCCGTGTTTAGAGGAGGAGGAATGCTGCCTATGACCCCAAGAACACCATCCCCCCCGTCAAACATGGAGGTGGAAACATTATTCTTTGGGGGTGTTTTTCTGCTAAGGGGACAGGACAACTTCACCGCATCAAAGGGACGATGGACGGGGCCATGTACCGTCAAATCTTGGGTGAGAACCTCCTTCCCTCAGCAAGGGCATTGAAAATGGGTCGTGGATGGGTATTCCAGCATGACAATGACCCAAAACACACGGCCAAGGCAACAAAGGAGTGGCTCAAGAAGAAACACATTAAGGTCCTGAAGTGGCCTAGCCAGTCTCCAGACCTTAATCCCATATAATATCTGTGGAGAGAGCTGAAGGTTCGAGTTGCCAAACGTCAGCCTCGAAACCTTAATGACTTGGAGAAGATCTGCAAAGAGGAGTGGGACAAAATCCCTCCTGAGATGTGTGCAAACCTGGTGGCCAAATACAAGAAACGTCTGACCTCTGTGATTGCCAACGAGGGTTTTGCCACCAAGTACCATGTCACGTTATGCAGAGGGGTCAAATACTTATTTCCTAATTAAAATGCAAATCAATTTATAACATTTTTGACATGCATTTCTCTGGATTTTGTTGTTGTTATTATGTCCCTCACTGTTCAAATAAACCTACCATTAAAATTATAGACTGATCATTTCTTTGTCAGTGGGCAAACGTACAAAATCAGCAGGGGATCAAATACTTTTTTCCCTCACTGTATGTCAATGTATGAGAATATGCGCCATGTATGACAATGTATGTGAATGTGTGACATGTATGACAATGTATGAGAATGTGTGACATGTATGACAATGTCTGAGAATGTGTGACACGTATGACAATGTATGTGAATGTGCGACATGTATGACAGTGTATGTGAATGTGTGACATGTATGACAGTGTATGTGAATGTGTGACATGTATGACAATGTATGAGAATGTGTGACATGTATGACAATGTATGAGAATGTGTGACATGTATGACAATGTATGTGAATGTGTGACATGTATGACAGTGTATGAGAATGTGTGACATGTATGACAGTGTATGAGAATGTGCGACATGTATGACAGTGTATGTGAATGTGTGACATGTATGACAATGTCTGAGAATGTGTGATATGTATGACAATGTATGTGAATGTGTGACATGTATGACAGTGTATGTGAATGTGTGACATGTATTACAATGTATGTGAATGTGTGACATGTATTACAATGTATGTGAATGTGTGACATGTATGACAATGTATGAGAATGTGTGACATGTATGACAATGTATGTGAATGTGTGACATGTATGACAATGTATGAGAATGTGTGACATGTATGACAATGTATGAGAATGTGTGACATGTATGACAATGTATGTGAATGTGCGACATGTATGACAATGTATGAGAATGTGTGACATGTATGACAATGTATGTGAATGTGTGACATGTATGACAATGTATGAGAATGTGTGACATGTATGACAATGTATGTGAATGTGTGACATGTATGACAATGTATGAGAATGTGTGACATGTATGTCAATGTATGTTAATGTGTGACATGTATGACAATGTACGTGAATGTCCGACATGTATGACAATGTATGTGAATGTGTGACATGTATGACAATGTATGAGAATGTGTGACATGTATGACAGTGTATGCGAATGTGTGACATGTATGACAATGTATGTGAATGTGCGACATGTATGACAATGTATGTGAATGTGCGACATGTATGACAATGTATGTGAATGTGTGACATGTATGACAATGTATGTGAATGTGTGACATGTATGACAATGTATGAGAATGTGTGACATGTATGACAATGTATGTGAATGTGCGACATGTATGACAATGTATGTGAATGTGCGACATGTATGACAGTGTATGTGAATGTGCGACATGTATGACAATGTCTTAGAATGTGCGACATGTATGACAGTGTATGAGAATGTGTGACATGTATGACAATGTATGTGAATGTGCGACATGTATGACAATGTATGTGAATGTGCGACATGTATGACAATGTATGAGAATGTGTGACATGTATGACAATGTATGTGGATGTGTGACATGTATGACAATGTATGTGAATGTGCGACATGTATGACAATGTATTTGAATGTGTGACATGTATGACAATGTATGTGAATGTGTGACATGTGTGACAATGTCTGAGAATGTGTGACACGTATGACAATGTATGTGAATGTGCGACATGTATGACAGTGTATGTGAATGTGTGACATGTATGACAGTGTATGAGAATGTGTGACATGTATGACAATGTATGTGAATGTGCGACATGTATGACAATGTATGTGAATGTGCGACATGTATGACAATGTATGTGAATGTGCGACATGTATGACAATGTATGTGAATGTGTGACATGTGTGACAATGTCTGAGAATGTGTGACACGTATGACAATGTATGTGAATGTGCGACATGTATGACAGTGTATGTGAATGTGTGACATGTATGACAATGTATGAGAATGTGTGACATGTATGACAATGTATGTGAATGTGCGACATGTATGACAGTGTATGTGAATGTGTGACATGTATGACAATGTATGTGAATGTGCGACATGTATGACAGTGTATGTGAATGTGTGACTGCGCTAATCGGAGACTGCTAATGGGAGGAAGCGTTGTTGCTGCTCCCCCATCAGCAGCTGGGACAGGCTCGCTCGGACCAACGTTGTTTGTTGTTGTTGTTGACGATGGGGGTAGTTGTGTAAATTGTTGTAACCGTGTGCGTGATGGTGTGGGGGGGCTCACAACATCACCCCCCCCCCCTTCTCTATCCACCCGTCCAGCCCGCTAACCCTCCCAACTCCTAAACGTCGTCTTGGGGCCCGTCCTGTGATCCATTACCGCTGTAATGGCCCCCCCGTGGCCACCCATTACAACACAATAAACACCCATTACGCCGTGTTCCGCCCGCGACCTGGGTGGGCCGACTCAACCCGCGGTGTCGGCAGCGGCAAGTCTCTCCGCACCACGAGGGGTCTCCCCCCACCGCCCCCCCCCCACCCCCATATGGAGGCTCTGAGTGAAAAGAGATTTTAAAACACTCCTGCATCCTCATCCCACCCTCCCTCCTCCGTCCAATTGTTGAGAGCTACTACGGAATTAAGGGTTGACACTTGCGCTGAAAGTGGATGGATGGGGTGGATGCCTCCCTTAACAGACTGTTGGGGCAAGTGCTGTTAGCGAGTGGCACCTATGAAGGCCGGCACGGCACACGAGGGGGGTATTCGTCACTGGTGTTGGCCTCGGGCGAGGTTGTAGCTGGCAGGACTGCACCGACACATTTGCACCCACACGGGCACAAGAGATGGCACGACTCTACGAAATGTCTAGCCGTGATTTTGATTATTACAATATGAGAAAAAAATTAATTGCCATTTGTCAATCCACTGTTGAATGAGAGTCCTTCCCCACCACGTCGTCCCGCCGTGAGGGTTGTTTGACCATACTTCACCACGTCGGGTCAATGCGGGTTCTTGTAGGTATGCTCATAAGTCGAGCATCGAATTGTCCGTGGCTGCCGCGGTGGCTAGGAGATGTTAACTACCTCGGCCAGTATATAAGGAGGTCGTGAGTTCGATGCCGACCCTGACGCCTGCTGTATATTTGGAGTTTGCGTGTCCTTTTCTCCCCGTGGTTGCGTTGATTTTTCTCCGAGTCTTCCGGTTTTTCCCTCCACATTTAGAATCAACATCACGCGTTTACAGTATCTGGCTGCCATAGATTTAAACACAAGCCACTTCGTTGAGCCACCAGTTGTGGCCAGGTAGCTGCAAAGAGCTACATAGCTCGGTGGGACTTACCTGGTGAAATACAAATAGTTTACGTTTGAAATAGTTTTATAGAATCAGGAATTTGTGTTTTTTTTCACTGAGCAGAAAAGAAACGCCCGATTTAGCAAACCTTCCTTTCGCGTATCGCTAAGAGAGTGAGAGAGGCGGCTGCGTAAACGTGGGTTAGGGTGGACGCCTATCAGTGGAAATGGATGATGGCCGTTGGTCAAGCCAAAAAGCGGACTGGCAGTGAAAGCAGAGAAAGTATCGAGCAGATAACATTGGCTCGATTAGCACGGTTAGCTATGTACGGTGCAAAAGTTCAAACATACATACACGTCTTTGCGGGAACTGGATGGATTGTTACATGGCAAGGGAGGTGTGCGTATGCATGGTGGACTTCTTTCGCACTGCACGTAGCCAACCGTGCTAATAGAAGGTGCGGGAGGAAGGCTTGTGGGTAAACCATGACTGATGATGATGAGTGGGTGCATGTACCCCTGCACGGATGACGTGGTGGTGGGGGGGGCTTCATTCAGCAGTGGGTAAGGCATGGACAATGACACTCTGGGTATGGAGCACACCCGGGTCACCTTTGCACAAGGCACTTGAAATCCAAAGGGTTCTCCACTTTGTAAAATAAAGTGTAATAATACCCAATAAATTCGTATGAAAATGGGGGTTTACTATGTTTTATATATATGGATTCATCTTCTATCAGAATTTCAGCCGTGCCCTTATTTTATTTGGATTAAGCGCATTAATTCACTTCCATAAGGAATTATTCAAAACGAACAGGGCTCATTGGAAGAGGATGTGTGGTTAAATTCTTCATGATTGCCTTCTTGAGTGTGGCATCATGATGTGTAATGCCCAGGTTGTGGTGCAAGCCCTCTCAGAAGTTAACGTGTGGTGAATATATCTGCAATGATGAATATTGCAATCTTGTGTCGTGTTTTAATGGTGCATGGTCTTATTGTAAGGTACTGATTGTATTGGATGAGTGTAGCAATGTTAGATTTCTAAATGCAGGGTAGCCCAAGAGTCAGGACAAACAGGTTTATTTCATTTATTTAACACTGGCATTAAACAGTTTAGATTAGTTAATTTTTTAAGTTAACAGTTTATCAATGATAAATATCTACGTTACTTTGTCCTGTGGGGTCACCCCAAATCCATAATTGATCAAAGTCGACCAAGAACCCTGAATGGTTATACCTGGAATAGTTTTTTGCAAGTTCTAAATTCAGTGTACCACGTGGCTGGCTTTCGCGACTCATGCAGCCAGCTATGGCTCTAGGGTTTGGTGTTACATGTTATTATTACCGTAGTTTATTGTAAAAATTCGGTCACAGTCCTTGTGATCACTGTTACGTTGCAATTATGGCTTTATTTTTTGGTGATTTGGAAAAGTTTTTTTGGTTTGGACCTGTTTGTTTTGTTGTAGTACGGAGTTAGACTGTTTGACTTGCATCCCACTGGGATTTGTTGCACACAGCGTTGGTGTACGGTGCTTTTTTCAGGAATATTGTTGCTGTGTTTTTTCCATGGATTTTCTGTTTGCACAGTCACATAGTCACTTTCAAATGTTTTTTTTCTTGTTCGTGTTTTTGTTTTTTCGTTTGTTGTGGTTGCACCCGATTCAAGAGCCGGATGGCTCACAGGGCTATACCAAAATAAACTGAACTGAAACTGAACTGAATATCATCCATCATAGAGGTTTATTTTAGTTAGATCGCGTAAATATTTAAATTAATTTTAAATGAGAATTCATGCATCGTGCATCAATAAACCGACGTGTCCTGATGTTTTGGCCACCCTGTATATGGCGTCATGATTTTAGAAGACTCCACGGTTTGTTATTCGCACTTGTTGTGAGCTGTGTTTGTAATTTAACTCCCCTATTACACGGGCATTTCAATATACGAGATGCATACAATCTTTGAACGGATGCTACGCTTTATAAATGTTCCAAGAGAGTAAGTGTGTGTAGATTTAACCTCATTCAAACACACACATGACACGCATTAGGAGATGCATGTCAGCTGGGCTAATCACGCACACACAAGTTAAGGGCACTGCGCTTATGACCCTGACGACCTGAGTTCGATTCCCGGCCCACAGACGACACCGGCGGCGAGTGATACCTGAACTGGTCGGGGCAAACCCCTAATCCTGTAACCCCGTAACCCACCCACTGAGGAGCACGATCAAAGCGGGTTGGTGAATATGGTAACGTGTAAGTTCCAATGCCTTGCGCCACATCCAATCTGTTCACATTTGTGAACATTCTTTGTTTAAAATTTCATTATGAACGTATTAATTAACTTTTCACCAACCCACACTGACCAACGTGGTGAAGTATGGTCAAACAATCAGCGTGACCGACAACGGCTGTCAATCATCGTCACCATCATCACCGTTACGCATTATCCATCGGTGTTGCGTATATTAAACACAAACAACATAGCATAAACGTGTATATTTCTAAAAGTTTATCCGGCCGTTGCATCGTGGGGATTTTGGATTGGTCACGATGGCTTTGGGGGAAGCCTTCATCCAGCAGTGGATCATTGATCACGGCTGATGACGATGATGCTGATGGTTAAATCAGCTTTTGCGTTAAAAGCCTATTCCGACAGTCAACCCAAGCACACAGAAGCACATGTGTCCGTTCAATCAGATTATTTATTCCATGCGATGTCAAAACATTGGGTGATGTTTGTTTTTGTTATATATTTTTTTGTTATCTCTGACAAGTTACATTTTCTCAGATCATTGACTCCATTGGGGGAGGACATCAAGAACCTTTTTTTGAGCAGACTGCAACAAAATAAGTTAAATATATTACATTCGTGAAAACGACGGTAAGACGAGGGGTGTGTGAACTAGCAAAAAAAAGTGCACCAACAGCTTCGGACAGTCGGAAGGCACGACTCAAAAAAAAAACTAAATCAGAACGGCATCATCTCACCTCAAATAACTTGTATCTTTTTCAACAATCTGAATGTTAAGAAGACAATCTTTAGACGGGTTTACCAAACATTCCAATTCTGGGATCACGGAGCCATCGGGCGTTTGTTGGTGCCGGTTCTGGGCTGCCTTCTGAAACGTGATCTGTGTGAGTGAGTGAATGAAAATTGTGCGCGTTACAATATTTAAAATTGTTGCTCATAAGATGTTGTTTATAATTTAGAATCGTTCAACCAGCCTCGACGGGCGGTTTTCTCGCAGTCGAAATTTGACTTTTTGGTGAGTGGTGGCACTTTGGTTAGCACACACACTGTGTGCTTGGACCGCCGGCCAGCTGAGAGCGATTCCCAGCTGGGGGCTAACTTCAGTGGCGAGTCCTCTCTGAACTGCTCCTACGAGCCTCGGGGCTTCACTCAAGCCTCGCACGAGTATGGGTCATGCGGCTCCATGACTGATAGAGCATGGGGCTTTCATCCAGCAGCGGATATAGGCAAATAAGTCGATTACATTGGTAAAAAAATAACAACCATGATAATAATCATTATTATACCAGACGTTTGAGTTGTCCGTTAAACTGCCCGAACCATTTTAGTTGATTCGCCTGATCTTGTTTTAAGAGTGCAGTATTATTATATTTGTATTAATATATAATCGCGTATTTTTATGGGGATAAAATATTGCTATGACTGTAAAAGCTGATATGTGGAGAATTTATTTAAGCAAGTCTGCTTTCGACCAAAAAATATCTTTTGTACATTTCTTGATTTAAAAAAACACACTCCACACTCTTCCTATTTTGCCTCTTAGCAATAACAACAACCTATACACTCTGTACACGCGTTGGCATGGTAACAGCATACAACCCATCAATCTCGACACACTACGGAGAAATTATATTAACGCATATCAAAACAAACAAAAGAAAACCCAACAACAATATCTTAAATATGTAAAGACTAACCTGTAAACAATATTACGGCGAATTAATTAGGCACTACACAACTGTATATGTATGTATATGTATATACAAGACGGCGCTATTTAATTAAGGACACGTTATTTTACGGGAGAGAAAAAAACGAATTAACAATTAATATTAACACAACGTATAACCTATCTTTTGAGGGGGGGGGGGCTCATAAATATCTATAGCTAATTTCACCTGAACATATTAAAGCTGGAATGTGATGACATCGACGCTCACGTTGGTTCTGTCTTTGTGTGTGGTTCTTTTTGTCTGAAATGCATTGTCGTCTCCAGGGCTTAACTTCAGCCGAGACAGTTGGAGCTGTCCTGGGCTGAGCTCCGGAAATTTTTTAACATTTCACCCCCCCCTCCCATCTACAACTAGACGGAGGAGGAGGGGGGAGGGAGGAAAGGATGTCTGGGGTGGATGGGAGGAGGTGAAGTCCAGGTGGTTGGGTTGGGGGGGGGAGCTCTCTGGACAAATATTCCATGACAAAATTAAAGCCCTCGTCATCTCTCGCCCCCCACCCCCTCCGTTTTCCCTTCACGTCCAATTAAGAGGAATTCATGAGCGGCCTTGAGTACACACCTTGGTAGTACGCGTCGCTGGCAATCACAGTGGGCTCCATCACCCCCTTGCTCTGCATCCCTCCCATTGCCAGACCTCCGCTCATGGGCGACCCATAGCTCGAGTATGGCATGCTCTGCTCGTACGACTTAAAGTCCAGCTTGTGCTGCTGCTGTTGCTGCTGTTGCTGCTGCTGCTGCATCATCTGCTGCTGCTGCTGCTGACTGGAGGACATGAGGCTGGTGATGGAGAAGGGGTGGCTGAAGTAGTTGGGATCGACCTTGAGGTGTGCGTGACTGTCGACGAGCGTGTGCGGCGGCAACAGGGGGCTCGTCAGCGAATCCTGTTGCATCATCGCCTGCTGCTGCTGGTGCTGCTGCTGCTGGTGGTGGTGGTGGTGGTGCTGGTGGTGGTGCTGGTGGAGCTGGTGAACGGGAGATGGCGTGTGCTGATCGGACATTGGGCTCAAACGGGACGGCTGCTGCTGCTGTTGCTGCTGCTGCTGCTGCTTGAGTTCGGCCATCGGAGATCTCTGCTCGCCCATGGACCCGTGCGGACTCGACATCCCGACATTGTCATCGTCGGACAAATGTCCGGCACCTCCGCCGCTCTGGGCCGAACCGCCGCTCGCAGCGCTGCCACCGCCACCGCCGACCGAACCTCCGAGCACGGGCGAGCTGGTTGGACTCCGGCTGCCGTCCTGGGGCATCTTCTGCTTCCTGTCGCACTTGAAGCGCTTCTGCCGCCGCAGGTAGCAGCCGTTCTCGAACATGTTCCCCGAGTCCGGGTGGAGCGCCCAGAAGGAGCCCTTGCCCGGCTTGTCGGGCGAGCGCGGCACCTTGACGAAGCAGTCGTTGAAGGAGAGCGAGTGGCGGATGGAGTTCTGCCAGCGCTGCTGGTTCTGCCGGTAGAAGGGGAAGAGGTCCATGATCCACGAGTAGATCTCGTTGAGGGTCATCATCTTGTGCGTCGACTGCTGGATGGCCATGGTGATGAGCGAGATGTAGGAGTACGGCGGCTTGGCGTGCGTGTAGTTGCGCCGGTAGACCTTGGAGTCGCGTGCGCGGTTGGCGAGGTTCGCCTGCCCGTAGCCGCCCATGGGGCTCACTGCGGCCCCCACGCCCGGCCCGTAGGCCCCCAGAGCCTGCATGGAGCCCGCCTGGGAGCTCAGGCCGCTCATCCCGGGGCTCGCCGCGCCGGCCACCCCGCCCAGGCCGCCGCCGAGGGCCGTGACCCCGCCGCCGCCGCCCATCGGCACGGGCCCTCCGGCCATGCTGCCCATTGCCGCCGAGCCGGCGTGCAGGGCAGCGCCGCCCGTGTACGACGGGACGGAGGGCAGGGCCCCCGAGCCGCCCATGGACGTCATAGACATGTAGTTCATGCCGGCCATGCCGCCCAGTCCGGAGTTCATGGACGCGACGGTCGAGTAGCCCTGAGCGGAGGGAACAGCGGCGGAGTCAGACTCGGGTGACGCGGCATCGGCACCAAGGACGTGCTGTCCCGAGCATGTTAAGCCGCGAGTGGCACCAGACAAATTTGTTCAGTCAATGGGAACAGCGGTGGATTGTTCGTGGCGTCCATAGGTCTGCGACTACTACCGTGGGTGTATTTTTAAACGGCTGAATTAGCAGCTCCCCAGCACGTGGGGTGAAACGTCGGACATGGCGCGTGGCAGCAGCTCGAGAGCCGCACAGCGGAAGCGCCAGCACCCACGCGGTGGAATTCGCGCACGGCTCCATGTCGATGTTAGATTCACGTTGGTGTCCGGGAATTTATTTACAGGTGTGCACTATGTGATCCACAGGGCCTCTCAATTTGTAAAAGCGATTTGGGGTCTTAACGGGCGCTTCACCCGTTTGCATTAGATAAAGGCTCTGCACGCGTGCAAGGCAGGGACATCCCCCACACTGGTTTCCACTGTTTAGAGAATCATCAGCAGTGTCGGACCTGCTACGAAAGATGCAGCGTTTGCCAGGTATTGTAAGGCGAGAGTAGTCCACCACCAACAACAGCCGCAGCAGCAAGTAGCAGGGCCGAATGCCCAGTGTGGTGAAATATGGTCAAACAACCCCCATCACCAGCATAGCGTGAGGAAGCACTTGTCATCTAACAGTGGATAACTGACAAAAAGGGGGGGGGGGGTGTACGTATACAAGGGGACTTACGTGCTCGTAACAAAATCTGATTAAAAATAATAGATAGCAATTATATATGATCATATAATATATGGTATATATTTGATTTAAAACGAAATTCGTTGATAACAGACTGTTGGGGCAAGTGCTGTTAGCCAGCAGCCACCGATGATGAAGGCCGGAACGGTACACTCCCTAGTGGCGATGTTTACTGCACACCGCACACAGGTACTCATTCAAGGCTGAGTTGACCTAGGGGAGGAGGACCGGTTCAGATAATCGTCACTGGTGTTGACCGTGAGCGGGAATCGAACTCGGGGGGCCGGGTTCGTAGCGCAACGTAGCGCTAGTCGCTACGTTGCCGCTCCCGACACACGATACACACACACACGCGTATACACAAACACATAAACACATGGACGCGAAAATAATACATTAATGACCATCACAAACTATAAACTTCACTGCCGACCTGTTTAACCGCGTTTATGACCGCTCTAAATAAATCATAATAATAATCGGGTGCATTTCATGCGTAAACGTTTTAATTATAATAGGTGACGATAGACGTTAATGCCAAAAAGGTGTATGCCAATGTTGCTCAGATAACATTACTTTAAATGTTATAATATATCGCGACTTGTGTTACGCCGTGGTGCTTTTGACCATACCTCGCCACGCTGGGCCGTGCAGTGCGATTTGGGAGAAAATTATGACCATGTATATATACACACACACACACCATACGGCATATATAGATGATATATGCGGCAAATATTATTTGTTTTAATTACAATATAACTCAACACATGCGGGTGTATTCCGCGTGGTTAATAGGATGTCATTTTATCCCTTCCGAGACGACGCTCGCTGCGTGTTTAAAGTTAATTTATTTTTTTTATTTCTTTAACGGTTTATCGTGGCACGCATTAATTGAACGGAGGTTTAACTTTACAAAGAACGGAGGGATGGTAATGTTGTCTTTGTTCGTTTTGTTTAGGATCATTAAGCGTCAATATTTAACATTCACCGAAACACGCGCGCACTGATCGCACCCTAAACTCAAATCAATCGCGCGACTGTGGGCTGATGAGTATCGGGGCAATATTGCGGGCGATCCATCTGTACATACCCCACTCGTCTCTCAAGGAGCTCTCGGCTCGTTTTCCAGACCGGTGATTTATATACCGTGAAAGCCACGGGTCTCCATCTCACAGAGATGCGAGAGAGTATTGCAGGGCCGTGTATGCACTACACGTGTCTTGAGATGAGAGCAAAGACGCGCAGACAGAAGCGGGGTATCTCTAAATGGCTCACCCTGCACGTATATCTACACGCTTTATAACGATCTGTAACTTCAGTCAATCTTAACCGAGCCGTTGCGCACGATTTTCCGATTGCGCACGGTATGCCACGTACGTACGGTGCGAAAGAAGTTCAACATACATACATTCTATGCAAAATGCGCGTTCCGTACGTTTCGTAAAACTAATCTCACTCGTGTGCGAATACGCGCTGTGCTTTAACGTACACGAGCGCGCGTCAATTAAGACCACGAATTTGTGTGTATATATTTACAGTATTCATACACATATATACATATTTAACGTATATATATATATTTCAAAGGCGATTTCGTACATCGCACAAAGGCCAGGACACAGGTCGACGAATCGTGCTTGGGGGCATCTAGGAGACCACCGTCTCATCCAGCAGCGGAGTTTTTGCACGTCTGCTCAAGGTGGATTGGTGACGATGTTGAACGTCGACATCAAATCCCCGCTGAACGACCTCGCGCGTGCCGAACATTTCTCGCGGCTCCCGCAGCGCTCCGACGAGGATCGCGCCGACGGCCAAAAGCTGAGCCTCACCTCGGCCGGGTCGCTGTAGTAACTGCTCCACTCCAAGTCGTGTCCTTCCATCTTAACGGGGCTTAGCAGCGCGGGGGAGCTGTGCATGCCTGACCGCGTCAGCGTGGAAGCGTCCTGCAGTCCCAGACGCGTCCCTGTGGTCAGCCTTGCGGAGTAGCTCGCCTCGGCGGGAGTTGGGAACGGGTTGGTTGGTGGGGTGGGGAGCGGCGGGTTGGTTCGGTGCTTGGGGGGTGGTGGTGGTGGTGGGGGTGGAAGCGACAGAGCTCGCGAAATCGAGGCGATGTGCCCGCGAGGCGAGAACAGAGAGAGGGAGAAGGCGCGCCGGACTGTCTGTAGAGCAATGCGATCGGCTTAAGACCACGCTAGAAGCATCGACTTGCGCCGAGCCCTAAGGGGGACGGAAACCCGCCGCGGCTGCTGCTGCTGCTGCGCAAAGAATCTCTGAGCCAAGCGCTCGTCAGCTCGCGTGTATTTTCCCCGTTTGAAGGTGGGTCTCCTTATACAGGGGTGGGCGTCCACTCAGTCCGTCTGCACACCTCCCCCCCACTCACCCCTCCCTCCTACACCCACACGCCCCCTCCACTCTCCAGCAGCACCCGCCCCCCTCCCACTTTAATAGCGAGCGCCGAGCCCTCCCCGCCTCTCATTCCATCCACTCACCTTCCACGTCACCAGCACGGGGGGGGGGGGGGTAGCCTCACGCGGCGTAACTCCTGCACGTAGACGTCTATCCCGCCCCCCTCTCTCACCCTCCCCTCTCTCCGTGCCATACCGCCCTAGCCCCACCACATTTCCCACCGCCCCCCCACCCTCTGCGGTTCACCTCCTCGTGTGTGCCCGTGTGTGTACCTGTGGGGAGCGGTAGTGTAGCGGTTAACGCGCTGCGCTATGAACCCGGCGTCCCGAGTTCAATTCCCGCTCACGGCCAACACCGGTGACGATTATCTGAACCGGCCCAGGGCCTCCTCCCCTGGGTCGACTCCGCCTCAAATGAGTACCTGGTGCTGTGTGTAAATTTCGCCACTAAGGGAGACAAAGGCGGCCGGGCGTGGTGCTGGTCACCCACCCCCAGTCGCGTGCCGTTCCGGCCTTCACAGGTTGCTCGCTAACAGCACTTGCCCCAACAGTCTGTGAAGGCTACACGGGGGATCTGTGTCTTTGTGTGTACCTGTCAGACGTGATGAGTCACGCACGCACTCGCGCACGCAGATGAGAGCACCCGCGCGAGGCCCTCTACAGCACCGCGACTCGCACTGCAGCCAGGAGGGCCATACAGCAAACCAGAGTGCTACATTTTGAATAGAAACACGCGCAAAAACATTCGTCGATAACAATGCTCGCGAAGACCAATATCATCCATAATAGAAGTTTTGGGGTTAGATCGCGTAAATATATCAATGTGTCGTTAAAACCCGCTCCCACCCGACACAGCCAACTAGTAAGGGTTGTCACTTAAACAGAACGTGGCCAATTCGTCACTAGTACAGCACACCGGTGTGTTGGAGAGCCAAGCCACAACATTTACAAACGAATTACAACTAGCTTCATGATGAAGCTAGTTGTAATTACTGGCGAAACTTCGTACTCAGTTTGTAAATGTTGTGGCTTGGCTGTACTAGTGATGAATTGGCCACGTTCTGTTTACGTGACAAACCTTACTAGTTGGCTGTGTCGGGTGGTGGCGGGTTTAACGACACATTTATATATTTACGCGATCTAACCCAAAAACCTCTATCATGGCTTCGTCCATAACACGGTGTGTGGGTGTGTGCCCTTTCCCGTATAATTTGTGACGTTTTGGGCAATGGACCTTGTTCATGGCACGCAAGATGAACATGATGGTCGGTCCATCTTCGTAGCACGTGCTCTCGCACCTCGGATTATCACGGTTGGCTTTGTACGGTGCGAAAGAAGTTCAACATACGTACACTCAGATTTCACATGCTCTGAAGAAGGGTCAATGCTCTAAACGTCGCCTATTATATATGTTATATATTTTTGTTACTTTTAAGGCCACGGGGTTTTTGACAGATGTGTTGAGTTTTTTTTATTGTTGTTGTTATTTGTACTTATGCACCGCTGCCAACGCAGGCGCACCGATTGCATTGATACTTTTAATCGGATCAATAATTGCATCAGTAATAAGCATTATGGTCTCGCGGGGTGAATTATTAATTGAGTGAAAACGCGAGAGAAATGCAGTAGACGAGAGGCAGACGAAGGGAGAGTTTGTGACTATAAGCTTGTATCTTTTGTGTGTGTGTTTGTAAATGAATAATGATGTTAACTCCGGTTGTGTATTCAGAATGTCCAGGGTATATCGCCTGCTAATGAATGTGGATCAGAAACGTTTGGGTATTGACCGAGAAAAAATGTTTGTAAAAAAATAAAACACGGTGGCAAGTGTGCAGAGATGCGTGCTTGGAATGAACCTGGCAGAAAGGTGTCGTGCGCAGAACATTTAATTCACACTGGGGAAATCCGATGAGCTATAAAGCTCCTTTTCTTTACAGACACCCAGTAGACCGCTGAGAAAAGTAAGTGGGGCTTAGCCAGAAGACGCCCCACGGAGAAAAGGTCGAGATTAAGGACGGAGTTACAGCGAAATGAGGAACACGGCAGACAGAACATACAGAATCATCAGAATCTTGATTTCTCCTGGAGAAATCCGATAAGCTGTGAAGCTCTTTTTCCCCCCACAGATGTCCAGTAGGGGCACGGGTCAGAAAGTTACAACAACCAATACAAAAAAACCGATAGGAGTGCAAAGTATAGGGAAAGTGCGTTGTGGAGATCGAGCGATTTCACATCGTGGTGAAGTATGGTCAAAACCACTGCCATGCACTACATGACGCGGCCGTGGGGAGGCCTTCGTCCAGCAGCGGATAGATGATGGCCAACGGTAACGATGACGACGAGGTGTTTATGTATTGGGGAAATGCGTCCGAGATGCCGTGCACGGGGGAGATGGAGCGACGAAATCCGCTCGCGTGCAAGGAGCCAGATGGATTGTTGCGCGCATGGCGCGATCGTGCGAGATGGCGACGGCTTGGGATAGGGCCCCTCATTCGGCAGTGGATAGACCAATAATGATGAATGATGATGATGATGGTGGTGATGATGATGATGAAACTCAAATCTTGTCACGTTGCACCGTCAAATCGTATCACGTTGCACCGTTTAAAATAATCGACAGTCGCGTTCGCCAAAGCGGGCTCTCGCTCTCGTTTTCAACAAACCGCAATAAACACACGCGGCCTTCTACACACACCGATTGCTCTTTGCAAACGACCAAACGTTTAATGAACAATACCAAAAAACCGGGGTCATCGCAGCAGTTCTCACGATGGGTTCGCACACACATACCCCGAGCGTACGAGCCTCGTGTGCACAGAAGGTGGGTACTTGTTTGTAAAGGTGTGGTGAGGTGGTGGCGCTACAAACCCAACGACCCGAGTTCAATTCCAGCTCCTGGCCAACACCAGTGACGATTTATCTGGAACCGGTCCCGGTCCTGTGCCTCCCTTAGGTCGACTCAGCCTCAATGTGTGTACATGCATGTCGAACGTTTTTCGCACCGTACGGAGGTGCGAGGGGAATGACAACAAACTAAACGCACAAACAAGCACTTCCAAAAAAAGTAAGACTCAAATGAGTACTGTACATGGTGCGGTGTGTAAACATCGCCACTGGGGAGACAAAGGCGGTCGGACGTGGTGCGGGCCACCCACCCCCTCGTGTGCCATTCCGGCCTTCATATGTGCTCGCTAACCGTACTTGCACCAACACTCTGTTTCGGCTATACGAGGGATCTTTGTCTTTGCATTTGATTCGGTGGCGTAGTGGTTGGCGCACTGCGCTCGAATGTGAACCGATTCTGAACCGATGGTGGGCGTTCCGGAAAGGTCGATTCGGCCTTCAAATTATACCTGGGTGCGATTAATGTTAATGTCAGCACGGGGAAAGACAAAGGCGGCAGGGCGTGGCGTCTGTCACGCCAAGTCCCTCGTGTGCCGTGCAAGTGGCGGCCTTAATAGCTTGCCCGCTCACAAAACGTGCCCCGTAACAGCCAACGTTGAAAGGCTACGCGGCGAACCTTAGTCTTTGTTTACCTGCGGTGGGTCATAGCTGAGAGAATTACCTTGGCCGGGTTCATAAGCGGGCTTGGGACAATATTTAAGCGTCAACACGGTAGGGAAACGTCGGCATTTGACCAGCGTAAGTGGTTCAGTCAATATAAATAAAGCCGCCGCCGCCGCTTTATAGCCGCCCTCTACACTTGATAATTAATTTATAGAGGCAGGCAGACAGGCGAATTAAGGAACAATAGGCTATAAACAATGGCAAGGTGGCGCCTTGGCTGGGTTTCTGAGCAAACTATTAACCAGACGATTGTGAGTTCGATTCCCGGCCACGGCGATAGCATCGGTAAAGCGAAGTGATCATTTGAAGTGGACCAGCCTGGTGAAGTATGGTCAAGCAACCCCGCCACGGTGTTGCGGAGATATTTGTCCAGCACTGAATTGACAAAGGGTTTGTGAATTATAAATACTAAATGTTATTGTTGTGGCAATGTTGCATAAGCATATGTGTGTACATTATAAGCTGAATTTAAAGCGTGATTTAACGTGTAAAAAAAATCTGGTAATTACGGTATATACACAAGGGCACTGCACATACTTGTTACATGCAATTATTGTTTCGTTGAGGTGTGGTTGTGGAAACGCCACTGCAATAATTTGTTGTATCGTTTAAATCTTAAATTTTGGAGATTATGAACACTTATCCGTGCATATAGTGAGATTGTTATGCAATACGTACAGACGAGACTGACTGACTAAAATTCGAATGGTGTTCTAGAAGGGCTAAACATCTGAAGTTTGGCACGAAATATAGTAGAACGTCGAGGCGCTTACAGATGTGTTAAACCAAACAATATGTCCTATATTGACTTAAAGCTTTTGTGACTGCAGGAAATCATTCTTTGGGTCTTTCGGTAAAGCCACGTAGATATAGAAACAAAATTACACGACGTGTCGATCGCAACACAGACAATCGTCAATTTTCACCTGATGACGATTGCTTGTGTTGCGATCGAAAAGTCGTGATATTTCTATTATTTTTTTCTATCTACGTGGCTTTACCGAAATATCCGAAGAATATGAATTCCTATATTGAGCCCCAAAAAATGACAGCGTGCGTGTTGATGAGATCTACTTATAGGGTTTGGGTTATCCTAAAAGTATCCAGGCGTTAAACACTCACACGTATCGAGGCCACCCCCTCCCACCCACCCATAATCAGTTAACCGAGTAATTCGCCTCCAGCGGAGTGTGACGTTCAGGCAAATAGAAAGCAGCTATGCAGAGCCCGTTACCAGTGAGTTACTTGACTCACATGCCGCGTAAGTCATTCAGAAAAATCCCCATGCAGGGAAAACGCAGAAAAAAAACACACACGTGCTGACATTTCCAAATGTCTGTGCGCGGTACCGTATACCCTCCCGTAACGCACGCGCCCGATGAGCTGAAATGTTTCGTTACTTTAAGAACTTTTTTTTTTCGCACGCTAAGTGAGGACTGCGTTTGAGAGCGTTGCACGGGCACACGACTCTCCCTCTCTCTGTCTCTCAAGCCAATCCCATAACGGAGCCTCCGGGACGTTTGGAGCGCGAGTGATCGCACGGTCGTACGCGCGCGCCATAATCTGTCTGGTGCGCGTGTAGTACAACATCAATTTATTATTCTAGTATATATTTGTTGTGGTTAAACAAATACAACGAGTTGTAACGCTTTCCAACCAGCGTTGAAGCTTGCGAGAACTCCCGTGAAGGCACCCCGGCATTAAGGGAACCTTCCTGCGCGTAAAGCCGCGCTGCCGCGAGATATTTGGCCGAGAGAAAGACCGGACACGCTGATCGAAGAAGCAATATGACCCAACACCCCGAGAGACATAATCCATGCGACTATTTGCAATACGGTACTACCGAAAACGAAGGCACTTTGGAAGCCGTTACATGAGCCTCATGGCGGTACCCCGGGGTCACATAGCACCCCGGCTCTCGAATAATGTCCGTGATGCAGTCATTTTTTAGTCTGTTGATGGTCGGCGATGCGACAATCGACTCATCTCGACGAGCTGTACTCACGATGCACCACCACTACGGTGCGTGCGAGCGTTCAGGGTTTCGGCGCAAACGTCCTCGCCGCGTTTCGACATCGCGGAGTGTGGCACTGATTTCGGATTGATTGGTTATACCAGTCGCGGAGTTGAGTAACACACCTGGAAAAAATCGCGTCCCAGAAATAAAATATTTAATTGCCTCGGACATTTCCGTATCATTTGGTACCCCGGGGTACCACCATCAGGATCGCATATTCATTCATGTAATACGTCCAAGAGTATAAGACACCTCGTTCGAGACTCAAATATCGCACCTCCTGCTTTAGACATTCCTCCTCGAAGCTACTTGTTGTGTAACCATCGAAGGCGTCAGAACGTCGCCAGGCCGATGCGCGCATCTCCTTCACGGATGGAAAATTGAAGACCACAAACCCACGGTAGTCGTCAGACCGTGGCCTTGCGACCCGAACTGTTGACCAGAAAGTAAACCCACCGAGACGCACATGCATCGAGACCCATGGAGGAAGAGACACATAGAGATACATAGAAACCCATAGAGAGCCGCAGAGATTCATAGACACTCATAGATATGCAAATACGTTTGTTCGTTCGTTTCTCAGCCCGCTTTTCCTGGTGAGGGTCGCGGCGGCAGCGTGTTGAGTAGTGGGGGTCCACACCTCCCTTTCCCTAGCGACAGACTCCAGCACTACTACACTATACACTACACACTACACTATACACTACACTATACACTACACTACTATACACTACACTACTATACACTACACTACTATACACTACACTATACGCTACACTATACACTACACTACTATACACTACACTATACACTACTATACACTACACTATACACTAGAGCAGCGTGTTGAGTAGTGGCGGTGCACACCTCCCTTTCCCTGGCGACAGAATAAAGCACTACATTACGATACACTATACACTACTATACACTACTGCACTATACTCTACTACACTATACACGGATATACACTACTATACCCTACACTACTATACACTACACTACTATACACTACACTACTACACTATACATACACTACTATACACTCCGATACACTACAGTATACACTACACTACTAAACACTATACACTATTACACACTACACTACTATACACTACTATACACTAAACTATACACAGACTCTAGCTCAGTGGTTCTTAACCTGGGTTCGATTGAACCCCAGGGGTTCGGTGAGTCGATCTCAGGGGTTCGGTAGAGCCCCCGCCACGGAGGTCCGGACACACTTGAATTATTGTGTACATTTGTGATGACACACACGGCCCGCTTGGCCATCACTGGCTGCAGATGTTCATGCTACACTGCTTGGCCAATCAGCGCTGCGGGGAATTTAGTCCGTACTCAGTAGTCAACGTGTGACTGTTGTTGTCGTACGTCGTGTGATTTCTTTAATATTTTATCCATACTAACTATGTCGGGCAAAAGAAGAAAGTGGTCGGACGAATATGTACAACATGGATTCTCATGTATCACGGAACGTGATGGGAGTGAGCGTCCTATCTGCATGATTTGCAACGCCAAGTTGAGCAACTCTAGTCTTGCACCGGCAAAACTAAAGGAACACTTCTTGAAGCTGCATGGAGACGGGGAATACAAGAACACAACACTTGCTGAATTCAGGGTGAAGAGAGCCAGATTCGATGAAAGGGCCACTCTGCCTGCTCTTGGATTTGTACCTGTTAACAAACCGATCCTGACAGCATCGTACGAAGTTGCTTACCTGATCGCAAAGCAGGGCAAGCCACACACCATTGGTGAAACACTTGTGAAACCAGCTGCATTAAAGATGGCGAATCTTATACTC
This sequence comes from Petromyzon marinus, assembly GCF_048934315.1. Lineage (NCBI taxonomy): Eukaryota > Metazoa > Chordata > Hyperoartia > Petromyzontiformes > Petromyzontidae > Petromyzon > Petromyzon marinus. The sequence continues at coordinate 17,429,887 of NC_133683.1, forward strand.
GGAACAGCGGCCGAAGGTAAATTATCCCAAATTCCCCTTTCAAATGACACCGTCAGTGACAGAATAGAAGACATGAGTAAAGACATCTTGGCTCAAGTAGTCGCGGATCTGATTTCAAGCCCGGCAAAATTCAGCCTTCAACTCGACGAAACCACAGACGTTTCTGATCTAAGCCAGCTTGCTGTTTTTGTACGCTATGTGAAAGACGACATGATAAAAGAAGAGTTTTTATTTTGTAAGCCTCTTACAACAACAACGAAGGCAGCCGATGTGAAGAAGCTTGTGGATGACTTCTTCAGAGACAACAATCTTTCATGGGATATGGTTTCTGCAGTTTGTACGGACGGAGCTCCAGTCATGCTGGGAAGAAAGTCTGGTTTTGGTGCGCTAGTAAAGGCCGATGCACCACACATCATTGTGACGCATTGCATTCTGCACAGGCATGCATTGGCAACAAAAACCTTACCTCCAAAAATGGCAGAAGTATTAAAAACTGTGGTGGAATGTGTGAACTATGTGCGAAAAAGTGCTCTGAGGCACCGCATCTTCAGTGAGCTGTGTAAAGAAATGGGCTCTGAATTTGAGGTACTTCTGCTCCATTCTAATATTCGGTGGTTATCCCGGGGACAGGTGCTGAATCGTGTTTTTGCCATGCGTGTGGAATTAGCCCTGTTTTTGCAAGAGCACCAACACTGACATACAGATTGCTTCAAAAACCCTGAGTTCATTCTCATTTTAGCGTACATGGCTGATATATTCGCAGCTCTCAATCATCTCAATCAGCAGATGCAGGGTGGTGGAGTCAATATCATGGAAGCGGAAGAACACCTGAAGGCTTTTCAAAAAAAGCTACCGTTATGGAAACGACGAACAGAGAACAATAACTTCGCAAACTTCCCACTTCTGGACGACTGTGCAAGTAAGATCGAAGATGTGTCTGGAATCGGAGATATTTCTGTATCCACGGAACTGAAGCAAACAATTGCCACGCACTTAGATGAGCTTGCAAAGTCTCTCGACAGATATTTCCCTACAAGAGAGTCATATCCAGCATGGGTGAGACAGCCGTTCACGTTTGCTGTTGAAACAGCAGATGTCAATGATGAATTCCTCGACGAAATCATTGAAATTCAGCAGAGCCAGGTTCAACAGCAACTCTTCAGAACAACAACGCTCTCAACGTTTTGGAGTCGACAAATGAACAAGTATCCAGTTATTGCTAAGAAAGCCCTGGATTTTTTTATACCATTTGTTACAACATATCTTTGTGAGCAATCCTTTTCGAGGATGCTGGACATAAAAACGAAGAAAAGGAACAGACTTTGCTGTGAAAATGACATGAGAGTGGCACTTGCCAAGGTGAAGCCACGCATATCTGAACTGATCTCTCAAAGGCAACAGCAGAAGTCACATTGATTTCCAGGTATGTAATTTGTTGTGAGTTTATGCATTGTGTTGGTTTTATTCTTTGAACAAAGGTAATGTTCATGCACGGCTCATTTTGTGTACCAGTAAAAAACATATCTATGTCTTGAATTTGAAAAAAATCACATTTTATTTTTCACTAAAGAGGGGTTCGGTGAATGCGCATATGAAACTGGTGGGGTTCGGTACCTCCAACAAGGTTAAGAACCACTGCTCTAGCTCTTCCTGGGGAAGTCCCCGGTGTTACCAGGCCAGCCCAGCGACGTCGTCCCACCGCCAGCAGTGTGGTCCTGGGCCGGCCCCGGGGTCTTCTCCCAGATCTACATTAAAGACAAATCCAGAGTTTTGAGATTGTGGTCATGCAACACAGAGTCTGGACCGCAACAGCAAAGCCACTGTGGTCTGCGCTCCTTCAGTAGAGGAGGAGGAACAGCAAAACGACACGAACTCTCTCTCTCTCTCTCTGCTGAAGCCCTCTCGTCGTGGCCAGCAGCAGAGACCTCGACATTGGCATCTACATAGATCCTGAACCACATCGCTACTGCCATCACGCACGAGAATACAATTTAGCCAAGAAAGCTTCATTGAGTCTCAACACTATTGCAGGAGGGTCTTGAGATATATATTTTTGCAGGTCGCGTTGTATTTTCAACTAAATATTTTTTATTTAAACGCCACCACACAAATGTAGTCCAAGCCACCCATATCAGATGGTGAACGTGGTCGACACCCCCTAAGGTGCTAAAACCTTCGAGGGTACAAATTCCTCTCGATGGCCAATAACAGCGAATTGTCTGATATAGCCACTTTGAATGAGTTGGGTTACCATCAAGTCATTGATTGTTTTTGGCGATGTAACAAAATGCGTACGACCGAAGGTTTGCTACCTTAAGTGGTACCGATTTCTGCTCTTGCTCTTGGACTAAATTACATATAATCCATGCGTATGTGCATAATTTTATTCCTCGTTTAATTTTTTTAAGTATTTGCCAATTTCGCCCCGACTCCTCCACAGAAAACCACACAGATATGTTCATGGACATTGGTGAAGTTCAGTTGTGAGGTCTCATAGCGACTGGCTTAGTGAAGTCTTGGTGATCATTGGCCCAGACAAATTATTTAACGGCCGTTGCGATAAGTGGCCCAGTCGGGGCGAAATTGGCAAATACTTAAAAACATTAAACGAGGAATAAAATTATGCACATACGCATGGATTATATGTAATTTAGTCCAAGAGCAAGAGTAGAAATCGGTACCACTTAAGGTAGCAAACCTTCGGTCGTACGCATTTTGTTACATCGCCAAAAACAATCAATGACTTGATGGTAACCCAACTCATTCAAAGTGGCTATATCAGACAATTCGCTGTTATTGGCCATCGAGACGAACACCACCGTATCCACGCATATATATAAACTTTTCAAACAATACAAAATTATGTACTCTGATAAAGGGCCATAGCCCGAAGCGTCTGGCTACTATATACATTCTGTTATAAGGGGTAGTGATATGCAAATGCACGACTTTCATGGTGTGCTGTGTCGTTGGTTTGTACACAATACAACAATATGTATTCAGAACATAAATCAATACAGTACTTCTCAATGGAGTACTTGAAAGACCAGTTAAGAGCCTTTAACGAACTCACAATGACTATCATGGGGAAGTATAGTCAAACAATCACCAGGACCAACACGGCGTTCAGAGGCCTTTATCTAGCAGTGGATTAACAAGGGCCTGTACATTATTATTTAGTCTCATAATGTATTAATATAGTTAAGATATTGAGACAAAGTATTATCTTTTTCCAAGGGACAGACGACCTGCAATGTATGTGTTTGGTATTCGGGAATACATCTCACGGAGTCTCAACGCCCATTTTCAGTCGGCATGATCCTGCGTTGGAATGCTTTGCCAATTTCTATTAAATTATCATTCAAGATTAATTAATACATTTTATTGATTAATAAAAACAAGTGTGTGTGTGTGTATGAATTCGAAACCTCATGCAGGCTTCAAATTGTCCATCGATAATTCGTGCGTGGACTTCACCCGCCGTCCGGTGCGTGTGGATGTGATATGCACGTCATCACTCTTCTATGATGTTCTTCATTCATTTATTTAGACAATAATAGAATGTCTGTGTTTTTTTATTTATTTATACATTAGTATAAATAGAGCGATTATTTGTTTTAATCGTACTTTCGCGCCGTGCCGTTCCGTCATGTTCACCGAGAGGCTGTGTGCCTTTCGTCAGTCGTGTATTTTGTGTCGTCGAGGTGGGGTTGGGTGGTGGTGGGATGGGGGCGCGCGTGTCGTTTGTGCAGGAATGCGGCTCGGTGTTTGTTTGCAGTCCTCACAAAGGCCCCCCGGTACGGGCACAGCGCACGCCGCTCATGGGCCCTGTGACCACCACGGCCTCTGGTTTATAGAGCAACGGTTATTTGCCAAGGGATGGGTTTCATTATTTGGGAAGGGGTGGGAGTATTTTCGTGCGGGGGGGGGGGGAGATGAAGCAGAGAAAGCTCAGGCGACTTTAAGTGTGTGTGGTGAAGGAAGGTGGGGGGGGTTGAGGTGGCTAGAGTTCGTGTCCTCTCCGTGACCAGGTGAGCCCTCTCCCTAGCCTGTCCCCACATCTGTCTGTTGTGGTCTGTGACTCACGGCACTCCCCTTCGTGAGACGCGGAAGAGTCGCTGCATGCGACGCGGAATGCCTTCACGAGGGGGTAAATCCATTAATCCATTGAGACGCATTTACTCGCCGTCTCTTTAACGCGCGCATTGATGGAATCCCTTTCAGAAGACGCGTTTACAATGGATACATTAAGGAGATTATGGGGGTTCGGGCGGGGAGCGGTGGCGCAGCGGTTACTGCACTTGGGGCTGCCACCTCTAAGGTGCAACACCAGGCGGTATTCACGGGGAGAAGATGACTATCTCACGTTATCGGGGAGAGCGGCACGTAGATGCATTCTCTCTTGAGTGTCGTATTGTTACGCGATTGACACAAGCCGGGACTTTTAACGTCCCGGAAGAAAAAATAAACCGTCACATTTCCCAGGGCAGCTGCTACCCTCTTGAAAAAGAGGATTGGTCCCGGGGGAATCCAGGACAGGTGGCAACCCTCGCTGCACCGCGCTCCGAACCCGGCCACTCCGGTTCGATTCCCGGCCACGGCTATGTGATACCTGGGCCTGTTCAGCAGACAATATCACCCGCCCCCTCACCCTCAGCAACCGGCGTGGTAAAGTATGGTCAAACAGCCTCCACAATTGAAGACGTGGAGACGCATTCATCCAGCAGTGGATTAACCAAAGGGCTGTATACGTTCATTATCAGTAGCGTTCGTGGTGCCCGTGAACCCACTGCACATCCTCGGGAAATGAAGAACACAGGAGCGCTCAACTACAGGCGGCGTGGATACCGTGCAGGGCAAATCTCGAATATGTGCAGTTGAACGTCAGCGCCAACGTTGCGGCGACACAACACACACTTATACAACACGCACCAATACAACACGCACGAATACAACACATGCACACACTGAAACAACACACACACACTAAAACAACGCACACTAATACAGATGTGGGGACAGTACGGCTCACCATGGCCATGGTTACCAATTCACGTGACGGGCACAGACAGGGTCACGTTAGGGTAAGGTGAGGACCCAAGTGGTCGCTTATAATGATTGATGCGACGAGCGTTGACAGGGTCGCGTGAGGGGAAGCACGTGACCCAACGGCCTTGAATTGCAATAAGGGCAGAGACTGACAGGGGCCCAGGCGCGGTGAGAGAGGGTTCGGGAATAGGGGCGTGGCCGGGTCGTGAAGGGGATAAAAGCCGGCACGAACCGGGGCTCGGGGCTGCTGTTGTGGGGACACTGCCGACGTCACCTGGGGGCGGGTCGTCTTCATCATCCTGGAGTGGGCACCTTGTAGGCTTGGAAGGCTTAGAGTTACGTTGTCTCACAATAGAGTTATCTACGTTACCCAAGTGTGTATGGTCACTCGCGGTTACTCGCTAAGTTATCAGTGAGTCGGCGCGCTTTATTAATAACTAACTTTACTACCCGTGACGTCACTGCTCACTTGGCGTGTACAATATATCCATTATTGCGCCCCCCCCCCCCAAAATACAAAAGTCTATTTTTATACTTTTGCATTGGGTACAGTCTGGAAGCTACCCACATGCCAAATTTCAAGTTTATTGCATGTCGGGAAGTACGCTAAACATTTTGAACAGGCACACATATTCACAAATTTCCATTTTATTATTAACGAGGGGGTGGGTGGCCAGCACTACGCCCGGCCGCCTTTGTCTTCCCAGTGGCGATGTTCACACACCACACCAGTTATTCGTTTGAGGCTGAGTCGACCTAGGGGATGTCCAGGACTGGTTCAAATAATCGTCACCGGTACTACACTACCGCTCCCCCCCTCACACACAGGCGCGCGTCCATAGGTACACAAACACGCGCTTGCTGCAGACACACACACACAACTTTCAGGGTGCGTACGGCAGTAAACGACTGAAATAATAAAGCAATGCAGCGCGAAGAACACCTTAGACCTGCAACATATTTGTATTTCACTTTACCCGCGATCAGCAGGCACACTCTGTTTCGCTTCCGCACACGGGTCACATGACAGATGTGACGTCACAGCTCACTTGCCGTGCAAAAAAATATGCATTATTGAGCTCCCCCCCCCCAAAAAAAATATATTTTTTTATCATGTTTGCATGGTGTACAGTCTGGAAAGAACCCACATGGCAAATTTCAAGTTTGTTGCATGTCGGGAAGTACGCTTAACATTTTGAACAGACACATAATTACAAATTTCCCTTTTATATATACAGAGATAATAAATATACATATAGCTGAACAAGAAGGTGTCTCTGAGAGTTACATTATACAAAGACAAAGATCCCCCATGTAGACTTAACAGACTGCAGTGGAAAGTGCTGTTAGCGAGCACCTATGAAGGCTGGCACAGCACACGAGGGGGTGGGTGGCCAACACCACGCCCAGCCGCCTTTGTCTCCCCAGTGGTGGTGATGTTTACACATCGCACCAGGTACTCATTTGAGGCTGAGTCGACCTAGGGGAGGCCCAGGACTGTTTCAGATAATCGTCACTGGTGTTGGCCGTGAGCGAGAATCAAACCCGTGCCCCTCAGGTTCGTAGCGCAGTGCGCTAACCGCTACACTAAAACAACACACACTAATACACGACGTCAATAAAATTCTTACCAACACACAACACACGAAAACACGACGTGAATCGAATGCTTACCAACACACAACACACTAAAACACGACGTGAAGCACATGCCGTTGCGAAGACAACGGCACAGATACACAAACGTGAAACCGATGCCTGACACAAAATGCACTGCCTCACCAGGCGAAGCACGTGCCTTACGAACACCGCGGTGACTGGAGGCGTGGACACGTGACCTCTCTGCGCATCGTCTCCTGCGCAACTTAAAGAGGGGGGCACGGGGGGACCACTCGTCTCCTTTGGGGGTGGGAGGGTGGGGAGGCTGCCGTACCTACACGGTTGAGAACCATTGCTCTCATGGTTCATGACGGGACTCTGCATCTCGAGACCGGTCCAGGGCGTTGCGAACAAATGCGGCCACCGCATCGCGCGATTTCAGATGCGCTTCTGCGGCCGTCTGGAACGCTCTTCTTTCCGATATCAGGAAGCCAATGGAGCAATGCGCTATTAAATCATCTCGATTGAAAACTCGTTTATTCAGAACTGCTTTTTATGGTAATTTGTTTGTCCTTCCCCGATTAGCACCGCGGGCTACGTTTGGTGCGAAAGAAGTTCAACATACATACATTGTACTTCGTCAATGCTGCTAAAAGCACTCACACACACCACACACACTCACACACACTCACACACATACATACATACATACACTCACACACACACACTCACACACAGACACACACACACTCACACACAGACACACACACACACTCACACACACACTCACACACACTCACACACATACACACTCACACACAACACACACTCACACACACAACACACACACACAACACACACACACTCACACACACACACTCACACACACACTCACACACACACTCACACACACTCACACACACACTCACACACACACTCACACAGACTCACACACACACTCACACACACACTCACACACTCACACACACACTCACACACATACACACACTCTCACACACACAACACACACTCACACACACAACACACACACACAACACACACACACTCACACACACACTCACACACACACACTCACACACACACTCACACACACACACACTCACACACACACTCACACACACACTCACACACACTCACACACACACTCACACACACACTCACACACACTCACACACTCACACACACAGACACACACACATACACACACACACTCACACACTCACACACACACTCACACACACACTCTCACACACACACTTACACACACACCACATACACACCACACACACTCACACACACGCTCACACACACACACTCACACACACCCACATACACACACACACTCACACACCACACACACACTCACACACTCACACAACAACAACAACCGCCATTCGCCACTATGTGGCGGTGACGTCACCACGACGCTTGTGCCAGGCTATGTGCACCCTGAGGCCACTCACACACACACACTCACACACACCCACTCACACACTCACACACACACTCGCTGTAGGCTGTGCGGCTAAATATTCTGTTACACAATATGCTTTATTTATTTTTTGCTTAAGTGGAGACACGGATAAATAATGGAGACATTATCTGCTTAAGTAATTTTTTTACTGAAAAAAAACGACTCCAACACAAGGCAAGTGCGCTATATGAATCCGAAAGAGAATGGAATTCGTCGATTTTCGTCATCGTCAAAGCACAAATGTGCGCAAATGTGCTATGAGCACCTCCGATTATCACGGTTCGCTACGTGCCAAAGAAGTTCCACATATGATGAAGAGTCTTTGCCCGAAACGTCGCCTATTGTATATATTATTTCCCCTTTTAAGCCCACGGTGTAATTGAGGAAATGTGCCCCGTTTGTTCCTTGTTATTTACCCGATAGATCACCGCGGCTCAGACTCGGAAAAGGGCCCCCACGCGGAGCCAATACACACGTGGTGCTAATGGCGAGGCGCGTGTGACCCCACACCCCCTCTCCCCCACACGCCCCCCCACACCCCTCTACCCCACACCCCCCACACCCCCTCTCTCCCACACCCCCTCCCCCGCACAAACCCTCCACCCAAACCACCCCACAACCACCTACCCCCCACACCCCCCCACACCCCGATGGGATCAGCGCCGCGCCGTGATCTGCCGCTCGTCGCGACTCGCCCCGCGAGTCCATCAGCTGGGCACCGCCGCTACCGCTGGGTGCCATCTCACCTTCGACGCGAGATTTCTCCCCCCACCGCCCCCCCCCCCTAATTCGTTGCCTTGTTCGCATCTCGGTACCGCGCCTCTCGCTTCCAGTACGAACCTCAACCAAGACAAATGATTTAAAACTAAACTTTTTTGTTTGTTTTACCAGGCAAGGCCCACTGAACTATGGAATCGCTCTTTTTTTCACACGCCACCTGGCTATCGCAAATGACAGCTCAACGAAGCGGCTTGTCACGTGGACATTGAGAGCAGGAAAATACTCTGAACGCGTGATGTTGATTCTAAATGTGGAGGGGAAAACCGGAGGACCCGGAGAAATTCTCCATGCGACCACAGGGAAAACGTGCAAACTCCAAATATACAGCAGGCGTCAGGGTCGGGCATCGAACCCACGACATCCTGTAATAACAGTAATGAATATCTCACAACCGTGACTCCCACAAAGACAAAGATCCCCCGTGTAACCTTAACATATTTTTGGGGGGCAAGTGCTGTTTAGCGAGTACCACCTATGAAGGCCAGTACGTATGTTGAACTTCTTTAACACTGTACGTAGCCAACCGTGCTAATCGTAAGTGCGGGAAAGGATACTAAGCACAAAAAAGCACTTCTAAAGAAATTATGTTTCACTATCGATTTAAAAGTGCATAGCTCGAGTGGCTTCCTGATATCAGAAGGAAGAGCGTTCCAGACGGCCGCAGAAGCACATGTGAAAGCGCACGATGCGGTGACCGTTTTCGTTCGATGGCTAGGGGATGGGTGGCTAGCGCCACGCCAGGTCGCCTTTGTCTCCCCAATTGTAGTGTTTACACACCGCACCAGGTACTCGTTTATTAACGGCTGATTCGACCTAGGGGACACCCAAGACCAGGTTCAGACTGAGTGATGAAAATGGGCTCTTTGAAATTGGATGCTAGATGGGTTTCTTGCATCTGAGGGCACGTTAGAGATGGACGCGGTTTGGTTGCACCATGCCCCTGTACCTTACCAGTTCAGGCGTAATGTGTATCGATGGCCACTTTTTTTAGGGGCGATATCGGGGCGTAAAATATTTTTTTGTATTGTTTGATGTTTTGCAGCAATGGAGAGATCGTGGTTGATAATGGCTAAGATGGCACCTTCTCTGGACTGCGTCTTTGAAAACAATCACGATAATTTCACCAGGGGAAAAAAACATCCCTTTCATTGAAAAATCTCTGGACACCCATCTCGTTTTTTTCTCTCTCACAGAGTGTGCATTTGTACAATGGACAGACAAATGCAAAGGTTACCCGTATAGCCTTTAACAGACTGTTGGGGCACGTGATGTTAGCGAGCACCTATGAAGGTCGGCACGGCATACAAGGCGGTGGGTGGCCAACACCGGTGGCCGACCCCTGATCTAACCCTAAAGAAACCAATTATTAATCGTAATATTCCTCGTGAAAGTCTACTCATGAAATGTTATTGTTTTTTTATTGTCTTTGTGCATCACTGCCACCACAGCAGCTGCAGGTGCAGCATCACTACCAACTAACGGGTGATTGCTCAGTGTTACGGGAGAGGAAACGTGTCCCGGGCAATCGACGGAGCGACGTGGAATTCCACTCGGAGTGGCACAGCGCGTTAAAACAAACCTCATTACCGTGACAAACCCCAGGAATTCCTCGCTGCGCGTAATCTTCCAGCAGAGAAGGGGAAAAAAACCTTTTGGCAACTCTCAATGCGGCCTTGTCGCTTGCCGAGAGGCAGCCTCGGTGGCATTGAAGAGTGCGAGGGGGGGTGGAGAAGGGAGCAGTTGTTTGTGTAAACAGGTGTTAAACAGCTCCTTTAGCCATGATACACAAGTCCTTTGTGCGGGACGCGGAACGCGAAGGACAGGAATGCCATTGTTGCGAGTCAGGAATTCGCGTGGAATGCGTTCGGCGACAATAGAACCAATAAAGCTCGCGTCAATCACCGTGCCCACGCGCGGCACAACGATGCGCATCACAATCCATGCTCGATCCACTGCTGGGTGAATGATTCCCCCCCCCTCCCCGCCACCCCTCCCCCCCCCTCAGGCCTTCAGCTTCTGTCACGTCTCCCTGCGCCGAAACAATTTCACGACACATCATCCGGAGCATTTCCCTACTCGAAAATTGCCAATGGGATATATGTGTGCGTGCATATATTGACAGCCCTTGGTGAATCCACTACTGGATGAGGGCCTTCCTACGCCGTGTGAGACCAGGATGAGGACCTCCCCACGTTGTCCGAGTCGTAGGGGTGGTTTTACCATACTTCACCACGTTGGTTAATCGTGTTAATACAGGACAAACACACGCACATACACACACACACAAATGTCTTAATTTCAATTGAATTATCGCTAAGATACTTATTAAAATTGACGGGGCGCGCGCGCTCTACGGCACGACACGCCAAACGCGTTTACCAATTATCAGGCACGTGCAGCGCGTGTCACGACTTACATTTAATGTTGAATTCAAACAGGGAATGGGCAGTCAGCAAAGTCGGGTGCGCCTCTACTACCGTGCTGGGTCACGATTTGAAAATCTTGGAGCAAAATTGATAATTTAATGGACCCATTTATTTTCAATTCGTAACAATGCGAGTCTTTCGTATAGCATCATGTTCAGCTGACACCGACTGTTCACAGAGAATCATAATCAGAATGTATTTTATACTGTAACTATAAAGCCCTTTGACGGAGATGTTCAGTCGGGGCCGGTCGCAACGTTGCAAAAACAAACAACACAAACAACAACAACCAACACAAACAACACACACAACACGATAGGAGGGCAAAAATACAGGAAAGGGAAACAAATAACTTTTAAAATATACTAATAAAACTAAACTGTTTTTTTTTACAAGGTAAAGCCCACTGAGCTATAAGGCTTCTTTTTCAGAAGCAACCTGGCCACGAATGATAACTCAACAAAGTGGCTTATCACGTGGACATTTATAGCAGCAAAATAATCCAAATGCGTGTTTCTAAATGTGGAGGGGAGAAAACAAGAGACGAACCCTACACACAGACAGCTCCCGATTAGCACGGTTGGCTACGTACGATGCGAAAGAAGTTCAACACACATACACACAGGCAGCTGTGCTCTCGCAGGTACACAGCGGGAGAACGCGTGCACGGACCGCCCCACGCCGGAGTTATAATCTTAACAACATCATTAAATAAACTTTAACGTTACAGACAAGAGAGATATCATGAAACTTGCGTTGACGTCATTATCACCAGATTGAATACCTCGATGCGGTGACGTCACCGGGGCATTAGGGCGCTTGTAATATATTTATGGATTTATTAATGGGTTGACGGAGCTTCATTGGCGTGTTGAACAGCCGTGGATTCACACACACATACACTCAGTCTCTTGGGGCGGTGGGGGGGGGGGGTTGTAGTTACAATATAAGAGCCAATTGTTATGAAAGAGAGAGAGGAAAAAAACTCAATACATTCGTCAATAAGATTGCTTTAAAAGGAACACAAATATAAATGTATAATAGGCGACGTATTTTGGGCGATTGTCCTTCTTGCGGTTGCTGCCTGAGGGTGAGCTCCGGAAAATATTTAATGATAAATGAATCCCTGGGTAGATTCTTCCTTGACGAATGAACTTGACCTGTTGAACTTTTCTTTAACAAGTAGGCTTTTGCGACCAATATCATCCAAAATTAAGGGTTTTTTATGGGGTTTAGGCCGCGTAAATATATAAATGTGTCGTTAAACCTGCCACCACCCGACACAGCCAATTAGTAAGGTTTGTCACGTAAACAGAACATGCCAATTCGTTAATAATACAGCACAACGGTGTGTTGGAGAGCAAAGCCACAACATTTACAATGAGTACGAAGTTTCGCCGGTATTCAGACAGGCGTCAGTGTGCATTCCCTTTCAGTAAACGCTGTGTGTTGTTTTACCATTTAGGCCGCGTCCAAGCACAATATCGAGGAAAGGGAGTTTGTTGTTCACCCCCATTTCCATGGTGAACTGGATGGCCGGGTTTTGTGAATTTAGATGAATTAGAAATTCACTATGTGTATCTTTACCATGTGGCCAGACAACGAAATTGTCATCTACATATCTAAACCAAAAAGATGATTTTTAGTGGACTTGAGGCAAGTGCTCTTGCTTCAAAGCTGTCTGTGTGTAGGGTTCGTCTCTTGTTTTCTCCCCTCCACATTTATAGACACGCATTTGGACTATTTTGCTGCTATAAATGTCCACGTGATAAGCAAGAGCACTTGCTTAGTTACATATTTTGATCATTTATATGTGGCAGAGCCTATTCTACTTACTATGGGTCTCAATAGGATGCCGATTTTATGAATCTTTGGTAGCCCTTAGAGTCTAGGTGGTTTTTAGGCCCTTGGCTTAATTTGGTATTGCTTGGCCTTGGGAATTAATGGATTTGTAATGATTGCAGTAGTCTTACGTTCTAAAGTATTAATTGTATCTCGTTTAATTTTAACATAAGTAATTTCCTCTAGTAAATCTTAAACTTTCACTATTCTGGCAAATCACCCGCTGATGCTGGATGTAATTACCAGCGAAACGTCGTACTCAAATTGTAAATGTTGTGGATTTACTCTCGAACACACCGGTGAGTTGATTGGCACGTTTTGTTTACGTGATAAATCCCTTACTAATTGGCTGTGTCGGGTGGTGGAGGGTTACGACATATTTATACTTATGCGATCTAACACAAAAAACGTTTTATCATGAATAATATTGGTCGCGAAAGCCTACGTGTTAAACTGATCAATATTCTAACCGGACTGTTCAATCTTTGAAAATATCCTAACTTCGCTAACTAACTGCAAGCGAATAGAATAAAATCAACGGTCACTCTGCATGCGTGCTGAAGTTTGTTTCCGCTCGCTCGTTACGCTTGGAAAACAAAATCGTTTACGATCGGTGATTTTAGGAAGGTCTTTAACATCGTTCTAGGTTACCACGTTGATTGAAATTTCATCGTTGTTCTTTTATACTGTCAGATTCATACGTGATTATTCACCAATGACTCTCACGTGTGATACAGTTTCACACATTCATAAATCACCTCGCGCAACCCACCTGAGACATTGCTACGTGTGCCCCCACGGGTCAACACCTCTCTCGCTCTCTGAAACAACAACGAGCCTCGCAGTTTCCCGAGCGATGGCTTTTATTGAGCCCATTGGGACGGTCGGCACTCTTGTCTTGTCGACGCGTTTGTGGCCAATTCTGCGAGAAGTACAACAACAAAATAATCCTTGTCGGGCCCTTTCCTCCGACCACACCTGCTGCTTGAAGGGAGGGCCCACAGCTGTGTTTGAGGAGGAGGTGGTGGTGGTGGTGGTGATGGTGGTGGTGGAGGAGGAGGGAATCTCTCTCTCTTCTACTGGCTGCAGATGTTCCCCGACTCGCGGGGGCATCTCTCTTGAGCTCCTCTGTGGACCACGGCCAGTCAGGTTCAAAGGGTTAAGCCGGGATTTTGAAGGCGAGGTGTTACATAGGGCTCCTTTAATGGAGAACAAAGCGAGGCGTTTAGGATTTTCTCTGCTCCCGAAATATAACTCCTCTCCCCCACGAGGCCCTCCCCACCCACCGTATTCAACAGCCCCCCCCACCGCTTCCACCGCCCACCTTACTCCCACCCCCCACACCCCCCCCAATGTATCCCACTCTCCCGTGCCGCTATTGGAGTATTTAATTTGCACTGCCGTCTTAAAACAGAAATTTCAATTAGCGATACAAACTCGACTTGATTGCACATTGTCTTTGGAGATACCCGCGTTAGCATTTGATTGCACGCATACAAGCACAGTGGCCCCTGTCACTCCACTGCTGGATGAGGGCCTCCAACCGCCGTACGAACACAGCGATTGCGCGTCGGTGAAGACCGTGCAGCATAGGCGTGGACGCATAGAAGTAGGGTACGACAATGCCACACAATAATTGAGCGTCGTTTTGAAAATTAATTTAAGGAATAAAAATCCATTGTCGAGGATTCAGATCTATTGTGGAGTACAACGATGGATTGTTGAGTACAACAATGGATGTATGAGTACTTCAACAAGTGACATGTTGAAGTATCCAACAAATCCATTTAAAACGTAGTAGGCCTTTGCGACCAATATCATCCATAATATAGGTGTTTTGGGTGAGATCGCATAGATATATAAATGTGTCGTTAAACCCGCCACCACCTGACAAAGCCAACTAGTAAGGTTTGTCACGTAAACAGAACATGCCAATTCGTTACGAGTACAGCAACACCAGTTGTGTGTTGGAGAGCCAAGCGACATAATTTACAATCTGAGTACGACGTTTCGCAAGTAATTACAACTAGCTTTATCAGACATGTTCTGTTCCCATGACAAACCTTACTCATTGGTTGTGTCAGATGGTGCCGGGTTTTAGCGACACATTTATATGTTTACGCGATCTAACCCCAAAAACCTGCATTATGAACAAATGTATTGTTTGAGTTCGCAACAACAGATTGATGAGTGCCCAGCAATGGATTGTTGAGTACAACAATGGATTGTTGAGTACAACAATGGATTGTTGAGTACAACAATGGATTGTTGACTATAACAATGGATTGTTGAGTGCCCAACAATGGATTGTTGAAAACGTGCGGCAGCAATCTATGGTTGGTTCTGCACTGCCCACCGCTGCTCACTACGTAGCACCAAAAGTCTATAACACCTGCCGTGCAGAATGCTGCACCCATCTCAGCAATGTGCAGGCTTCCGCTCTGCTTAGATTCCGAGATCTGCCGAATCGGGCGCATTGCGGGTGACATGGTCAGCGGCACAGAAATGTAAAAAAAATCTATAAGAACAGGTTTTACACTTTCTGGCAATAAAACAGGTTTTAAGATTCTAGATTTGAAGCTTTCGTGACTGCAAGGATCCATACTGTTTGGTTCTATTCGGTAAAGTCACGTAGTAGGTAAAAAAATAAAACAACAAAAAATCACGACGTTTCGGCCACAACACAAGTGGCTTTCATCAGGTGAAGGGACCAACCTGTCCAGAGGACAGCGTTGGAGTGAAAACAGCCGGTCCCTTCACCTGATGAAGACCACTTGTGTTGTGGCTGAAACGTCGTGATTTTTTGTTGTTTTATTTTTTACCTACGTGACTTTACCCAATAGAACCAAAGAGTATAGGTTTTAAGATGTACAAACACCAAACATGAAAACAAACATGCTCTCATTAAAACATATGGGCATTGTCTTTGAAACGGATTTGCCTACACCAGTGACACACTTATTTATGCCTAGTCTCACCAGTGTCAGTCCAGAGAACGCCAACAGGCGAACAGCACAAAGGCAAGGCAAGTAGCAGCACATTTACAAATAAAGAAATGTAACTTAATGTAAAGCTAGACATTTATTTTAAAATTTATTAATGTATTTGTGGCAATGATGACAGTTGGTTAAATACATTAATAATAAAAACAGATCTTATCTTGTAGATACACAAATAAGATGTGTGTCCCGAGTTGTAGTAGTTGCACGAATTTGCAGTTTCGTTAATGAATAAACAAAAAACACAAGCTTTAAATCGAAAAATAAAAAAAAACATACTTGAAAATTACTTATTCTTAGCGTTGAAGGGAAACAATAAAATAATAAAATATATATAACAATATTTTATTATTTTATTGTTTCCCTTCAACGTGACTTTACCGAAAGAGCTAAGAATATGAATTACTGCAGTCACGAAAGCTTTAAATCAAAATTAGAAAATTACTGTCAAAGGCATATTTATGGCACTTCGATGACACGCACGCGTCGATGACAGTTTCACTATGACGTCAGTCATTGCGGTGACATCACTCTCGCTCAATGGCCTGAATATTGAAATCAGATTTATTTATTTATTTTGGTACAGTTTTTTTTTTTTGCCGGTACTAAATTTTTTGGTACGAATTAGAAGTCGTTACGCGCTTCGCGCGCCTGATGATCACTCAGCACGTCCCACGTGATGTACAGAGTTCTGATGCAAATTATTGAGCGTCACGCGAGACGCGCGTGGTCTCCGTCAACACGTTGCACCAGGGGGTCTCCGAGCGAACGTCACGCGACTGCGAGGAGATGACTAAACACGGATATGCGTGCCGTGGTGGGTTGCGATGACCGCAGTAGGTCTGGTGGAAAACAACAAAGCCCCGTCGACAACCCACACAAGGGTGGTGCCGTCCACCAACACCATCACACTTTCGTCCAGCCCTCGGCAGCTGTGTGGCCAGCATCATGGTCCACATTTGCCAAATTTCGAGAATTATTCGCGAATTGTTTAATTGGGATTAGACATTAGCAACGATCGCCCTCCCCCCCCCGTAGTGGTAGACTAATGCCCTCTTGCATGGCGGCTGTGCTAGTCCACATTTGTGCTGCACAGGGATAGCTGGCACTTGGGGTGCCCGTTCCGACGTGTTGTATGTATGATGATGAAAGCATACAAATAGGTTTTACAGGAGGTGTCAAGATGTTCAAACACCAAACAGATACCTTTGGAAAGGCGTCAAGTCTGCATTCACCACACGTACTTGTACCAAACACACGCAAACAAACATGCTCTGATAATATTTTCGTTCTTGATTTGAAGCTTTCGTGACTGCAGGAATCCATACTCTTTGGTTGTTTCGGTAAAATCACGTAGGTATAAAATAAAATAATATTTTAATTGTCTTTGAAACTAATTGGCCTACACCAGACAACCTTATTTATGGCCTATTCTTATTTTTCATCATTTTTGATGCTGGCAAAAGGGTCCCATAGATGTGTGCGGTAAGTATGTACGTTGAACTTCTTTCGCAACGCACGTGGCCAACCACGCTGATCAGAGGTGCGTGCGAAGGACAACAAGCTAAACACAAAAAAGCAGCTCTAAAGAAATTAGTTTTCAGTCTAAAGGACTTAAAAGTGCACCATAGCTCCCAGTGCCATCCTAATATCGGAAAGGAAGAGCGTTCCAGACGGCCGCAGAAGCGCATCCAAAAGCGCGCGATGGAAGTGACCGTCCCCGATCGATGGCCAGCAGCCAAAAGTCGCTGATGCTGCCGTTGCTGCTGCTGCGAGGATGAGCGGAGTCGCGTTATGGTGGTTCATAGCTCCTTGCTGACGAGATCAGCGGCAAGGAATCGTGTCAATGTGTCGCTGTGTTGAAGCGTTCTGAGACGCATCCGTAGGTCGACGGGCGGCTCTATCCACACACACAGAATCAGTGCCGGCTGAGGCTGGTTGGTGAACCTATGCACCCCCCCAGTAAGGTCAAACACGTGAGATCTACCCACTTCGAAATGGCACCGTAAACAAATATTGATTCTTTATTGCAAGAATCTTAGCCGTGCTATCGGGGGGGAGGGGAATTAGAGGGTAATATTTATTTTTGACCTGCGTGAATGTTGATGTATGTTGAACTTCTTTCGCGCCGTACGTAGCCAACCGTGCCCATCCGACCTGGAAATCGGGAGCGCATGCACATCAGGCCGGATGTGTTTGGCAATCATCCGGCGCGTGCAGCGGTGACACAATTGACGATGTATTTGTGCGTGTGTGTGTGTGTATTTGTTAGGATGTGGCTCCCCGCTAAAACAATAAAAAACATTATTCGACTCTCAATTTAGAAATATAGTCTCTAGCCCTCTGCAGTCGAGCGAGCCGTCACCAACTGGAAGGTTACGAGTTCAATCCTGCTTGCGGTGGGGGGGGGGGGATTGACTCAACCTCGTATGCCTCCCTCCGGGGTCGCCAAAACTAGCAAACGGGGAAGTGAACAGTGGCTTTCCCATGGATGGACTTGTCCCCCGCCATGGCAATGTGGAATGCCCCCCCCCCCACTGACTCATAGCTGTGGGGGGAGAGATAAGCAGGGCCGCATCGCTCGTTCGAGCAGGGAAATTAACTTTCTTGACTCGTCCTTTTTTCCCTTTGTTCGCTCGGCGCCCAAAGTATCCAACGTCTCTTAGAAGCGAGCGCGCACTTAAGGCGAGGTCAAGTGATGCTGTGCGTCGCGAGATCCGCGCTTTCTACAAGGCGACTTCTCCGGCGGGTGAAGCCCTTTCACAAGAAGAAGCCCCTGTCACTTGCGGCACTTGTACAGTAAAAATGTTGACAAATCTCCAAGTGTCCTCCCCTACCCATCCACCTTCACCTTGCCCACCCCCCCTCTTACCTCCCACCCCCTGCCCCCGTCCGCAGGTAATGAGGCAGCACGCCCACTTTGCCAGCGACGTGGGATTTCAAAAAAAATATTCCCCCAGTCTTCTTGCTAAAGGTGCAACCGGTGCCAGACGCGTACACCTAATGCCCTCTGTCAATCAGCGCCGCATTATCCAGCAGACATGCCTGCACATCACATTCCACAGAAGTCTTCCCCGGACTAATGATTTCAAGGGTCGGAGACAAAGACTGGAACGGTAGTGGGTGGGGGTGAGGTGGGTTGGTGGGTGGGGTGGGTGGGTGGTGGGGGGTAAGAGTTAAAAAAATAACCCCGACTCACTTCTGGGTGGCCTCTGCAGGTCTGTGACTTCACTGTGCCTGAGCTAGAGTCAGTGCAGGCCCGTGTTGGTCCACAGGTGATTACACTGGGCAGGTATGGCGTGGGGCCTGCCACGTGTGTGGGTTTTTAGGGGTGTTTACCTTTTCTTGATTTCTGTGTTTTTTTTTTACCGCGCCCACTCTGCCACCCCCCCTTCTCCCCACCACAAGTTTTTTTTTTATTTCACTCTGCGTGCAACGACGCTTTGGGGTGGCAGATTTGAGCCAGAAAGGCGCCACGTATTCTCCAGATTATAAGACGCTCCGGAAAATAATAATCGCGACATTTATGTGTACTCGGGGAATTCGATGAGCTGTTGAGCTCTATTTCACAGACGTCCAACATGGGCAGGTCAGAACTTGACGACAACGACAAACAACAATAAACAAAAACGCGACAGGCGTACAAAGTATAAGAAAGGTAAACAAATCACTTAAAATATATATATACACAAATAAAACTAAACTATTTTTTTAACCAGGTAAAGCCCCCTGAGCTAGTATTAGCTCCGTTTTCAGAAGCGACCTGGTCACAAACGATAGCTCAACAAAGTGGCTGATCGTTTGGAAATGTACAGCAGCAGAAATAATCTCAATAAGTAATACTAATCACCGAAAACTAGTGAAATGTGTCACAAGCCCGTGAATGCGGTATCTCTTCCGACGTGCTTCTTTTTTTTGTTTCGGTTGTGCCGCGTGTTGTTCCGCATGATGTCCGACGTTCCGCTCCACGTGCCTGGGATTGAATTTCATGAAGAAGCTCCTAGCGGGTGCGGCACAAACGTCGGACGTAATTCCGACAACACATGGAAGAGCTGTACAGCATGGCGGGGAACACATACGCAGTGGCATGACGAGTCGAACTGTAATTTGGGCGACACAGCAGCGAGATGTTAAATACCTGGAGTGGTACGCAGGAGGTCGTGGGTTCGATTCCGACCCTGACGCCTGCTGCTGTATATTTGGATTTTAGTGTTCTCCCCTTGGTTGCGTGGATTTTTCTCCGAGACCTCCGATTTTTCCCTCCACATTTTAAAACGTGCGTTTAGAGTTTTTGTGTGCAATAAATGTCCACGTGATAAGCCACTTCGTTGAGTTATCATTTGTAGCCAGGTCGCTGCTGAAAAAAGGGATATACAGTTCAGCGAGCCTTACCTGGTAAAATAAAAGTTTTAGTTTTAGTAATTTAATGATTTCAGAATCTCTCAGTGCAGTGCATCTACTTGGTGTGTTACAGAACAGTCCTCGGAAAGTGGAAATCACGTAACTACTTTGATCCGTAGCCTTGGGCTTTAGCTTGATACAAAGAGAAGACTGGTCCTAAGCTAACCCTCTTAATTATCCATGATGATTTTTGGGTTAATATAAATATATAAATGTGTCGTTAAACCCGCCACTATCCGACACAGCCAACTAGTAAGGGTTGTCACGTAAACAGAACGTGCTAATTCGTCACTAATACAGCACTAACCGGTGTGTTGGAGAGCCAAGCCACAACATTTACAATCTGAGTACGACGTTCCGCCAGTAATAACAACCAGCTTCATCAGGCAACAGCCAAATTTGTGTTAATTATTCGGACACAGCACAATATCTGAATAAATGTCAACCTCCCTACCACCTCTCTCTCTCTCCTCTGATGAAGGGTCTCGCCAGAAACGTCACCATATAATGTGACAACACCATACAGTAGCAGCATTATTATTTTCTCCTTCCAGTGATTGGTGACTGGGTTGAGATCATCAACTCGTTACGGGCGGCTGAAACCCGGATTCGAACCGAGGCTACCAGAGATGTCTTGGCAAGTTCGCTTGACTCTTTGGCCGCATCGGCTACCTCCTAAATGATGGGTGGTGCTGCGGTTAGGGCGCTTGGCTCAATCAGTACGCAACGGGGAATTCACGAATTCAATCATATAAGAATAGGTTTTACCATTTCTGGCAATAAAACAGGTGGTGTTAAGATGTTTAAACACCAAACTGAAACCTTTTGCAAGGAATCATCTGCATTAACCACATATACTTGTGGTGAACATGCAAACAAAAAACATGCTCTGATACTATATGCATTGTCTTTGAAACTGATTGGTTCACACCAGAGACAGCTTTCCTTCGAGCCTTGTCTCACTAACAGTGTTAGACCAGAGGACGCCGAAAGGCGAACAGCACAAAGACAATGCCACGATCAGGACATTGAGAACTCGGGGTGAGCAGCTACATCAGTATCACAATATAGCAATAGATTTTACCCTTTCTGACAATTAAACAGGTGTTCAGATCTGAAAACACCAAAACTGAAATCTTTTTGTAAGGAATCATGTCTGCATTAACCACTTATACTTGTGGTGAACATGCATGTTTTTTTTATTTGCATGTTCACCACAGGTATCTGCGGTTAATGCAGACGTGATTCCTTGTAAAAGGTTTCAGTTTGGTGTTTTAACATCTCAACACAACTGTTTTATTTCCAGAAAGGGTAAAACCTATTATTTTATTTTGTGATACTGGCAAGGGAGGTCCCAAAATGACAATAATGGTGCCCTGTGTTGATGCGTGGAAGACTCCGTGAGCATCGCGACTGGCTTCCCAAGAGGGTCCTGCATTGGGGATGTTTGGCCAATTTCATTTGAATGCGTATTTTGTCTTACGTGGGAGAGAACGGATGTGCCCTGAGACAACCCAGTCACAAAATGCGATGGGAAAACTACTCATGGCGCCGCACAGATGGATTCAACACATCGCTGTACTGCCATCTCCTGGTCACCTCGCAGGCCAAGCCTATAACACCTGTAATTCTCAGGCAATTTTCCATTCAAGTACTAACTAACCAGGTTCAACTACCGCTTAGCCTCCCGACACCTGGCGAGATTGAGCACATTGATGGTTAATTGGCTGTAAGCATCAGAATGAAACACCCGAAGCTTTGATTTTCCGCAAAGCTCATGGGCCACAACCCTCGATCGCATCCACTGCACAAACCATGGCATCAGCAGCAGCAGCTACGGATGCTTGATGATGATGGATGACTGATGATGATGATGCACAAACGGAAAATAAAAATAAAAACTCCTCCGGTCAGTGTGTGGAGCCTGTGGTCGCCATCCAGAACAGAACCACGGGACTCGTAACTGAGACTCGATGTCCCCATTAAACACGCACGAAGGAGCAGGCAATCATCTGGCTCATTAAGCGACGTAATGTAAAAGCACAGCTGTTGCAACTACATTAACATCAGCCGATGGAAGTCGTATCAAGAGTGCGCTGCACGATATACGTAAAATGTCGCCACCTGGCGTTCAGATCTATCG
Source organism: Petromyzon marinus (assembly GCF_048934315.1). NCBI lineage: Eukaryota > Metazoa > Chordata > Hyperoartia > Petromyzontiformes > Petromyzontidae > Petromyzon > Petromyzon marinus. The sequence continues at coordinate 17,452,621 of NC_133683.1, forward strand.
CTAGCAGGCGTGAAGATTCCGGGTGAAGGTTTAGCCGCGTGCCTTCGTGCAATATCGATCGCTACGCAAGACTTTCATATCAGCCGGAGCTGTCCCGGGGCTGAGCACCGGAAAATACGTCCCCTGGGCGATATCCAAGGGGTTGGGATCGGGGGGGGGGGGGTGTTTGAGGAGGCTAGGGGAATTATTTCGTGAGAAATTAAGCCCCTTGATGTGACCCATGCAATAATTCTAATTAGCGCTCCAGAGAAGCGTGCTAATTACCATTGGCAATGATAACTACAACAATCGCCTCTGAATTTATTAAACACTCGTTTAGTGGCTATCCACCTCCGAAGTCAGGATGTAAACCCAGGGAACAAGTCGGCAGTGAGTCAACACAGAGTTTAACCCAATATTGGTCCGTGAAATATTTTGTCAAAAAGTTGTGGTCATAATTTCATTACAGATAAACAGCACTCATCGGCGGTCGTGGTCTATCCACTGTTGGATGATGGTCTCCCTCAATCCCAAACAATCCCTCGCGGTCGTGCGACTAAGCAATGAAGCTGGCTCCTGTGCACGCACACGTTCCCCGCTCCATCTCCTGTGCACGCACACGTTCCCTCGCTCCGTCTCCTGTGCACGCACACGTTCCCTCGCTCCATCTCCTGTGCACACACACGTTCCCTCACTCCATCTCCTGTGCACGCACACGTTCCCTCACTCCATCTCCTGTGCACGCACACGTTCCCTCGCTCCATCTCCTGTGCACGCACACGTTCCCTCACTCCATCTCCTGTGCACGCACACGTTCCCTCACTCCATCTCCTGTGCACGCACACGTTCCCTCACTCCGTCTCCCGTGCACGCACACGTTCCCTCGCTCCGTCTCCTGTGCACGCACACGTTCCCTCACTCCATCTCCCGTGCACGCACACGTTCCCTCACTCCATCTCCTGTGCACGCACACGTTCCCTCACTCCATCTCCTGTGCACGCACACGTTCCCTCACTCCATCTCCTGTGCACGCACACGTTCCCTCACTCCATCTCCTGTGCACGCACACGTTCCCTCGCTCCATCTAGTGTGCACGCACACGTTCCCTCGCTCCGTCTCCTGTGCACGCACACGTTCCCTCACTCCATCTCCTGTGCACGCACACGTTCCCTCGCTCCGTCTCCTGTGCACGCACACGTTCCCTCGCTCCGTCTCCTGTGCATGCACACGTTCCCTCGCTCCATCTCCTGTGCACGCACACGTTCCCTCGCTCCGTCTCCTGTGCACGCACACGTTCCCTCACTCCATCTCCTGTGCACGCACACGTTCCCTCGCTCCATCTCCTGTGCACGCACACGTTCCCTCACTCCATCTCCTGTGCACGCACACGTTCCCTCGCTCCATATCCTGTGCACGCACACGTTCCCTCACTCCATCTCCTGTGCACGCACACGTTCCCTCGCTCCGTCTCCTGTGCACGCACACGTTCCCTCGCTCCGTCTCCTGTGCACGCACACGTTCCCTCACTCCATCTCCCGTGCACGCACACGTTCCCTCACTCCATCTCCTGTGCACGCACACGTTCCCTCGCTCCGTCTCCTGTGCACGCACACGTTCCCTCGCTCCGTCTCCTGTGCACGCACACGTTCCCTCACTCCATCTCCTGTGCACGCACACGTTCCCTCGCTCCATCTCCTGTGCACGCACACGTTCCCTCACTCCATCTCCGCGGTGGACGGACCTCTCTCTCGCGTGCGTGTTCTCTCCTTTGGCCGCCGCTCTGTCATTCGTCTCGACCGTCAGCCACCGTCATCAACCGTCCCCTTGTAGTGGCGTGAAAGGTTAGAGCGCTACACTACGAACCCGGCGACCCGAGTTTAGAATTATAAATCTTTATTTAGACTGCTGGAGGAATCCGATGAGCTTTGAAGCTCTTTTTTTCCACACGCGCAGTAGGGGCTAGCGAGTTACAACAACTGACGATACATAACACGACATGAGTGCAAAATAGAGAAAATGTAAGCAAGTCACTAAAAATAAATAATTATAAGTAAAGCATATAAGTTCGATTCCCGCTCACGGCCAACACAAGTGATGGATTGTACGTACCGGTCTTAGGCCTCCCCTAGGTCGACCCAGCCTCAAATGAGTACCTGGTGCGATGTGTAAACATCGCCACTGGAGATACAAAGGTGGCCGGGCTTGATATTGACCGTGCCGCTTCCCCTCGTGTGCTCGCGAAAAGCGCTTGCCCCAAAAGTATTGATCATCAACATGAGAGATCTTTGTCTTTGTTTTTCTCCTCGTGCCGCCGCTCTGTTATCAGTCTCGGCCGCCGGCCATCATCATCATCACCACCGTCCCTTGTGGGTGACGTGTCCTGGCCAAGCCACGCAGACTTTGGGTCAGGAAACCTGCGGCTCAAGAGCTGCATGCCGTGGCCCTTCGGCTGCCCGCCTTTAGCGGCGCGTTTTGTTGGCCCCCTTGCGGGCAGCAGCCGCTTAAAAAAAAACCTGAACGAACTTTATTCGGTTCTTGACACTCTACAATGAGGGAAAAAAGTATTTGATCCCCTGCTGATTTTGTATGTTTGCCCACTGACGAAGAAATGATCAGTCTATAATTTTAATGGTAGGTGTATTTGAACAGTGAGAGACAGAATAACAACAACAAATTCCAGAAAAACGCATGTCAAAATGTTATACATTTATTTGCATTTTAATGAAGGAAATAAGTATTTGACCCCCTCTCAATCAGAAAGATTTCTGGCTCCAAGGTGTCTTTTATAGAGGTAACGAGCTGAGATTAGGAGCACACTCTTAAAGGGAGTGCTCCTAATCTCAGCTTGTTACCTGTATAAAAGGCACCTGTTCACAGAAGCAATCATTCAATCAGATTCAAAACTCTCCACCATGGCCAAGACCAAAGAGCTCTCGAAGGATGTCAGAGACAAGATTGTAGACCTACACAAGGCTGGAATGGGCTACAAGACCATTGCCAAGCAGCTTGGTGAGAAGGTGACAACAGTTTGTGCGATCATTCGCAAATGGAAGAAACACAAAAGAACTGTCAATCTCCCTCGGCCTGGGGCTCCATGCAAGATCTCACCTCGTGGAGTTGCAATGATCATGAGAACGGTGAGGAATCAGCCCAGAACTACACGGGAGGATCTTGTCAATGATCTCAAGGCAGCTGGGACCATAGTCACCAAGAAAACAATTGGTAACACACTACGCCGTGAAGGAATGAAATCCTGCAGCGCCCGCAAGGTCCCCCTGCTCAAGAAAGCACATATACATGCCCGTCTGAAGTTTGCTAGTGAAAATCTGAATGATTCAGAGGACAACTGGGTGAAAGTGTTGTGGTCAGATGAGACCAAAATGGAGCTCTTTGGCATCAACTCAACTCGCCGTGTTTGGAGGAGGAGGAATGCTGCCTATGACCCCAAGAACACCATCCCCACCGTCAAACATGGAGGTGGAAACATTATGCTTTGGGGGTGTTTTTCTGCTAAGGGGACAGGACAATTTCACTGCATCAAAGGGACGATGGACGGGGCCAGGTACCGTCAAATCTTGGGTGAGAACCTCCTTCCCTCAGCCAGGGCATTGAAAATGGGTCGTGGATGGGTATTCCAGCATGACAATGACCCAAAACACACGGCCAAGGCAATAAAGGAGTGGCTCAAGAAGAAGCACATTAAGGTCCTGGAGTGGCCTAGCCAGTCTCCAGACCTTAATCCCATAGGAAATCTGTAGAGGGAGCGGAAGGTACGAGTTGCCAAACGTCAGCCTTGAGAACTTAATGACTTGGAGAAGATCTGCAAAGAGGATTGGGACAAAATCCCTCCTGAGATGTGTACAAACCTGGTGGCCAACTACATGAAATGTCTGACCTCTGTGATTGCCAACAAGGGTTTTGCCACCAAGTACTAAGTCATGTTTTGCAGAGGGGTCAAATACTTATTTCCCTCGTTTTTTCTGGATTTTGCTGTTGTTATTCTGTCTCTCACTGTTCAAATAAACCTACCATTAAAATTATAGACTGATCATTTATTTGTCAGTGGGCAAACGTACAAAATCAGCAGGGGATCAAATACTTTTTTCCCTCACTGTAAACCAGGGTTTACAGTGAGTGGCGGGCACCCCCTGGGGGAGAGAGATGCCCTTCCTGGGGGTGAGAAATGCCCTTCCTGGGGGGGAGAGATGCCCTTTCCGGGGGTGAGAAATGCCCTTGCTGGGGGTAAGAGATGCCCTTTCCGGGGGTGAGAAATGCCCTTCCTGGGGTGAGAGATGCCCTTACTGGGGGTGCGAGATGCCTTACTGGGGGAGAGAGATGCCCTTCCTCGGGGTGAGAAATGCCCTTCCTGGGGGAGAAAGATGCCCTCTCTAGGGGTGCGAGATGCCCTCTCTGGGGGTGAGAGATACCCTCTCTGGGGGTGCGAGATGCCCTTTCTGGGTGTGTGAGATGCCCTTTCTGGGGGTGCGAGATGCCCTTTCTGGGGGTGTGAGATGCCATTTCTGGGGGTGAGAGATGCCCTCTCTGGGAGTGTGAGATGCCCTCTCTGTGGGTGAGAGATGCCCTCTCTGGGGTGTGAGATGCCCGTTCTGGGGGTGAGAGATGCCCTCTCTGGGTGTGAGAGATGCCCGTCTTGGGGGTGCGAGATGCCCTCTCTGGAGGTGCGAGATGCCCTGTCTGGGGGTGCGAGATGCCCTGTCTGGGGGTGTGAGATGCCCTTTCTGGGGGTGAGAGTTGCCCTTTTATGGGGGTGCGAGATGCCCTGTCTGGGGAGCGAGATGCCATCTCTGAGGGTGTGAGATGCCCTTTCTGGGGGTGTGAGATGCCCTTTCTGGGGTGTGAGATGCCCTTACTTTTGGTGTGAGATGCCATTTCTGGGGGTGCGAGATGCCCTTTCTGGGGGTGAGAGATGCCCTTTCTGGAGGTGAGAGGTGCCCTTTCTGGAGGTGAGAGGTGCCCTTTCTGGGGGTGAGAGATGCCCTCTCCGGGGGTACGAGATGCCCTTCTGGGGGTGTGAGATGCCCTTTCTGGAGGTGAGAGATGCCCTTTCTGGGGGTGTGAGATGCCCTTTCTTTGGGTGTGAGATGCCATTTCTAGGGGTGCGAGATGCCCTTTCTGGGGGTGCGAGATGCCATCTCTGGGGGTGCGAGATGCCCTTTCTGGAGGTGTGAGATGCCCTCTCTGAGGGTGCGAGTTGCCCTTTCTGGGGGTGTGAGATGCCCTCTCTGGGGGTATGAGATGCTTTCTCTGGGGATGCGAGATGCCATCTCTGGGGGTGCGTGAGGCCCTTTTTGTGGAAGCGAGACAACCAATTGTCCATTTCGTGAGGTATCCTTACTCGGGCCTTACCTGGTAAAATAAAAACAAATGAAATAGCTAAGTAACTGCAAGTCAATAAAAAATAAATCAACGGACGCTTCTGCACGCGTGATGTAATTTGTTGGCGTTCGCTGGTTACTCTTGGAAACCAACATTGTTTACGATGAGTGAGTTTACAAAGGTATTTTATAGCGTTCTAGGTTGTTACAGATATCGATTAAAATTTCATCGTAGTTATTTGACATTGGCAGATTCATACGCGATTATCCACCAATGGTTCTCACGTACCATATAATTTCACACATTTATAAATCACCTCGCCTACCCCCCGAGGACATTGCCACGTGTGCCCCCGATTTGGACCCACCAATGGAACCCAACTGCTGTGGGCCGATCAACATCCCAAATACTGAAAAAGAATAGCGTGCAAATCACTCAGTTGATATCACGCCCAGAAGCAGCATCAGCAACATCGCCCGTACTCCTGCGATGACGTGGCAGGGACATCTCCTGAACAAAAGAGTCTTGAGACTCGTTGATGCCTCTCCTGAGCACACAGGCCTAGTAGTAGCAGTAGTAATTAGTATCTGTAAGGAACATTCGATTTGCATTATTCAGTGCAGTTTTATATTTATATATGCACAACACACTTGCTCTCGTCAGCCCCTTAAGTTGGACGTGTTTGTTTTCTTGTATTTTGCACTACTGCCATTTTTCTTGTATTGCTTGTCGTTGCAAAGTTCCCATCCGCCCCTACTGGACATTTGTGAAAAGAGCTTAATAGCTCATCGGATTTCTCGCGTATAAGTCAATATTTTGATTGTGATAGTTAATAATTTTGACGGAAATATGATATCTCGATCGTTGAAATATGCCTCAATAATAAAACTTACCTTGCAGAATTACACACCTATGAGCCTCTAAAACGCTACACGTATTGCATTTCCAGATATATAAATTATGCCGTATATAGAAGAAAAAAAAAGGTTGACCTTTGGACATATTGACCTTGTCATTGTAATGTGGAATATCCGCGAGAAGTCAATATGGGCATAACGTCGCCCCATTGCTCATCACGAATCTGGCCGTGAGCGTACAGGTAGTTTCCGACTTACGATTTAGATGCGTTCCGACAACCCCATCGTAAGATCGAAATATCGTAAGTCGGACCATCGTAAGTCGGGAAATACCTGTATTGAGTTTTGACATTTCAGAAGTGCTCACTAGGTGGCGCTGCAGATCAATTTGTAAAACATCGAGTCACTAAAAAGAACAGAATTTACCCTTTCTGGCAATAAAACAGGTGGTGTTGAGGTGTTCAAACACCTAATAGAAACCGTTGGCAAGGAATCACGTGTGCACAAAACACGTGTACTTGTGGTGACCATGCAAAGCAAACATGCTCTGCTAAAATATATATCTGCATTGTCTTTGAAACGGATTGGACTACACCAGAGACACGAGCCTTCTTTAGGGCCCAGTCTCAACCAGTGTTACACCAGAGAACGCCAGAAGGCGAACAGTACAAAGACAATGCCACATATCATCAGAGCATGTTCTTTTGTTTGCATGTTCACCACAAGTACGTGTGTGGTGAATGCAGACGTGATTCCTTGCAACATATTTCTGTTTGGTGTTTTCACATCTTAACACAACTGTTTTATTGCCAGAACGGCTACAACCTATTCTTATACTTTGATACTGGCAAGAAAGGTCCCAGATCGAATCGCTTCGTGTTTTTTTTTTTGCAAAGCACGCGTCAGCAGATGGGACATTCATTTTACAAATACAAAAATAAATTAGATAAAAAAATAGTTTGTCAATGCACACACTTTTATTTGCACTCAAAAGTAGAAAATGAATTATTTTCACCCCAGGAATTAATGACATTTGATGTGCTGAAAAAAAGTGGGTGGTTTGCATAAGTAAAATTAAACATATCGAAGGGAAGCCACTCATTTTTATTCAGCACGTCAAATTGTAGTAATTTCTGCGGTGAAAATAATTCATCTTCTAATGTTGAGTGGAAATAAAAGTGTGTGTTTTACAAAAACAAAAATACAATTATCCCAAACATACAATCACGATACCCATGCACCGAGCGGTGGCGTAGTGGTTAGCGCACTGCCCTACGAACTCTGCAGCGCCAGTTCGACTACGGGCCACGGCTAACATCAGTGGTGGGTGACCAGTGGCGTAGTAACTACACTTACCTCAGGGGGCCCCAATATTTGATCGGTCTCGCACGGTCGCACCTCGAGGCTATTTTATATATCGCGGCTCCTCTTGTCCCATCACATCGTCGTCACTCTCACGGTCTCGAACACTTAACGCTGTCGGGGCGCTCCGTCATCTCAAACTGCAGCCACCACCAACCACAGCTCCGTAGTATGGTGGTTGTCACGGGGCCTCAAACTCGTAGCTGTGGCCAACTTCATCACGCTCGTTACGCGACTGCGGGTGATATTAGAACCGGTTCCTGACAGCACCCTTTGTCAACACCCCCCCCTCGTCCCCCCACTGACCAAGGTGGTGAAGTATGGTCGAAGAATTATCGTTTCCGACACGGCATGACGAGGCCTTCCATCCAACACTGACTTGGCAAAAGGGTCGCTGTAAAAAAAAAACTGCAATTCTTCAACAGCTATATTATCAACATGCGCACGTTCCAACGTTCAACTCTTCACGTGAAAACTAAAGACAACGAAGCCCCGCAGAGATTTCACAGACTGTTGCGCGCAAGTGCTGTTTTTAGCGAGCACTTTTGAAGGCCGGCACCGTGCCACGAGGGAAGGGATGGCCAGGAACCACGCCCGCACGCATTTTGCCTCCCCGAGTGGCGACGTGGACGCACCGCGCGCCAGGTTCTCATCACCCAAGGTTGAGTCGACCCAGGGGAGGGCCCGGGACCGGTTCAGATTAATCGTCACCGATTCGGGTCGCCGGGCTCGTAGCGCGGCACGCTAACCGCTGGGCCGTCAGCACTCTCCCCACACGCAAAAGACGAAGGCATACCCCGCACGCACGCACCGGATGACAAGACGCATGGACAACTCTTGCTTTAAAATACTATGGGGTGGGGCGGGGGGGTGGAAGATGCAGATGGGAAACGTGCGTCCTATTATCCAGGGAACACGGTAACTGGCTCAGCAGCGAATACAATAACGGGAACAAAATGAACTTTAAGCAATTTCTTGCCAGCTACCATTATTTAATGTTTAATGAGCTGCGCGCAACGAGCGCTGGTGATGATGATGATGATGGTGGTGGTGGTAATTGTGATGACGGTAGTTGGTTGGCTGGATAGAACGTTCACGCAAAGTGGAATCACACAGTGGCAGCCAAAAAGAAGGGGACGTGCCGGAGGCGATCATCCAGCCGGGCAGATGGAGGAGCGAGGATAGTTTTGACGTCCTCGAGTCCAGAGCTCGGCGAACCTGTGGCTACGGAGCAGCATGCGGCTCTTGGAGGGACTGCTTCGTGATGTTATTTATTAAGGACCACACCGTCTCGCATTCACGTTGCATTGCCGGCTCTCAGAAAAAAAAGAATTGGCTCACCACGGGAGTCCAGTTTACCATGGCTGTCAAGATTATCGCGAAAGTCCAGAAAAAATTAGATTTTCTTTTGGTTGTTGACCCCTCACCATGGAAGTACAGTTTACCATAGGAGACCAGTTTATCATGGAAATCCAGTTTACTATATGAATGTAGTTTACCATGGGTGTCCAGTTTAATATGGGTGTCCAGTTTACCATGGAAGTCTAATTTACCATGGGAGTGTAGTTCACAATGGAAGTGCAGTTTACCATGGGAGTCCAGTTCACCATGGGAGTCCAGTTCACCATGGGAGTCCAGTTCACCATAGAAGCCCAATCTACCATGGGAGTCCAGTTTACCATGGAAGCCCCATGGAAATCCAGTTTACCATGGGAGTGTAGTTTACCATGGAAGCCCAATTTACCAAGGAATTCTAGTTTACCATGGAGGTCCAGCATGCGAGTTCAGTTTAGCATGGAAGTTCATTTTACCATGGGAGTGTAGTTTACCGTGCAAGTCCCAGACCACAATGTATCTCCTTGTTATTTTGGTTGGCGACCCATGTCTTACACTCAGCAATGCAATGACGTCGAGAGAACGGGAATAGAGGGAGACGTCGTACTGACTCTTTCAAAATAGTGGCCAGATGTTGTTCCTGGAAAAATGATGACCGCCGGTCGAGACTAACCATGGAATGGCAGGCAAAGAATAGGACAATCACCGTCTCACGATGCGTCATTGACTCATAACTCAAAATAATTATCAGCGTCTCTGTGGACATTTTGGTATATACATAAGCTGACAGTATAGCGCCTCAATGTCAACAAACCGAACGTATTCGGTACACAATCTACCGGCCCCACGGCCTCGCAGGAGTGTAGCAATGCCACCGGCATTGAATCAACTCAAGCGGACCAAACGCTGCTGACGCGGGTAAGTCGGAACCGGTCCGTGAGTTTTTCCTGTGCCGAGTCCACGCTGCCGAATGTATTCACTCCCCGGAAGGACCGCGTGAGTGACCGATTAGCACGGTTGGCTATACGGTACGGTGCGAAAGAAGTTCAACGTACATGCGTACAAACTTATGGGTTGTGCAAAGTGGAATACTGCTCGGGTTTTATTTGTGTGTGTGTGGAGAGACAGACACCCCAAGGAGACATATTATTTGCACTTACTCGGCAGAGCGTATCAAATTAATCAAATTCCCCGCTGTAAATTCCAGGAATTATTGTTGTTCGAAATCATCACAGTTCACCGGGACGACGATAGACCTATTATTCTCCGTGGAATATTGGATACAAAGGCTCGGGGATTTTTGATAACGAAAGATGCTTTTAGCACAATAACGATTTAAAAGTACAACGGAGAGAATAACATTCAACAACCCCCCAAAACCCACCCTCTAAAAGAGAGAATATTTTCCATTAAAAGCAGCCATTCCGTATTTAATGTGTAGTGTCGAAGGTCTCTTCTGCCTCACTCTCCCTTGTAGAGGCGTGTGTGTGCGTGTGTGTGAGCGTGTGTGTGCGTGTGTGAGTGTGTGTGAGTGTGTGTGTGAGTGTGCGTGTGTGCGTGTGTGTCTGTGTGTGAGTGCGTGTGTGCGTGTGTGTCTGTAAGTGTGTGAGTGCGTGTGTGTGAGTGCGTGTGTGCCCTGGTGGTCCCCCTCTTTAAGAAGGGGGACCGCACAGACTGTAACAACTACAGGGGCATCTCACTCCTCAGTGTGCCGGGAAAGGTCCTGGCAAGGGTTATTCAACATCGCCTTGCCAGGCACGCTGAGGAGAGGCTTGCGGAGCCCCAATGCGGTTTCAGGAAAGGGCGGTCCTGCACAGATGCCATATTTTATGTCCGTCTGCTACAGCAGAGGTGTAGGGAATTCCAACAAGACCTACATCTCTGCTTTATTGACCTGGTCAAGGCCTATGATACCATCAGTAGGCCTGGGCTCTGGGTTGTTCTTCGTGCTTTTGGAGTCCCTGACCCTCTGCTCACGATCATTAAGGACCTTCATGATGGTGAGCAGGCCCGGGTAAAACTACGTGGCCGGGAGTCAGAGCTATTCCCTGTACACCTTGGGGTGCGACAGGGATGTTCTCTGGCTCCCACAATATTTAACATCTATTTTGATCACGTAGTTCGTGATGCCTTCAACAGCTGTACCGGGGGAATCTCCATTTGGTACAGATATAATGGGAGGCTGATCGATGCCCGGGTGCGGTCAAGGGATGGCTCCCTATTGCTCAACCACGTTATGTAAGCCGATGATTTGGTAATAGCTGCTCATTCAGAGGAGGAGTTGGAGACGCTGCTGCTGAGACTGGAGCGTGCCACTAAGAGATGGGGCCTTTCCATCAGCCCCACCAAAACTAAGCAGCTGCCTGGGTATTTTGTACCATCGGACACTCCACCCCCACAACTCCCATTCGGTGATGGGGCAGTTGTGGAGAGAGTGGAGAGTTTCCCATACCTGGGCAGTGTGCTTATGACCGGCTCCAGTTTAACAGCAGAGGTCTCACTCCGAATCAGTCGAGCGGCAATATCTTTTAATCGGTTGCGTAACGCTGTGTGGAAGCTACCTGGTCTGTCGCTCCACACTAAGCTTCAGGTCTTCTCGGCCACGGTCATTCCCTCCCTTATTTACGCTTGCGAAAAGTGGACCCCCTTAATGGAGCATCTTCGCCGGTTGGAAACATTTAGGCTGGCCTGCCTACGATCCATCCTGGGGTTAACCAGGCTGGATTGTGTGAGGAGCTCACAAATCCTTGAAAGATCTGGGCAAAGTCCCATCGGTGAGCTCCTCCGGCGGACAAGGCTGCGTTGGCTGGGTCATGTAGCCCGCATGCCCAGCCACCGCATGCCGAAACAGCTTTTGTTCGGCCGGATCGAGGGCCTAGACGGGCGCGGCACGGGCTAGAGAAGAGATGAAGTGATGGGGTACAGGAGGACGTGGAGCTGAGTGGACTTGCCGATGACTGGTACCAGCGGTGTCAAGATCGGCCTCTGTGGAGGAGGCTCGTGAAGGACGCTACTGGGCAGTTGGAGGTAGTCGCCCTCCAACAACAATGGAGGGCGGAAGAGTGACGCTCACAACAACGAGCGGAGCGCCGGGTGGCTAAAGTACAGCAGGTTGGCACAGTAGGGGGCATAGGTGGTGCACCAGCCAGTCATCTCAGTCAGTCGATGCGTGGCACCTGGGTCTACCCCGTGACCTCCTGCCAGCGGGTGTTCGACACTTCACGTGGCCTCAAGGTGCACATGGCCTGGCACAAGCGTCGTGGTGACCTCACCGCCACTTAGTGGTGAATGGCGGTTGTTGTGTGTGAGTGCGTGTGTGTGCGTGTGTGCGTGCGCGTGTGTGTGAATGTGTGTGCGCGGCGCACACACATTCGGAGACGAGGTAGTCGCAGGAGGCACCGTCTTTCCTTAATGAAGTTCACGCCACCAACTCCGGCCATCTCTCTCTCTCTCTAACGACCGCGCTGCCGTACGGCCCGGCCCAGACGCGACCCTGCCCGCGTTGCACCGACTGCGTCGACCGAGACAGCCAACAACTGTCCGACCGCGCAATTTATCGAGGGAAAGCGGCGGCGAGACGAGTCCACTCCCAGAACCGGCAGCCCGGAGCTCTCGCTCTCCGCTGCTTTTATTCCCCTCGGAGCGGCTTGGGCTCCGTCCTGGCCGCGCCTCCCTCCTCGAACGCACGATCGGGTTCCAGGGACTTCCAGTTCCTCCGCCATGCCTGCACACCCGCGTATATGCTCGGCGGCGTGTGCGCTAAGTGTCCACCTGCAGGTGCCGCTGCTGTACAGCAGTCAGCGCTGTGTCACGACGAATGTATTCGAGTGCTTCTTTAAAACAACGCGCCACGTCTCTCTCGGCGTTAAAAGCGAGCGGCTCACAATGCAATCGCGCCAGGGTTGACGCAGCCCGCCATCAACATCATTATTATCATCATCATCATCCGTACAGGACCCATAACATAGGTATCAACAGTTGTTGTCCCAGGTATAGCCTTGATCTTTTTTCCTACCTCCCGCCATCGGAATGAGGAATTTCCACCACTGGCTCAGGGCTGTTAAACAGGAGGTGAATAACGTCAATTTGAGCAAGATTTCGCTGTCTTTTAAAGTCGCGGCTTAATAACGACACACTGCTTTGTTCATCCCACTATTTCCCAATCGGAGCAAAACAATTCTGTAGGTTCCATTTGACATTTTTTTCACGGAGGGAATCCGCGGTGTACTCACTCGGGATCGAACCCACGACCTCGCCTGTTGCGCAGGCGAGGTCGTTAACATCTCGCCACCGTGTCCCCCAAATACCATCAACAAGTCTTTAGTGATCAGCCAGGCCTCTGTGATGGGTCCATTTGCATGATAGAATACATTCCTAAAGCAGCTGTAATGTCGACATTGGGAGCGTGGTCCGTTTTAAGTCACACACGCTACTGAAATATCACGGTTGCTTGGTCCAAAGTCACAAATCATCCAAAACGGAAGGCCAGCGGCCGGTGGCAAACAGCACGACTGAAAGTGTACACGGATAAATAAATACATAACGTTGGCGCGTACCGTGAGCTGAGCTAGACTATCGTTAGAATTTGGGAAAGAGACGACGGGCAGGAGGGGAGTCTCGAGTCGAGCTGTGCAGGAAAGAAGCGGACAGAGAAGCGTTGCGACCTACAGTGTGGTGAGTGAGTCGGTGAGCGAGCGTGGGTGAATGAGTGGGTGAATGAGTGGGTGAGCGAGCGAGCCAGTGGATGAGTGAGGGACTGAGTGGGTGGGTGAGTGAGTAAGTGAGTTGTTGTGACCTGCAGTGAGGTGGTGGTTGAACTCAGTGTGGTGGACGAGACGACAGTCAGTCTGGTGGACCGAGTCCTCAACAAGGGTGGATATAAGTGAGTGGGTAAGAGAGTGAGTGAGTGCGTTGGTAGGTGAGTAGGTGAATGAGTGAGTAGGTCAGTGGGTGGCTGAGGGATTGGATGCATGAGTGAGTGGGTGAGCGAGGGACTGAGTGTATGTGTGTGTTGTTGTGACCTGCAGTGTAGTGAATGAGTGGGTGGGTGAGCGAGTGAGTGACTGGATGAGTGAGGGACTGAGTGGGTGAGTGTGTTGTTATGACCTGCAGTGTGATGAGTGGGTGGGTGGGTGAGCGAGTGAGTGACTGGATGAGTGAGGGACTGAGTGGGTGGGCGAGTGTTGTTGTGACCTGCAGTGTGGTGGGTGGGTGGGTGAGCGAGTGAGTGACTGGATGAGTGAGGGACTGAGTGGGTGGGAGAGTGTTCTTGTGATTCGGTGGTGGTTGAACACCGTGTGGTGGATGAGAGGATACAGTCGATGCCCTGGTAAAGACCGAATCCTCAATCAATGGGCGGAGGAATCCATGGGTGAAGTTCCATGGGAACAGTGACAATGGCAGTCGTAGCAACGACAGAGGTGTTTTTGTTTATCCATCGTAACAACAGCTCGAAGTGCCGGTTATCGCGCAACGCCGCCGCCGCCGCTGCGCGCTCCAATGGGGCGCGTGGTGGAGTACTCGGAGTGCGGCAGACCGCACGCCGAAGGTGGTGATTTCATTAGACGATTCACAATCGTGATGTCTCCCGTTGAAAAAGTGGGTGTGGGGCGACGTTCGGCAGCCGATTATTTGTCCTGTCTCTTCGTGTCTCTCCGCGTGCCTTTAATGAACGCTGAAATAATAACCACCGACCCACACCTCCACGAGCTACACCCCCCCTCCCCTCGGCTCGAAATGAAGCGTTACAAAGCTCTACGAAGCACACCGACGCCGAAGCCTCGATTTTTTTTTTTTTGCGGACAATGGGTGAACGCGAAAAGGACGGAGCGTGGCGCTGGGTCGAGAGGAATTGAGTTTGTAGAAAACCTTGGCTGGCTGGCTTGCTTGGCTGCAGCTGGGTTTGTGTCTGCGCGGAGGTGCGCGGTGTTTCTCGCAGCTCTCGAGTCACTCAACACGGGCGCAGCACCGACATCGACTCCAGACAAACACTCTAAACATGGGTTCAGAGTGTTTTGGCTGATACGAATTTCCACGCGATGAGCCGCTTCTTTGAGCTATTAATTGTCGCCAGGTCGCTCCTGAAAAAGAGCAATATAGCTCAGTGAGCCTTATCTGGAAAAAAACAAAAAACACATTTTAGCTTAGATATGTCAGTAATTACCACGTGCTTTGCATGCATTGGCGGTTTTTTTTTACATTAACCTGCGCTGTGGTGGTCTGCGATTATGAATTTAGTTTCATATATAAAACATTTTAAAGTTTATTTTCGTCGTGCATCAAGAGCATCACGATGTCCCGACTTCTCTCCACAGAGCGGGAGCCGTTGAGTCGCGAGTCCAAAACCAGAATGTAGCGCGAAGTGGATAAAGCCTCGATTACCGGCGGACGCCTTCAACAAACTAATGTCACAATATCACAGCTGTCGTCGATTCATGTTTGCAAATGTTTCGATTCCTCATTGTGATACAGTTGTTGTCGTTGTTGTTGTTGCTGCTGTGTTGATTTATATATTTTATTCGTGTCCGTACTTATTTGTTTTGCTTTAATCATCATTGCTCACCGAGGTTACTATCGGTTGGTTTCCGCTCTGATTTCATTTTGCTTCATTGTCATAGTTATTGTCGTCAATGACCACCATGAAGGTCGCTCTTGCTAATGAGACTAAAATCCTGGTCTCTTGAGCTCCCGTCTGGTTTAACAAAATTAGCAAGACACTCTCGAGCCAGGGCTGCGTCGTCCGTGGAGCGCCACGCAGCGTTGAGTTTGCTATGAGATCGCCTCCCTGCGTACGGCACCAGCAGTATGTTCATGGCCTGCTGGCCACGACAGAGAGGGCTTCAGGGGAGAGAGAGAGAGAGAGTTCGTGCCGTGTCGCTGTGCCTCCATCCTCTGTGGAAGACCCACAGACTCCAGTGAATGACTGCCGCTACTGCACGGTCCATCGCGGTCGCAACAGCGTTGCTTCTGTTTGACGCGTGATAGAGGCTTTCGCGACCAATATCATCCGTAGAGTTTTTGGCTGTTATAAATTTGCACGTGATAAGCCACTTCATTGGGCTATCATTTGTGGCCAGGGCGCTTCTGACAAAGAGATATATATAGCTAAATCGGCTTTACCTGGTAAAATAACAAATAGTTTAGTTCAAAAAGAGTTTATAATTTAGATTTATTTGGATAATACAAGTTTATTTTGGGTTAGATCGCGTAAATATATAAATGTGTCGTTAAACTCGCCACCACCCGACACAGCCAACTAGTGAGGGTTTTTGTCACGTAAACAGAACGTGCCAACTCATCACTAGTACAGCACACCGGTGTGTTGGAGAGCCAAGCCACAACATTTACAATCTGTTCGCCAGTAATTACAACTAGCCTCATCAGGCAACAGCCACATTAGTGGAGAAGTCCAGCTGTTTATTTCCTTACATAGAGGGGTAGATGTGATGCCAACACTTTTGTGCTCTTCTTGCTCAAAGTGTGTGTGGGGGGGGGGGGGTATTAATGAATCAACGTACATTATGCATGTGCATTATGCGAGCCCCTTGATCTTGTACTTCCTGTCCGTTGTGTGTACTAAGATAGCCGTTTATAATAAAGGTTTTTGGGTTAGATCGCGTTTATTTATAAATGTGTCGTAACCCTCCACCACCCGACACGGCCAATCAGCAAAAAAAGTGTCACGTTGACAAAAGACAAATAATTCACTACTTTAGCCCACCGGTGTGTTGAAGAGTGAATCCACATTTACAGTTTTAGCCCACACCGGTGGGCTAAAGTAGTGAATTATTTGTCTTTTGTCAACGTGACACTTTTTTTGCTGATTGGCCGTGTCGGGTGGTGGAGGGTTACGACACATTTATAAATAAACGCGATCTAACCCATAAACCTTTATTATGAATAATATTGGTCGCGAAAGCCTACGTGTTAAACTAAGATAGCCGTACCAACCGTGGCGGCTGTCTTTAATTCCTCCGGGATCCGGTTTGAGATTCTCGGATGGTGATAGCAGCGCGATCCCAGAGGGCGGATCGGGACTCGTGTCGGGGACGGGGTACACGCACCTCCGATTAGCACGGTTGGCTACGTATACGGTGCGAAATAAGTCCAAAGCACGTACATACATATTCAGGTCTTGGTTGATGAGTAGGTTGCCTTACGCCGATAATTCAATGGTCTAAGCCACCCTAACAACCTTTCAGGAAAATAGCAAATAGGACGGGTTGCCACCTCTGTGGAACAAAACAAACGGGGACATACCAGGAGAATGATATCTCATAATATCAGAATAGGGGGAGAGGGAACATGGGAAATGGCTGTCTTGAGTGATGTATCGGTATTATTATCGTTACGCAAATGTCGAACACGTGGTTTTTTGTTTACCATGCCGGTAAGACTTACAGATTATTCCCAGGACAGCTGCGACCTCAACAAGGGGATGATCCCTGGGAGAGCCAGGACAGGTGGCATCCCGAAAGCGAGTTCCTGAAGATGAGCTGCCGGCAACGGAGCAGATGGCCAAGCGCCGTACGGAGTCACACGCGCGCGCGCTCGCAGATGCATCAAAGCCGGCGTGCATCGCGGGCTAATTGGTGGTACAGCGCCGCGCGTGTTCCGCAAATAACTTCGCGCGCGTTTGAAGAGCTCTCGTGTCGCATTGTGACGTACGAGCGGACACTGATTTTGATTGGAGCGAGCTGCCGCTCGGTGCGAGTGCGTACGGTGGCGTCGCCTCTCGCGTGCGGCTGCGGGGTGGATTCGTGACGTGTGACTGGCGGGGAGAGGGGGGGGCAGGTCTCTCTCAAGCAGTGGATAGAACATAGTGCGTTGTCTTCGTGCTGTTCGCCTTTTTAGCGTCATCTGGTCTAACACTGTTTGAGACTAGGCTCTAAAGAAAGCTGTCTGGTGTTGACCAATCGGTTTCAAAGACAATGCATATACTCTCAGTGCATGTTTTTTTTTGTGCATGTTCACCACAAGTTTATGTGGTTAATGCAGACATGATTCCTTGCAAAGGTTTCAGTTTGGTGTTTTAATATCTCAACACCTGTTAATTATCTCACTAGCCAGTTGTCTCACTTGCCAATTGGGTCACTAGCCAGGAAGGGGAAAAACCCCTATTATCATAATTTAATACTGGCAAAAGAGGTCTCATGATATCCACATGACTGCCTGTAATCCTCCAGTGCTGTGGAGACAGCAGCGAGGTGTTGGTCGATCACCCCAAAAGATGGTGCGTGAAACTCCCGTCCTACCCATGGGTAGAAATCGAGAACGTATCACTCTACTCTGGCTCGCCAGAAGATGGCAGTACAGCAAGTGGAATAATCGCCATGTGTTGCTATCTGTATGGGGGATAGAGTGTTGCCCAACCACACTCTTGGGTTTTCTCCCGGTCTTCCGGTTTGCCCCCACACTTGTATAATAAACGCTCATTATTAATTGGCTGCACGAACGTTAAAATTAATAAATAAAATGTAAGACCCTCCTGAAAGTGTCCTACGACTCAGTGTGGCTTTGCTGGATCAATACGTAAATCATTATTATAGCCTGATAGAGGCTATAGGGTGATCTTTGTATTTGTGTGCGTGAGCTTGTGCACAGTGAGGTATGAAAGATAAGGAGACTCTGAAAGGCATGGTGAGAAGTTTGATCTGGAGGTGGCGATGGATCTACAGTTGACAATGGATATGGAGGTGGTGATGGATCTGGAAGTGACAATGGATCTCAAGATGACAATGGATCTGGAGGTGACAATGGATCTCAAGGTAACAATGGATCTGCAGGTGACCATGGATCTAAAGGTGATGATAGATGTAAAGGTGATGATGGATCTGGAAGTGACGATGGATCGGGAGGTGACAATGGATCTGGAGGTGGCGGTCGACCTGGAGGTGGTGATGGATCTAAGGGCTATGAAGACAGAGAAATTAGTCAGACAGTGGACCCCAACTCATAGCACAAACAACTCGGATTATGAAATATAAGAGGTCTCGTTAACATCACCTTCTACACTGAAACTGCCTCTGTGCCAATTGCCACAGAGGCAGTTGCTAGTGACCCAATTGGCTAGGGAGACAACTGGCTAGTGAGACAATTAGCCAGTGAGACAATTGGCAAGTGACTAGTGAGCCCATTGTCTAGTGAGCTAATTGGCTATTGAGCCAATTGGCCCGTGAGCCAATTCTTGACCTCGCCCAGAAAAACCGCAGCCGACTATGTTACTCACTCACCAAGCGCTATATGCAGGTTCAAATCCTACTTTGTCTGCGGAAAATGATGCAACACTTTGGGGAACAAGAGATTTGCGAATTGGCGAGGGTCGGATTCCCAGTGATGCAGGGCTTTGTCTTAAGGAGCTTAAATGCGTTGCTCCGCAAGATGCCGGCTGGCTCGGTGGATCTTCCCAGAACATAAAAAACCCTCCACACAGCAGTTCTCGCCTGCGGCACTTGGCAACTTTAAAACTTCTGCCCCTCCACGCGGGATGTTTTGATCACAGTCCCAGTTCTCCACGAGGAGGACGTTCTTCGTGGCAGCTGTCGGCCGGGAATTAGCGCCGTCGCCGCTCGGGAATCCGCGCGGCTCGCAGCGAGAAAATCATCCCCCGGCCTGTCTCGGACGTTCGAGTCGATGGGGTGTAATGGTCGGTAGTACTCACACGTCTGTTCCCACTCACACGTTACTATGCATCGGCTCTCTCTCACACAAAGATAGACAAAGACAAAGATCCCCCGTATAGCCTTAACAGACTGTAGGGGCAAGTGCTGTTAGCGATCACCTATGAAGGCCGGAACGGTACACGAGGGGGTGGGTGGCCAGCACCACGCCCGACCGCCTTTGTCTCCCTAGTGGCAATGTTTACACACCAAACCAGGTACTTATTTCAGGCTGAGTTTACGTACGAAAGGCCCAGGACTGGTTAAGATATTCGTCGCTGATGTTGGTCGCGAGACGGAATCGAACTCGAGTGGCCGAGTTCGTAGCGCAGTGAACTAATCACTTCACAAATGATGTTAGCGAGCACCTATGAAGGCCGGCACGGCACACGAGGGGGTGAGTGGCCAGCACTGCGCCCGGCCGCCTTTGCCTCCCCAATGCCGATGTTTACACATCGCACCAGGTACTCATTTGAGGCTGAGTCGACCTAGGGGAGTCTCAGGACCGGTTCAGATAATCTTTACCGGTGTCGGCGGCCGTGAGCGCGAATCGAACTCGGGTCGCCAGGTTCGTGGCGCAGCTCGCTCACCGCTACGCACACTCAATGCGCGCTGTTTGAAAATGATCCTCAGATGGCTCAGATGGTCAGAGCAATCCCCAGGGTTCAGCCACTGCCCGTGATGAAACCGGGTTCTCAAGTGCAGTAAGCTGATGGTCTCAGCGTAGTCACCAATGACTCACGTAGACACCCATAGACTCACATAGAGACCCAAAGGTGCGCATACACACACGGATTCGCATGGACTGAGTTGTGATTAAATCCGGTTCTCGGGTGCAGTGAGTTGATGGTCCCAGCACATTCACCTGAACAATTCTCATCAAATTAGTTTTTTTTTTGCGTGACTCAATACCAGTTCTGATCATGACAATTAATGTGTGAGTTAATGCCATCTGATGATAAACAATGTATGTGTAGCAGTTTGTGTTTGAGATAAAAGCAGTGACGCGGAAGGGGTCGCAAATGTCACGCTAATAGTGATAATGTAGTTCTGTCGCATCTACTTCTGCGGGCAATTCTCCAGCAAACGGGGGTGATGACGCATTGTTTTGCGAGTCCTGAATGGACACTTTATCTCATCGCATTATTTCCAAGCCGTACTGACCAACGTGGTGAAGTATGGTCAAAAGTATACCACACCCCCCCCCCCCCCCCCAAGCAGTGGATTGCTAAATGCGCTGGTCAGCCTTGCAAAAATTGGCATTAATAAATAATGCACATGTATATTATGTTGCTATTTCAGATTATGAAACACAATGATATGTATACCAAAAATAAGACTCGTGCCCAAAGCTGTGTACAGACACACGTTTAGTTACAAGCCGTGAATAGGTCACGTGTAATTGAGAGAGAAATGTGTGTGTGTTTTAAAGAGCTTGGTGATTCCTGACTTAAAGCTTTCGTGACTGGAGGAATTCATATTCTTGGGTCTTTCGGTAAAGTCACGTAGATAGAAAATAATAATACAAATTAAATATCACGACGTTTCGATCGCAACACAAGCAATCGTCATCAGCAGATTGCTTGTGATGCGATGGAAAGGTCGTGATATTTTATTTTTTCTTATTTTTTCTATCTACGTGACTTTACCGAAATACCCAAGAATATAAGCTTGGTGATTCATATACAGATCGTTAATAAACATTCAGAGAAGCATAAGCGTCTATTATACTCGCGGCAATTGTTACGTTAAACGACTACATTTTTTCATGCCAATGGTAACCTGGTGGCTCAGTGGTAGCGCGAATGATCGGCTCTGGGGCCGGGGGGAGGGGTTGACTCAGCCTATCATCTATTCGGGGTCGATAAAACGGGCACCAAGTTTGTTAGGGATGTTAACAGTGGTTCTACTATGGATAGACTCGCCCATTCCCCCCCCCCCCCCCCCCCCGCCAACGGAATGTGGAATTACCACCGTTGGCTCTGCAGGGCTGTCGATGAGAGATAAGCACTGCCTCAATGCCCATGAGATGTTCACTAGCTCGTCCGGTTCCAGAAGGTCGTGGGTTCGATTCCGACCCAGAAGCCTGCTGCTGTATATTCGGTGTTTGCATGTTCCCTCTCTCTCCTCGTGGTCGCGTGGATTGTTCTCCGGGGTTGTCCACATTTAGAAACACGCGTTTGTAGAGTAATTAGCTGCTATCGATTTCCACGTGATACGCCACTTCGTTGAGCTGTCATTTGTGGCCAGGTCGCATCTGAAAAAAAGAGCTACGTAGCTCAGTGGGCCTCACCTGGTAAAATAAAAGTCGTTCGAGTTTTAGATAAGTGTGAGAAGGAACCCACTCTGAACATTTCACTTTTATAGCAATCGGCGTTAAGAACAACACGTACCCGGGAGACTGCCGTGCTGTGATTGCTCGCAGACTGCACTTGGGATCCAGAGGTTGCGAGTTTGATTTGATATCCCGACAATCGCCAAATGTTGTCAAATCTCCCCACCCACCCACGCCCCCCCCCCCCCCCCCCCCCACGGATGCATCCACTGAGTGGTAGAAAAGGGCTCACTGCAGCTCGTCGCTAGGGAGGTCGTGTGTGGTGGAGTTAATTGTGCATACTCCCACCTTCTCCAATACATCTAATCAGTGAGGAAGAGAAGACCAATATACCCACTAGGAGGGCTCTTTGGAGTGGCTGAAGACGACCGCTTGTGTTGGGATCGAAACGTCGTAGTTTTTTTTGTTATTTTGGGTTATTTTCTTTGAACCTATCTACGTGACTTGACCGAAAGACTCAAACAATATGAATTCCTGCAGTCACGAAAGCTTTAGGTCAAGATTTTTACAACAAAATAATTGATAGTAAAATATTTTTTATTAGAAAAAATAATGTCTCATCTCCAGCTGCATGGTGAGACGGTGCCCTGATTATTATTAATTCAAATGTGCTCTCGGCAGACGCCACGAGATGAGTATATCTCCACGCAGAACTCTCCCAGCCAGCAGTGCACCACCCCGTGGAGGGAATGGCCTTAAATAAAAAAAATAAAAAAAACATCTAAGTACAAATTGCAGAAGCATATCCATGCTGAATACTTTTTTTCCAGCGCGAGTTAAAGGTTAGCATCGGCAGATTCTCAGCTCTGGCCCTTGGGGGTTGCATGATCAGCGATAGGAATGCTAAGGAGAGGAAAAGGGAAGCAAGTCATAATAATAACAACGACATATCTAAATACAAATTCTCTAAGTACATACATCATGGGCGGATGAAACCCTGATTCGAAAGCCGGATCTCAGCCGTCTGACACCCGAATCATCTTTTGAAAAGTGCACAGAGAGTGTGGACGTGCGTGCGTGTGTGGCGGCAGTGTAGCGGTTAGCGCTACGCTGCGCTACGAACCTGGCGACCCGGGTTCGATTCCCGCTCACGGCCAACATTACCAGTGACGATTATCTGAACCGGTCTTGGGCCTCCCCTAGGTCGACTCAGCCTCGAATGAGTACCTGGTGTGGTGTGTAGACATCGTCACTGGGGAGACAAAGGCGGCCGGGCGTGGTGTTGGTCACCCACCCCCTCGTGTTCCGTGCCGGCCTTCATAGGTGCTCGCTAACACCACTTGCCCCTACAGTCTGTTAAGGTTATACGGGGATCTTTGTTTCGATTTAAAGCTTTCGTGACTGCAGGGATTCATCTTCTTTGTTCTTTCGGTAAAGTCACGTAGAATAGAAATAAATTAATAAAGTAAAATGCAGAACACATTATTTATTTATAAAATAAAATATAAAAATTTTCATTTTTATTTTATTATTTTATTTCAATTCTACGTGACTTTACCGAAATAACCAAGAAGAGGGTCTTCGTCTTTGTTGGGAGAGGTGGCGCAGCGATTAGATCACTGAGCTACGAACCCGGCAAACGCGAGTTCCATTCCCTCTCACGACCAACATCGGTGACGAATATCTGAAGCAGCCCTGGGCCTCCCGTAGGTCGAACTCAACCTTAAATAAGGCGGCAGGGCGTGGCGCTGTGATCAGCGCACTGGAAACTCGAGTTCGATTCCCGCTCAGGGCCAACCCAGATTTGAACCTCGGATCTCAGCAATACCGGCTCGGTTACTCTGACCCCGTACAGAGCCACCAAGGCCAACTCAGTGCGATGCTCGTGAACATGAAAGGCATCCCACAACAATGAATATACAAAGCACTCGGCTATTGCAGAAGGCAATCAGAGCGGCGTGGAGTAGCCGCGGCCGTGGTGATGGCGTGTGACAGAGTCTGACAGCACGGATTTCAGAGCACGCGGCCAACGCTGCATAATTGAACACAAATATCCAGGGGACGTGGATCACGTTATTGGCATTTCACTTGCTCCGTATGACGCGCTGTCGTGTAATTTGACGTGAACTTTGATATCGGTGGTTCTCAACTTCTTTTTTGGCCACTCTTTTACCGCCCTTGTTGAATTTCGTTTCGACCGAGTAACAACCCCCCCCCCCCCACCATCACCTTGCCTGACCTGACATGGTTCTGATAAATACATGTATGGATAATGAACATCAATATTTTGAACCCGACTTTCCATTCTGTGAGGCAGTGCCGGATTATCCTCGTAGCAAAAGTAGCTACATATGTAGCTACGCGACCCGCACTTTCAAGCTATCAATTCCGGTTCAGTGATTCTGCACTTGCTCTATTACTATAGTACTATACCGCCTTCAACTTTTATGAACGACTGGGTGTTTAAGGTTATCGATTTGTCGTGTTATCTGGATGTATAGCAAGTAAAAAATATACAATTACTTTACTATGCATGTAAAAAAGGCGTGTGTTTTAATACTTACGTTTATTTTTTTTATTTAGGGCCCCTTTGTAACATATACTACAGGCCCCGCACTAGCTTAATCCGGCACTGCTGTGAGGTATTCTAACTTAGCAAAGTAACTGCGAGCGAATTAAATCAACGGACGTTGTGCACGCGTGATGTGATTAGCTCTTGGACAGCCCGCATTGTTTGCCATCGGCGAGTTCAAAGAGGTATTTGATATCGTCGCCACGTGGATTTAAAATTGATCGTAGTTATTTTATGGTCGCAGTTTTCACACGCGATCATCCACCAGTGACTCTCACGTATGATACGATTTCACACATTTATAAATCATCTAGCGTAACATCCTGGGGCATCGTCACGTGTGACCTCTGGGGATCCGCGTTCCTCCGGTTGAGAACCCCTGCCCTACGTCACGCGTCGACTTTGTTGTTGTTGCTGCTGCTGCTGCTGTTGTTGTTGTTGCTTTGACGCTGATTGCGATTGATCTTAAAATACATTTCTAATCTCTCGGCTCGCGATCTGAAGATTGCAAAGGCATATCCTGGTCGGGATTTGACGCAGTCCATCATCGCGCTCGGGGTCAATAAAATAAGCACCACGTTTTGGGGAAGCGAACAGCGGCTGCCCTGTATTGGGAAACGCATCCTCGCCACAAGAATGAGTAATTTCCAAAAATTGAACCCGAGCCTGTAGAAGCGGGAGATATAAACACCGCCACCTTGCTTCATAAAAAAAACCACAACGTAAATAAAGAAAGTTGATGATATGCAGGGATACCTTGCGGGTCAACTACGCGGGCGATGCGAATTCAGCAAGAAGCTGTTACCGCCTGCAGCCACTCAGGAGGGCGTGCGGGAAAGGCGTTTTCACTTTGGGGAGAAAGAACGAGCGAGAGAGAGAGAACGAGAGAGAGAGAGAGACACACACACATATAGCCTTGCAGCGGAATTAGTATTCAGGATGTGGAGTGCCTCTCGAGCAGGGCTGGCTCGAAACCAAAATTACAGCGTGTGCCAGCAGAAGGCAAATGATCTCGGCGTGGGATCGTTCCATACGTGATGTTTCTCCTCTGGACGTGCTCTCTTAATTGCACATCGGCCCTTTACGCACCGCGAGAAATGGCATTATTAACTTGTGGTGTGTTCGCTTGCCCTTATTAAGATCTCCGCGGAGAAACCGGTAGTGGTGGTGGTGGTGGCGGAGGGGTGGGCTCGTGACCGTGACACGGATTCCTCGTCGGTCTTGCTCTCTCCGCTGCCGGATGAAGGCGGAGTCGACCGGATGCGGCGACCCATCGAGCTCCTGCTCCGATTGGCATTGCGGCAGTGGTGCTCATCTCTTGTCCACAGCCGTGAGCAAGCAGTGGGCATTCCACATTACTATGACAGAATGTGATACTCTCCACAGGACAACCACTGTTTGAATTCCCCACAACATTATTTTATCGACCCTCGCAGGGATCATAGGCTGAGTTACCTGCCCCCCCCCCGCACCCAAAACAACTTATGAACTCGCGACCTTTCCATTGTGAGCGGATCACTCTACCGCTGAGCCACCTGTCCCGCATACGAGCTGGTTGGATCCCTGCCTGTGGTTGACATCCTCTCTCAGACTCGTTCCTTACCTAGGCTGCCACTCTGTTGCTCATCTGGACCACCGGCGATCATCCCTCCAAAGCACGTATCCTTCCCAAACACACACAACACACACACTTGTTCTTAACAGTCTATACTAACTCTCTAATTTGCAATCGTCCTTTGGTCCATGCTTTCATTTTCCCGTCAGTGTAATTTCAAGCATTGGACTATCCGTGCCTCTCTACCTTATACGTTTATTCTATTATCTGTCAAATTCCAATGTTCCTGAGTTGTACGTTGCGGCAGATAATGCCCCCTCGCAAAGACTTTTCTGTTCAGTTGTTCTTGTTGTGTTGCTGTTAACGAGCAAGGTCACTCTCTCCTAAAAGCCTGCCTGTCATATGCCGTGCCATTCTATCATTTATCCTTGGTGTACAGTGAGGGAAAAAAGTATTTGATCCCCTGCTGATTTTGTACGTTTGAACACTGACAAAGAAAAGATGAGTATATAATTTTAATGGTAGGTTTATTTGAACAGTGAGAGACAGAATAACAACAACAAAATCCGGAAAAACGCAAGTCAAAAATTTTATGAATTGATTTGCATTTTAATGAGGGAAATAAATATTTGACCCCTCTGCAAAACATGACTTAGTACTTGGTGGCAAAACCCTTGTTGGCAATCGCAGAGGTCAGACGGTTCTTGTAATTGGCCACCAGGTTTGCACACATCTCAGGAGGGATTTTGTCCCACTCCTCTTTGCAGATCTTCTCCAAGTCATTAAGGTTTCGAGGCTGACGTTTGGCAACTCGAACCTTCAGCTCCCTCCACAGATTTTCTATGGGATTAAGGTCTGAAGACTGGCTAGGCCACTTCAGGACCTTAATGTGCTTCTTCTTAAGCCACTTTTTTGTTGCCTTGGTCGTTTGTTTTGGGTCATTGTCATGCTGGAATACCCATCCACGACCCATTTTCAATGCCCTGGCTGAGGGAAGGAGGTTCTCACCCAAGATTTGACGGTACATGGCCCCGTCCATCGTCCCTTTGATGCAGTGAAGTTGTCCTGTCCCCTTAGCAGAAAAACACCCCCGAAGCATAATGTTTCCACCTCCATGTTTGACGGTGGGGATGGTGTTCTTGGGGTCATAGGCAGCATTCCTCCTCCTCCCAACACGGCGAGTTGAGTTGATGCCAAAGAGCTCCATTTTGGTCTCACCTGACCACAACACGTTCACCCATTTGTTCTATGAATCATTCAGATGTTCATTGGCAAACTTCAGACGGGCATGTATTTGTGCTTCCTTGAGCAGGGGGACCTTGCGGGCGCTACAGGATTTCAGTCCTTCACGGCGTAGTGTGTTACCAATTGTTTTCTTGGTGACTATGGTCCCAGCTGCCTTGAGATCATTGACAAGATCCTCCCGTGTAGTTCTGGGCTGATTCCTCACCGTTCTCATGATCATTGCAACTCCACGAGGTGAGATCTTGCATGGAGCCCCAGGCCGAGGGAGATTGACAGTTCTTTTCTATTTATTTCATTTGCGAATAATCGCACCAACTGTTGTCACCTTCTCACTAAGCTGCTTGGCAATGGTCTTGTAGCCCATTCCAGCCTTGTGTAGGTCTACAATCTTGTCCCTGACATCCTTGGAGAGCTCTTTGGTCTTGGCCATGGTGGAGAGTTTGGAATATGATTGATTGATTGCTTCTGTGGACAGGTGTCTTTTATACAGGTAACAAGTTGAGATTAAGAGCACTCCCTTTAAGAGTGTGCTCCTAATCTCAGCTCGTTACCTGTATAAAAGACACCTGGTAGCCAGAAATCTTTCTGATTGAGAGGGGGTCAAATACTTATTTCCCTCATTAAAATGCAAATCAATTTCTAACATTTTTGACATGCGTTTTTCTGGATTTTGTTGTTATTCTGTCTCTCACTGTTCAAATAAACCTACCATTAAAATTATAGACTGATCATTTCTTTGTCAGTGGGCAAACGTACAAAATCATCAGGGGATCAAATACTTTTTTCCCTCACTGTACTTTCAATAACAGCCCGAGGTATAGACATCCTCTGATGAGTTTTTTCTTACAATTGCGCTCCTCAGCCAGATAATCTCCGATTGTTGAGTCCACTTGTTGTATAACCTTTTGTCTTGTCCCCCATTCATCATGAGCCCAACTTTATAGACGTCTTCATTAAGGGATAAAAAAAATTAAGCATACTCAGAAAGAGGGCTTCCACACCATTGACTGAAAATTCGTGGATGCGACTCGAGGTGTCAGCTCCCTGTTGATGGTTGCACACAAATCACCAATTGCTGCACTGAAGAAAAAAATACTTTCAATGTTGTTTTGCCACTTCACCTGGAGGAGATCGCAGCTCAGAAACGTAACAATGTCGCTTCGATTGACGTGTGATGAACACATTAGCAGGGCATTGACAAGGAGCGCCTCGAATGTGGATGAGGGTCCTGTTAAAAATGACGTCAAAAGTAGCTCTATGACATCATCTTCCGAGGGCATTCTCTCACACAACGTGGTGCACAGCGAGCTGCGAGAGTTCCCAATGAAAATGTGACGCCAATAGCACGACTGGAATATAATTGGAGATTTTTTTTTTAAAATACAAGGTTAAACTTGATAATAAAATAAAAAAGAGGTTCTTCCAAATTCAAATATTTAAGGTTATGAGCGTTTGTGTGGAATTGCTACACCGTGGGGTTGTGAGAGGTGGCAGCAGCTTGTGGAGGTCTTCATCCAACAGTGGATTGAGCATTGCTGCTGGTGATGATGATGATGAAGGTTGTCCATGTTCCAAATTAAACCATGCATCAATAATAAATGTAGGGCTTAATTCCAGCCAAAGCTGTCTGGGGCTGAGCTCCAGAAAATATCCCCCATCCACCCCGCCCCCCACAACCCCCACTTGTCGGGGGTTCGGAGGGGAGGGGCGGTGCGGTGTCTGGGGAGTTTGGAGTTGGGGAGACACCCCAGAAAATATAAAATGAGAAATTTAGTCCTGAATAGGTGGACGACGTTTGAAATGTCCATGACCTGACAAGGTAGAGGATTAATTATTTCTACGTTGAATTTGCTGGGACTAGAATGGCACCAGCCAATACCACCTTGGAGTTTAATCATATTTGAATTGTATTATTTAACGATTATTTGACGTGTAAATTCACGTTCTCAAATATTTATTTTCAAATCGGTTTACGTCGCGTGAACAACTCCATCCTCGGCAAAAAGCAACCGCGCTGAGCGGCGTGGCGAAATATGGTCAAAATCAACCCTCACGTGACCGACACGCTGTGCGGAAGCCCTCCTTATCGAGCATCGGATTGAAAACGACTGTGATTCATTGATATTACTATGATTCTAATAATAATTGAAACAATAATCTAATGGTGTATGCACGTTGCAACCCGATTTTCCGCCGTCATTCATTTAACCCAGGACTCCCTTTTGGTCTAATTAGCCGATTAGTATGCTCTTAAACAAACATCATCTGTCGTATTGTGTTTAGTATCATAATCATCATCATCCATGATCGATCCACTGATGTAAAAGCATGCAGATAACATACGCGCCTCTCAATACGGTCTCATTTAATCATCATTTGCACAAACTCCCAATTAAGGCAGCAATCTCTATTCCCCCTGTGACGTATGGCCATGTGCGCTAAACAGCTGCGTGCATAACGCTGTGCACATCTTGATCATTCATCTGCTCTGAATTATGTGCTTTTACACACCTCCTCCTCTCTCTGGAGTGTTTTTTTCTTAATTAATTCTATCTGAAAATTATCATCATCATCAGCAGCAGCAGCAGCCTCGGTCAGTCCACTGCTGGATGAAAGTCTCCCCAAACCGCCACTGCCACCTCTTATAATCTCGCGATGCAACGATCCACCTCAGCGCTTGCACCTGAACTGATTCAATCTCTCCATCTCACCTCGGTGGCTCCATCCACCAATGGATGAAATCTTCTCCACGCCATGTCGGTCATCGTGTCTACTTTACCACACTTCACCACGCTGGTCGGTGAAGGGTGGGGGTTGGGGGGTGGTGGGTTCTGATATCACTCGCCACTGACGTGAGTGTGTGGCCGGGAATCGAACTCGGCTGGCTGGGTGAGGAGCGCTGTGCGCGAACCAAAGCGCCACCACTCCCACATTATTATGTTCAACAACAAAAAAAATGCGTTGTTGTCGCGGTTGATTGCAGACAAATGCGTTGTTTATGTTTTTAACTCTGAATTCGCTGGTTGCAAAAAATATTTGTAATAACAGGCTTTACTCTTTGTGGCAATAAAACGGGAGGTATTAAGATGTTCAAACACCAAATATAAACTTTTTTGCGAGGCATTAAGTCCGCATTAACCACACTTAGTACTTGTGTAAAAAAAAACATGCAAGCAAACACGCTCTGATAATATATGCATGGTCTCTGAAGCACCGCCTTCTATTTTTCACCAATTTGATACTGGCAAAAATAAAAGGTCCCATAAATATATATCTCCATTCGCTATTATGCAATGCAATCTCCCCCTGGGGTCTCCCTTGACAAGGCCGTTTTCTCAATAGGCTCTCCATCTGCTTACACAATAAAGGTCCCATATTTCCATTCCCCAGGTGTACCCTCACACTGGGGAGGGAGGATGCAGGCGATTTAACATGACACCGACAATGGACGGTGTCTCGACACCCCAGATTCGTGGGTTAACGACGATCGTCAGCTCCATCGCCGACACACGCACAGACTCGCACGCGTGATAGTTGAGATGATGATGATGTTGGTGATGATGATGGTGACAGTGATGATGATCTTATACACTGAACAGAAGGGTAATTAATTAAATTAAGGTCGTTTCACTCGTTTAATTATGATGATGATGATGACCACGATGATTAGGTAAACGTTCTGGAGAATTTGACCAATTTTATCCCTCTGCTACCGCGCCTGTGTTATCGCGGTCGTACCCCGCGGTGCTGTCCGACGTTTCGCTGCAAGGTGCCGGGAGCTTCTCAAGGAACTGGCATTTTATAATCGGGGCCCCCCGGAGCCGCGAAGCGTCGGACATCACGGAGAGGCAAAAGACACCGTCGCGCGTGTCTCGTCGTAAGAGAGCCAGCGTCTGCGTCACGCCACGTGTCACATTTCATTCAGTCCGGTTTACCGAACGAATACGTGACACAAGGTCACACTTGTTGCACACAGAGTGCTTTGCCAAACAATGAGCCACAGGAGGTTATTTTTGCCGATCTCGTCAAGGAGCATGAACTGCCTCGCGAACACTCCGTGTCATCATCGGTGCAGCAGCAGCAGCAGCGGCGGCGGCGGCGGCGGCTTTTGGCAAGCCCGTTGAAAAAACACGATCACCGCGTAATGCTTTCAGATGCACTACTGTGGCCTTCTGGAACGCTCTTCCTTCCGACATCAGGAAGCCACTGAAGCTGTGCACTTTTGAGTCATCGTCGAGATTGAAAACTAATTTCTTTACAAACCTCTTTTTGTGTTTAGTTTGTTGTCCTTCCTCCGCACCTCCGATGAGCACGGTTGGCTACGTACGGTGAGAAAGAAGACGTGATTTTGACCGATTATACTAAAAGGTAGAGGGGGCTTGTATAGAACACAGCGCAGATTACGGCCGATGGTCAAGAATAATGACGAAGTGGCTGCAGAGGATTGATTGGAAACGCATTTCTTTAAGACAGATGCTTGATAGTTCAAATACATCCGAGGACCAACGCTCGTCGAAAAGCGTTCCTGGAAGGCATGCGTATGCATGCTTTTTTCTTCCTTGCACTTACAGCGGCAGGGAGAGTTGCCGATTGGCGCTGCGACGTCTTCAGCATTCCGGACATATTTCCATCGAAATATTGACTGCAACGCCGTCTCTTCCAGAACGCTCGCTGTGAACGTGGAAAATCAACTGCCGCTCATCGCCTCACTTGACTCTCCACTTAAACTCAAGGAGGTTCAAGGCAACGCTCTCCCGAAAGCGACGTGGCCCTGCGCGTGCTCTCGCGCGCACCCGAGAGGAATGCGCTCCGGCTCGGAGTCAACGGTGACGGCGCGCTCCGTACACGCTGAGGATGACGCGCTCGGACGATTGGCAATTCACATTGCGAATGCGTTTTACGCGCGACCGTCATACAGTTAAAGCGCCAGATATGCAAGGCAAATACATAAATGTGTTTGTTGATGTTTTTTTATATATGTGTGTGAGTGTGTGAGTGGACGTCAGCCCAACGTAGCCACAGAGCCACGTGGCAGCCGCTTCCTCGTCCAGCACGTGCGAGGCAACAACAACAACAACAAGAAGCACCGCCCGGCACCGGCCCTGACGGACTTCATCACAGCCAGAGACGATGGTGCTCCAATGACTGGAATTACGCTGAGAGACTGACAGAGGAACAACAGGTGGATGAGAGAGCACACGCTGGGTAGAGGCATCGCGTTGATCGTTAAGAAATGGAGCTGGGCTTGGGCAGGACGCGTCACGGTTAGAGATAGTTGGCGATGGAACGGTAGCCTACGGATGGAGCAAAGACAAAGCTCCCCAGTGTAGCCTCAACAGACTGTTGGGGCAAGTGCTGTTAGCGAGTAGCACCTCTGATACCCCGTCACGGCACACGACGGGGTGGGTGGCCAGCACCACGCCCGCTCGCCTTTGTCACCCAAGTGGCGATGTTTGCACAGCGCACCAGGTATTCATTTGAGGGTGAGTCGACCTGGGGGGAGGGGGGGGGGGCAGGACTAGTTCAGAAAATCGTCACTAGTCGTTGCCGTGAGCGGGAATCGAACCGGTGTCGTGGGATCCGTTGCACGAGCGCACTAACCACTGCACCACCACTCCCCACACACCCAACTGGACGACCACTGCAGAGATGGAGCGATTAAATCCACTCGTGTGGGATGGAGGGGCAAGGTGGATCGTCGCATCAGAGGGACCATGACAGATAGCGTCGGCTTGGGGAGGCCTTCAGCCAGCAGTGGATCGATCATAATGACGATTCTTACGAAAAGACCGAATGTTTCAATAAGCTCGTTACCTGGGATCTCTTCCAGCGTAGGCTTGAAAAAAAGTCTTCATGAGCCTCCTTGAGCGGTCCATAGCCATGCACACAACTTAAAGCGAGATCTCTCTAACCCCAATCTGGAGGAAGTGGAACCTCACATTGGGTCCTCCAAAAACGAAGTCTGGAGAAAGCTTGCAATTGTTAAAAGTATTATTGTTATCGGCAGGATCGTATGGTGTTCTTGAAAGACAGGCGATGCGGAGAGAATCCAGGCGGTGTGCATTTTAAACTCCGCTGCCACAAGAGGTGGCCGGGTGGCTCGTCAAAGGTCAGGGGTCAGAGCGCTGAGCTGGCAATGCTGAAACTCCTGGGTTCGAAGGCAGGTATCAGCGGCCTTTGATTAAACCGGGTTCTCAGCCGCGGTGAGTTGATGGTCTCAGCCTGGTTAGCAATGACTGCACCAAAAAAATATATATTTTTGGCCACCGCGTTGACGAAATGTTAACTCCCTCGCCTGGTATACAGGATATCGAGGGTTCGATCCCTACCCTGAAGCCTGCTGTATATTTGGAGTTTGCATGTTCTCCCCGTGGTCGTGTGGATTTTTCTCCAGGGTCCTCCGGGTTTTCCCTCCACATTTAGAATCAACATCACGCGTTTCGAGTACTTAGCTGCTGTAAATTTCCACATGATAAGCCACTTCGTTGAGCTATCATTTGTGGCCAGATCGCTTCTGAAAAAGAGCTGCCATAGCTCAATCGGCCTTACCTGGTAACATACCAAATAATTTAGTTCAAAAGAGTTACACATTGAGTTAATTTGGATAATACAGGTGGGTTCTTTGGGGGGTTAGATCACATAAATATATAAAAGTGTCGTTAAACCAGCCACCACCCGACACGAAAGCCGACGTGTTAAACCTATTTGGATAAATTGACAGCCCTGAGAATTTCAGAATCAGTTCGAATGTCTTGCAAGGAAAATTACTGTCAGCGGCAGGAAACGGTGAGCAAGCGCTGACCACTCGTGTGTGTTAGACCAGAATTCAATGAGACGGGATCTCGGAGGTAGCTCTGTAATATATTCGATCCCATGGCTCATTCTCTAACACTGAATGTTGCACACCGTTCTGCGGGAGAATGGAATAGATTTTTCATGTCGTGACATGACGCCGATAGTGCAAACCGCATACGATCGTGGGGGAAAGACAAAAATAACATGCGACGAGTTAAGCTGATTATTTGGTGATTCGACTGCTGCTGTGTTGGCAATGGTGCCCAAGCAGCACCACCACCACCAACAAGAACTCAACACGTTCATCAATAACACTGTGGCCTTAAATAGGAAAATATATAACAGGCAACAGCTCCGGATGAAGGCATGGCTAAAGTTATTACTTGTACAACCTTTATCATCCATGTTCAATCCACTGCTGGATGAAGCCCTCTATAAGCCGCTCCCAACTCTCACAATCTGATTTATATGCTGTGAACAAATGGCCATTCCCCCGAAACGTCGCCTATTATCTACGTTTCCTTTTAAGGTCACGGTGTTATTGGACACACGTGTTGATTGTGTGTGTGTATATATGTGTGTGTATCTATAACACGTGTCGGTTGGTTGTCAATACCAATTCATTTCCACGTGTTGCAGCAACGACTCGCGTTGTTTGTTGTTTGTTTCAGAGCATCGGGGGTGGGGCGGGTGGGGGGTGGTGGAGTGGATTTTTTTTCTCTCCCAGACTTCAGCAGTGGATCACCGATCCAGGAATGAAAAAATATCAGCGAGCTTTTTGCTGCCGCGGCGACGTGCCACTGTGCGCGGTCGAAACTTCTCCTTGCACGGGTATTCATGCCCGCAGACTGTAACCTTCTTCCCCCCCCCCCCCCCCCCCAGAACCGACGGCAGCATGAGAACCATCGTCGGATTAGAACCGTTACCTGGGGAGCAACTGAGGGTGACATTGGGTTCGGCTGGCAGGGCCTGCTTGTTTTTTTTTTATGTGTATTATATTATTTTATACCGCATGTACCTTATTTAATCCGCGATCTAATGGCAGGCAAAGTGCAACGAACATCGCCTCTGAATAAATCACCGGAGGGGCCGACCCCTTCGGCAGAGTTCACGGCCGCTCGGAGGGCGCGATTCTCAGCGGCGGTAGCAACGGAGCAAGCAAATGTCAGAGTGACAGCAAATGTATTATATAATAATTTATATTTTATATATACACAACACGTGCGGTAACCAGGGGCTACCACGCAGGTACCAAAGGGTAAAAGGTGCAGCCCCGCAATTTATTGTTTAAGCCACTGCCGGTGGAAAGGGGCCTCGCCTACAGGGAGCTCTGTAATATAGAAGGGAAGTTTTGGTTCGACTCTTTCACACTGGCTAGACGTCTTGGAAGGGGTGGGAGTTATCCACACGTTACCCCCACCATACGCGACCTTCTGATCATGGGCTAACTGTGGGAGGGGGGCGTGGTTTTTAGAAACTTGCACCGTTCTTTCTTCAGCATCCGTGCAGTTCATCAGCATTGATGTTCAAGCAAGACTGACTCTGCTGAAGAGACACTTGTATGTCGAAACCGGTCCAGAGTTTGTTTTTTACGTTCACCAACGCTGCCGAAACCCATGCACTCCCAGACGGCTGGGCTGTGTGGTCAATAGGTTGCGTTAAGAATAATTGTATTCGTTCACGTGGAGAGACAAGCATATAATGACGAATAAAAAAGACGCATCGTTTGCTTGTCTATTTTGTTATTTTCTAGCAATTCGCACGTCCTTTGAACGTGAACCTTCACTCCTTTTCTGTCTTCCTCCCTCTAGTCAGCCAGCCAGCCAGCAAGACTCGTTTCTATTGCCGTGTGATATTATCAGCAACGATGCTGAATGATTATTTAGAGTTGCTGATGTTGTTGTTGTTGTTCTTTCAACTGCTACCCCGAGAGATCACATCGTAACGGTGACCTTAGGATTGCAAGCCCCGGGTGTGCTGCTAACCCTTACACCTCTGTGGCAGCAGGACCGCAAGGCAACATTTATTTGCATGAATATAACGGAGCAGAATTGTTATCTGCCAATCAATTCTTGCAAGCGCTGCAATTCTTTTCGAGCGGCTAAGCGAGTTTACAATTACGTGCCTGAAATCTCATTCATTGATTAAAAAAAAGACGTATATATGTATAAAATACGGAAGGGCCGGGTGGAGAAAATAAAAATAATAATACATTATCTTGGGTAACAAACAAACAAAATCATATCTGCTGCACCAGGTGGCTGGGTGGCCGGCTATCTGAGAACACGAATAATTGGCTGACAAGGCGAGTCTGGACATCTCAAGACCCTGGGCAAAAAACGTGGTGGGTCTGTCGTGACGTTGTCTAAAGTGGGTTAGGTTGGGGAGGGGGGCGAGGTGAGGGGGGGGGGGTGAGGTGGGAGGGGGGCTAGGGGGAGCTTTACAAAAATAAGCTCTCGGTGGAGAGGGAGCGAGGGGGGGCACAGCAGAGTTGATGTTGAATCAAACAAGGGGTCGATGCTACACGGAGTGAGTCATATGGTTTATTACGGTGATTACTATTACCGTTTGTTTTGGCCTATCGTGCCTTCTGATCGAGAGCCCTTACATCCCCCCCCCCCCCCCAACTATGTGTGTTGTGTACGACCTAAACAAAGCGAACACACACACACACACGTGTGATGCTGCGTTAGCAGTAATAACAACTACACCTCAGCTTAGACCAGGGATCCACGCTGTACATGGTGCCTCGTGCGGTCTCCAACTACTATTCACTACATTTCTCTGGCATCTCTGTCATTCTGCTATGAAGGAGGACCATTGCACGAAACGTCACCCATTTGATATGCGTAAAATGAGTTTCCTCTTAGGGCAGCGTGCACGAGGAGAGGCTGTCCATTGCTTGGTTGTATTTGTCTGTGGATTTTGTCTAGGGCCGTACATCTATTGCAGCCAGTTTGTATGTCATCACCCGATGCTTTGCGTATCAGACTTGTCAGTGTGTGTGCGCGTAGTCATTATTGTAGAACGTGTGCTGTTAACACAGCCGTCAACAACGACAACAACAACGACAACAACAACCGCCGTTCGCCACTAAGTGACGGTGAGCACGGCGCTTGCGCCTGGCTAGGTGCGCCTTGAGGCCACGTGACTCGCTGCTGGCAGGATGTCACGGGACAGACCCCCGCTGCCGTGGGTTGCTCTGACTGGGATGCACCGCCACCAGCTGTGCTCCCCCGCTGTGCCACCACGACGTCGCTTCCCTGCCAGGCGGTCACACTTGTTTACTTTTTATTGTTGTTGTTGCTGCTGTTGGCAACCCAAGACAAGCGGGACCACGATGCGCACCTTCAAGAACTGCTGATGGGTGTTTTTTCCTCTTCTCATAATGCACCAAAGGGCTGAGTGCTTTATTCACGCTCCCGTGTGTTTTTGGAAACGAAACCGCCATCGCGACGGCCCGCAGAGCTGCGCCTTTACCCTCAATTTAACCCTCAATTTAACCTCCAATTTAACCTTAACAACGGAAGCACGACAAGTCATGCGATTCAAAATTAATTAGTGGCTGGGCAAACCATGCAAGAAATTTAATCACGACGTTGATGACGACGACGACGACGATGATGATGATGATCGTAATAATAAAATGCCCTTTAATTATCCAGGACGGCCAAAATTAAAGTCCCCGAGATTTATTTTTCATTAGGGTCCTGCCACGTGGGCTACGCTGGGCCCAGTTGGGTTCGTGAGAGTTTTGCTTCGCGTGAGAGGAAACTGGAGCGACCGGAGAAAACCCCTCCACGCGTGCGAGCAGGGATAAGCGCTCGAAAGCTCTCCACACGGGTGGTGGCTCGAATCGACGGATCAATGCGGCCCATTGAATCCACCGTCCGCAGCCAAAATGTTTGACTGCCAACCCTCCTGGCCGCCTCCCCGCGCACACGACCCACAACAGCAACCGGGCAAGGCACGTCGGTGGTGAACCCACCCATCCAAGTGTGAGCCAGGCTCAAACCGGCTGAGCTTCCGGGATCCGACAAGACCGGTTTTGGTGTGTGTGTGGTGTGGTCGTAACCATATCAAATATCCCATTTCCCTCGCGCAGATAATGGGCTGGGGCGTTCGGCGTGAGTTATTATACGGACATGTATAATTTGCTATTGAAAAATCAGCCAGGCATATCGCTTCATCTTTTTTCTCACCCGACCCCTGTGCTCATTCATGATCTGGCTCTCATCGCTTACCGGTTGATGTCTCTGCTGCTGCTGTTGCGTGTGTGTGTGTGTTTACTGTTAATTGTTGGCAAGAAAATGAGATGGGATAGAACAAACAAAAAATATCCTCACATCTCATAAAACGTCAACAGCCTCTTCCTGTACGTGAGAACCAAACAAGGAGGCAGGTGAGGGGCAATATTAATACAAAGCATCATGGCCATCAGCCATGATCAATACACTGGTGCATGAAGGCCACCTGCCACCTGCATGTAACAATCCACAGAGTACCAGCACGCAATTGCTGATTTCATCGCTCCATCTCCTCCCTGGATGTCCTCTTGGACGCGTTCCGTTCCTTCGCAGCAACACTCCCAGCGTTTAGTATTTTCAACCGTCGACCATCGTGCAGTAGCTTCTCTCAGCAGTTTGAATGATGTCTTTAAAGTGCGCGTGTGTGCGTGTCCTCCTCTCAACGTAATTCCAAACGTGCGCCGCTCCTCGCTTCTGTGTGCACTTTTCAGTTGATGTAAAACACAAATGGTTGAACTGCGGTGTGCGCATGGAAGAGGTGCAATTATAACATCGATTCATCGATGAACATCGATGTCTAACATCACGATAGACGCATCGCGCGTTCGAGAATACATTCTGAGATTGTGTTTTTCGTTTGCGTTGTGCACAATGGATTCACGTGACCCCCACCCCCCCCCCCCCCCGGCCACTAAAGGCCGCTACATTTAACGCAAATTACAAAATCGATTCTTCAATCGAATTGCGAACCGCGTGTCACGATAATTATCGAATATTAGGGCGGGGGGAGGGGGTATAGGGGAGAGGTAGGGGAATTTTTGGTGTCCCACCAACACAATCTTCCCGCAATGGGCCCTGTTCCATCATGTTTAGTAAATAGGAGCGGTGGGGCATTGGTTACCCGCACTGTTGCTATGGACCAGGGCATCCAAGTTAAATCCCTGACCGGTGCTAAAATTAGTGGAAATTTATTTAATTAACCAATTATACCCCCCCCCCCACCCATCTCTGCTTGACCCCTCCATGCTCCCCCACCTCCCTCTTCACCAACACACATTGACCAGCGTGGTGAAGTATGGTCGGACAACGCTCATGACCGACACGTGCGCAGCGGGAGTTCCTTCATCCAACAGTGGATCGATCAAGGGCTGTAGGATTATTGCCACTTATGAAATGGCACTACGAACGGACGCCTTTGACCATCTCAATTGCCGATGTCGAATCTGAGAAAATTTACATTGAGTTGATATTTCACGTTTGATCAGTCCTGCCTAGCAACCCTGAGATTCAGTCCGTGCTCACGGCGCGTATCGAGCGAGATGAGGAGCTCTTTGCCAGACAGTGGAGCTGTTTATCAGACGGGTAATCATAGACGAACGTCAATTTATAACAAACACACAAAATACTAGATATGCCGTGGGAATATATATGTTGTTGTGTAGAGATCATAAATATGTTACATCATAGTAATTATGGCATACGTCTTCTCAAGGGCTGTAGAATTATTACCACTTATGAAATATCAAGGGCGTATGCCCCCCCCCCCCCCACCTCATACACGCAGGGCAAAGACAAATATCCCCGAATAGCCTATACAGGCTATTGGGCCAAGTGCTGCTCACGGTCACCGACTATTTTATCATTCCTTTTTTTGTCTTCACGAGGGTCTTGCCAAGTTTGGTTGGCGTTGCATATTCCGACAGAGCAATTTCGTGCCACGGTATTAATCAGGGGCGGCCGCTGTTCTCGAACCGCGAACCTCCGCATCAAACGGCGCTACAGGCCGAGGCCGCAAGAGCCACCACGAGGGAGGCCGCCCATGCTGACGACACGGGGGGGGGGGGGGGGGGGAGCGTGCAAGGTGGCACCGGCACCATCACGCCTGGGGGCCTTTGTCTCAATTCAGGCCTAAGTCGACCAACGTGGAGGCCAAGGACAGGGCCGGGTCAGAAAATTATTAATTACGAGTGTTGCCAGGGCAGAGGGAGGTAGGGAGGGGAGAGGGGGGAGGGGGTTGATTTCCTTACAATTTCAATTGACATGGCAATGATTTTGATAATGGAGCACACATCATAGACAGACTCTCGTGTTGGCATCGGTCACCTACACGGCACGCAAAGTGGTGAGTGGCCAGCACCACACTGCGTCTCCCTAATGGTGATTTTACAAACACCGCACCAGGAACTCATTTGAGGCTGAGTCTACCTTGGGGAGGCACAGGACCGGTTCACATAATAGTCACTGGTGCTGGCCGTGAGCGGGAATCGAACCCGGGTCGCCGGGTTCGTAGCGCGGCACGCTGACCGCTACACTACCGCTCCACACAGACACACAGACACCCCCTCACACACACCCTCACAGACAGTCCTTCACACACACCCTCACACATACCCACACACACTCTCACAGACACCATCAAACATACCATCACCCTCACGCACAGCCACATATAACTACAGAGCCACACAAACCCACACACACCCTTGACTAATGTTACGTCAGACCGAGCGCATACTACCTCCATGAGTGTTCGTACAGAGGGCTCATTTATCACGCGTGGACCATTCGCTCAAGGAATTAAGTAAATCCCCAGCAGACCATTCTATCACCACCACCACAATCATACAAAGAAGGAAACAAGTATTTGATCCCCTGCTGATTTTGTACGTTTGCCCACTGACAAAGAAATGATCAGTCTATAATTATAATGGTAGGTTTATTTGAACAGTGAGAGACAGAATTACAACAACAAAATCCAGAAAAAACGCATGTCAAAAATGTTAGAAATTGATTTGCATTTTAATGAGGGAAATAAGTATTTGACCCCCTCTCAATCAGAAAGATTTATGGCTCCCAGGTGTCTTTTATACAGGTAACGAGCTGAGATTAGGAGCACACTCTGAAAGGGAGTGCTCCTAATCTCAGCGTGTTACCTGTATAAAAGACACCTGTCCACAGAAGCAATCAATCAGATTCCAAACTCTCCACCATGGACAAGACCACAGAGCTCTCCAAGGATGTCAGGGACAAGATTGTAGACCTACACAAGGCTGGAATGGGCTACAAGACCATTGCCAAGCAGCTTGGTGAGAAGGTGACAACAGTTGGTGCGATTATTCGCAAACGGAAGAAACATAAAACAACTGTCAATCTCCCTCGGCCTGGGGCTCCATGCAAGATCTCACCTCGTGGAGTTGCAATGATCATGAGAACGGTGGGGAATCAGCCCAGAACTACACGGGAGGATCTTGTCAATGATCTCAAGGCAGCTGGGACCATAGTCACCAAGAAAACAATTGGTAACACACTACGCCGTGAAGGACTGAAATCCTGCAGCGCCCGCAAGGTCCCCCTGCTCAAGAAAGCACATATACATGCCAGTCTGAAGTTTGCCAATTAACATCTGAATGATTCAGAGGACAACTTGGTGAAAGTGTTGTGGTCAGATAAGACCAAAATGGAGCTCTTTGGCATCAACTCAACTCGCCGTGATTGGAAGAGGAATGCTGCCTATGACCCCAAGAACACCATCCCCACCGTCAAACATGGAGGTGGAAACATTATGCTTTGGGGGTGTTTTTCTGCTAAGGGGACAGGACAACTTCACTGCATCAAAGGGACGATGGACGGGGCCATGTACCGGCAAATCTTGGGTGACAACCTCCTTCCCTCAGCCAGGGCATTGAAAATGGGTCGTGGATGGGTATTCCAGCATGACAATGACCCAAAACACACGGCCAAGGCAACAAAGGAGCGGCTCAAGAAGAAGCACATTAAGGTCCTGGAGTGGCCTAGCCAGTCTCCAGACCTTAATCTCATAGAAAATCTGTGGAGGGAGCTGAAGGTTCGAGTTGCCAAATGTCAGCCTCGAAACCTTAATGACTTGGAGAAGATCTGCAAAGAGAAGTGGGACAAAATCCCTCCTGAGATGTGTGCAAACCTGGTGGCCAACTACACGAAACGTCTGACCTCTGTGATTGCCAACAAGGGTTTTGCCACCAAGTACTAAGTCATGTTTTGCAGAGGGGTCAAATACTTGTTCCTCTCATTAAAATGCAAATCAATTTGTAACATTTTTGACATGCTTTTTTCTGGATTTTGTTGTTGTTATTCTGTCTCTCACTGTTCAAATATACCTACCATTAAAATTATAGACTGATCATTTATTTGTCAGTGGGCAAACGTACAAAATCAGCAGGGTATCAAATACTTTTTTTCCCTCACTGTAATTGCCGTTGTCATCACGATCACTATATTAGCCATGATCATCAGCACATCATCGCTATCACCACCACCGTCATAATCATCGCCATCACTATCATCAGAAACAACATTATCATTATCACTACTACCACCACCACCGTCATCATCACCACCGCCACAATCACTTTCATTATGTACGTTGAACTTCTTTCGCACCGTACGTAGATAACCGCGCTAATCGTAGTTTTGGGGGAAGGACGACAACTATCACAAACATCATTATCACTATCACCAACATCATCATCATCATTATCACCATCATCATCACTATCATCATCATCACCACCACCACCACCACCAACATCATCACTATCACCACCACCGTCAACTCATCACCACCACCAACATGACCACCACCACCAATCATCCCCACCACCGTCATCGCTATCACGCTTCGACAGACGCC
The DNA here is from genome assembly GCF_048934315.1 of Petromyzon marinus. Taxonomy (NCBI): domain Eukaryota; kingdom Metazoa; phylum Chordata; class Hyperoartia; order Petromyzontiformes; family Petromyzontidae; genus Petromyzon; species Petromyzon marinus. The sequence goes on from NC_133683.1 coordinate 17,495,507, forward strand.
GCGTGCGTGATGATCGCTGGCAGAGCGCGTGACGCGTGAAGTGCTCCTGCGCATTCAAAGTGCCCCCCCCCCCCCGCACCTTGCAGTGAACGGCGCGCCATAACGACGGGTTATAGAGGAGCCCTCTGGCGCCAGGTGAGAAGAGGTAAGTTGGTCCGTGTAAGCAGCCTTTGTAGGGGAGACGCAACTCCCAGCGCGGCCCCTGGGCGATGCGGCCTCAAACCCGCACGGCTCCGCTCGGGACAAAACAGAGATTGACGATCCATGTCCCTCCAGTCGCGTTCTTCCGTCTTCAGCGAGAGGCGCGCGTCGCTAAGTCGTCTGTCCCGATGGAGCGCGCGCTCAGCTCGCACCACCAAGAGGAGCGGCGGCAGCGGCAGCATCGGCAGCAGCAGCAGCAGCAGCGGCGGCGGCGCGCAGATGCGCAGTGAGACTACGCACGGCCCCCGCAAGTTTGTCTGTTTGGTCCACTGCTGCCGCTGCTGATAATCACTGCTTGTCTTACTTCTGTTGCTGCTCATTCTACGACTGCTGCTGTTTCAACTGCTGTCCCGTCGCGACTGCTGCTGCTGCTGCTGCGACTGCTGCTGCTGCTTAAGAGGACATGACGGACGTGAACGCGAGCGCAGGCGCGTGCGTCGCGGAGCGCATGAACGCGTCCGGCGGCGGCGGCAACGACTCGGGCAGCGAGGCGGCTGCCGCCCCCGTGGAGGCGAGCACCGTGGTGCTCTCCTTCATCTACGCCGTCGTGTGCCTCGTTGGCCTCGTGGGCAACTCCATGGTCATCTACGTGATCCTGCGCTACGCCAAGATGAAGACGGCCACCAACATCTACATCCTCAACCTGGCCGTGGCCGACGAGCTCTTCATGCTCAGCGTGCCCTTCCTCGCCACGTCCACCGCTCTGCACCACTGGCCCTTCGGGCCCTCGCTGTGCCGCCTGGTCCTCAGCGTGGACGGCATCAACATGTTCACGAGCGTCTTCTGTCTCACGGTGCTCAGCGCCGACCGCTACGTGGCCGTGGTGCACCCTATCAAGGCGGCGCGCTACCGGCGACCGAGCGTGGCCAAGGCCATCAACGTGGCCGTGTGGGCCCTCTCCATGGTCGTCATCCTGCCCATCGTCGTGTACGCCGACACGCGGGTGAACAGCGACGGCACCGTGGTGTGCAACCTGCTGTGGCCTCGCAAGCAGTGGTCCGCCGTGTTCGTGTTCTACACCTTCACGGTGGGCTTCCTGCTGCCCGTCGTGGCCATCTGCCTCTGCTACGCGCTCATCATCGCCAAGATGCGCACCGTGGCGCTGCGCGCCGGCTGGCAACAGCGGCGGCGCTCCGAGCGCAAGATCACGCAGATGGTCATGATGGTGGTGACGGTGTTCGTCATCTGCTGGATGCCCTTCTACATCGTGCAGCTCATCAACGCGTTCGAGCGTCAGCCGGGCGACACCGTCAACCAGCTGGCGGTCATCCTGGGCTACGCCAACAGCTGCGCCAACCCGATCCTCTACGGATTCCTCTCGGACAACTTTAAGCGCTCGTTCCAGCGCGTGCTGTGCCTGCGCTGGCTGGACAGGGACGGCGTCGAGGAGCCCGTGGACTATTACACCACGGCCTTCAAGAGCGGCAGGGCCTACAGCCTCGAGGAGGACTTCATCCAGCTGGGACAGATGACGCTGAAAAACCTCAGTCGAAACGGGACGCTGGCGTCTCGCTCCACCACGCTGCGGTGAGACTGTCGGCTCCGTCGAGGGTCCCAAAAAGTTATATGCCGATGTCGCTGCCGCTTACTGTGAAAGGCTCTTTCGTGTATCTGGCGATAATTGCTTCGTGTCGTTTTAAACCCTTGATTGCATTGTTCACTCACACGGGTCGTTCGCCACAATGGCACCTGCTCTTGTGTGTGTACGTGTGTACGTGTGCTTGCTGCCGTTGTGTGTTTTTATTTATGTATTCATGGAAAATGGTTCGAAGTGCTGTGAATTACGCACGTGCAATGGGAGCGCGTGGTCCGTTCATTGGCACTGAATAGGCACCCCTTAGATTTGGGGGTTTGAATTTAAGTTTCAGCCTCCAGGGGTTAAAGTGTGGATAGATTCAGCCCGGTCACCAATGATTGCAACGACACAGTCGTATTGTATTTGCATTACACCTTGCATTGGCTTATTACAGCTAACTTTGCGTCACGGAACGATATGAGGTTAAGTTTTCTTCCTTCGTTTCCATTCCAGGTCTGAGGTTTAAAAATAGTTTCACTTCCGTGCAGACGAAGACACTATGGGTGCGCCCCCTTGCGTGCAGATCAAATAGGCAACATATATCGATCTCTGAAGGCGTTCCATTATACCTACTTCCGCGGGCCGTTCTCTTACACACGGGGTGAGGCACTGCTTACTGCGAGAGCTCCAAATGGGTTTCTTGGTCTCGCGACACGATGCTGATAGCACATTTAGACTAACACTGTGGGGGGGGAGACAAAATATATGTATTAGAACTTAAAATTACGAAAAATGCACTGAGAAAAAAATGTTTCATTTGAAACAGCTGAATTGTCCCAACCCCAACCACGTGTTAATGATCGCATACAACATTGACATTAATATGAATGCAAAATACTTACATTCCCACTGCTGTATCAGTCATAGGGATTGTTTGACCACACTTCATCACGCTGATCAGTACGGCTTCGTAAAGGGAGTAACCCAAGCATCAATTCAGATATCACTCTCCACTGATGTTAGCCCTGGCCAGGAATCCAACTCAGGTCGATGGGTTCCCAGACCAGTGTTCTAACTACTTCGCCACCATTCACAACCTACCGTTAATCGACAGCCCTCCCCATTCTGTGTAACAGTCGTGGGGGGTAGTTTGACTATACTTCACCGCGCTGGTAAATATGGGTTGGCAAAGTGGCAGCGGACTCAAGGGGCCCGCTTTAGACATCACTCGTCACTGAGGTGAGCCCTCGGGAATATAAAACCTTGGGTCGATGGGTTCAGAGTCAAGTGGTTCAATCACTGTGGCACCGCGGCTCGAATTAAGTTACTTTTGGAAGAATTAATCACAAGTAATGAAAAACGTTCACATTACAGGAGCAGAACGCGCACGTCCGTTGCACGTGACCACCCGTCTCATCCAGCCAGCCAAACATGTATTTTTTTTAATACATATCGGCGGTAGTATGAAACAACAAGGGACACGATCAGCACACGTGTGTGGCTGCCATCAACTACAATTTGGCGTTCTTCCCCCGCCCCGCCACTTACATCATCCCCCTCCCTCCACGCATAACAGTCGGGGTAATAATTCATCTTTACAAAGCGAGCGCCTGAAAGTCAGCCTCTTTGCACGAGGCTGGCGGCCACTTGCCGCGCGTAATTGCGGTGCAGCTAGCGGTGTGCAAGCGCCGTCAATGAGCGACCTGCAAACCGCGCGCTTTGATCTTCACGGATAAAGAAACCCCCGTATAGCCTTATCATATTGCTGGGGCAAGTGCTGTTAGCGAGCACCTACGAAGGCCGGCACGGCACACAGAGCAGCCGCCATTCTATACTAAGCGGCGGTGACACCACAACGGCGCCCGTGCCAGGCCAGGTGCACTTTGAGGTGAAGTGTCGAAGGCTCGCTGACAGGAGGTCATGCGGTAGACCCAGGTGCAATGGCTTGACCGACTGAGATGACTGACGGATGCACCAGCTATGTCCCCTACTATGCCAACGGCACAAAGACAAAGACCCCCCTCCCCCCCGTATAGCTTTAGCAGACTGTTGGGGCACGTGCTCTTAGCGAGCACCTATGAAGGCCGGCACGGCACACGAAGGCGTGGATGGCCAGCACCGTGCCATCGGCACACACACACACAGATTGTGTTGCTTGTTCGTTTGAAACTTTGTCGCGCGTGGGAGTTATTGCGGTGTTAGTACCTGAGCAGCAACGGCGGCGTTAGAACATCGCGCAGTCGTGTTTGTCCTCTGTGTTGGACTGTGTTGGACTGTGTTGACAAATAAAAAGCGTGCTCCCCCCCCCCTCCCAAACTCTCTCTTCTCACCATCGCTGTTGAAGTTACAGTTGCCAGCTCTCCATTCTTCCCCACTCCCATCGCCCCGCGCTCCAGAAGACGGAACGCGCGCGTGTGTGTGTAGCGGTGAGCGCTACGAACCTGGCGACCCGGGTTTGATTCCCGCTCACGGCCAACACCGCCAGTGACGATGATGTGAACCGGTCCTGGGCCTCCCCTAGGTCGACTCAGCCTCAAATGAGTACCCGGTGCGGTGTGTATACATTGCCGCTAGGGAGAGAAAGGCGGCCGGGCGTGGTGCTCACCCACCTACCCCCTCGTGTTCCGTGCCGGCCTTCATAGGTGCTCGCTAACAACACTTGCCCCAACAAGTCTGCGACAGGCTATACGGGGGGCGGGGGGTATCTTTGTCTTTGTATTCTGTGCATGTGCAGTGCCGGATTATCCTCGTAGCACAAGTAGCTGCACAAGTAGCTGCACAAGTAGCTGCACTAGTAGCTACACAAGTAGCTGCACATGTAGCTACACATGTAGCTGCACAAGTAGCTACACAGGTAGCTGCACATGTAGCTACACAAGTAGCTGCACAAGTAGCTACACAAGTAGCTACACAAGTAGCTGCACAAGTAGCTACACAAGTAGCTGCACATGTAGCTACACAAGTAGCTACACATGTAGCTACACAAGCAGCTACACAAGTAGCTGCACATGTAGCTACACATGTAGCTGCACATGTGTAGCTACACAAGTAGCTACACATGTAGCTACACAAGTAGCTGCACATGTAGCTACACATGTAGCTACACAAGTAGCTGCACAAGTAGCTACACAAGTAGCTACACAAGTAGCTACACAAGTAGCTGCACAAGTAGCTAAATGCTTTCAAGCTGTCAATTCCGGTTGAGTGATTCTGCACTTGCTCTATTACTATAGTACTATACCGCCTTCAACTTTTATGAGCGACTGGGTGTTAAGGTGAGCGATCTGTCGTATTATCTGGCTGTATAAAAAATGAAAACATACAACTATTTTCCTACGCAAGTTAAAAATGTACGTGTTTTTAATATTAATGTTTTTTTGGTTTAGGGCCCCTTTATAACATGTGCTACAGGCCCCGCACTCGCTTCATCCGGCACCCTGTGTTTGTGCAGCACATAGGCGCGCAGAAAGCGTCGTGCAAGGTGGGCGGGGGTGGGGGTGGTGGGGGGGGGGATTAACGCAGCGCTTGGCGCGCCGTCGATAGATCTGTCTGGAGAGAGCGCGAACGAGACGCGTCCTCGGCAGCCCGCGCATCGCGAGGACGCCCGGGTGACGGTGACGGCGCCACAGGCCACGCATTCGTGATGAGGCTGCGAGTGGAATGGAAACCGTGGCAAGTGGTGGCCCTCGTGCTGCAAGACGCGAATAGGAAATGCTAAATTGTGGATACCGCTGCTAGAGATTTCGGTTAGAAAAATAATAATTTAATTTTATACAGCGTCATTCATGCGATTGCATACCGCAACGCTGATAGAAATGGCAATAATTGATCATATACAAAAAAAAATAATACATCCCATTTGGTTGTTAACGTCATCGTCATAATCGAGAGCCATGATCAATCTACTGCTGGATGAATGCTTCCCCGCGCACGTCGTCACCATCCCCCGCAGACTTGTGATGCGACACACTCCACATCTCGGCTTTCCTGCACGCGACTTTGGTTCCATCGCTCCACCTCCACGTGGGCTGCCCTCTCGGGCGAGTTCGCTCCTGCATCGCCAGTCTCGACCATCACACAGTGTGCACCTCCCCCCCCACACACCCTCCCCCAACACATGGGGCCCTGGGCAGTCGCCCCGATACGCCGTACCCGAAGGGATGGCTCTGTCCCCATCTAGCAAAGACGTGTTCTAACCGAAAGCCTAACTTTTCTTAGCAGCCAATATGAGGTCTCGAAATCGTGTTTTTTTTTTTTACTGATGCATGTGTTCCTATTTGTGCAATACAGGCAGTGCCGGATTACCCTAGGATAAAAAGTAGCTACATATGCTACGGGCCCCGCACTTGCATGGGCTCCGCGCTAAATTATTTCAAGCTATCAATTCCGGTTCAGTGATTCTGCACTTGCTCTATTACTATAGTACTAGACTGCCTTCAACTTTTATGAACGACTGGGTGTTTTAGATTAGCGATGTGTCGTATAATTTGGCTGTATAGCAAATGAAAAAATACAATTACTTTACTATGCAAGCAAAAACATTTGCGTGTTAATATTTACGTGTTTTTGTAATTTAGGCCCCTTTATAACTTATGCTGCAGGCCCGCACTAGCTTAATCCGGCACTGAATACAGTGCATTATATATGGCTGGGCATTTTATTTGTTTTCCTGATTAAAAGAAGCATGGTGTGGTGTTTATCTCCGGCTTGCAGCAACTGTGCCAGTGACGGGGTCAGCCAAGCATACGACAGCCACGAATTTTCAATTTCGCACTAATTTTTAGCAACCCTAGAGATCTGAGATGCTGGGAATTTAATTCATAACCTTAGAACTGCAAGTATCGCGGACCAACAAAGCACCACAACCCTAGCGAGATAAGACTTTAATTACGAGTGCTTTCTCAATAGACTGCTGGATGACCACCTCCCCATGCCGTTTCGGTCATGAGGGGTAGTTTGGCCATACTTCACCACGCTGGGCAGTGCGGGTTTGATGATGAGACGGGACATATTCAGACATCGCTCGCCGCTGAGAATACGGAGGAGTGATGCAATCCACTACAGCTCTAACCATCCAAAATATGTATTTATACTGGAGGAATCCGATGAGCTATACAGATTTCTTTCCACATATCCAATACTGTACACCACAACTGCCATGAATGTCTGCGGGTCTCTTGTTAGTCTGGGACAGTTTGTGCGTGTCTGTGGGTCTCTTGTTAGTCTGGGGCAGTCTGTGCGTGTCTGTGGGTCTCTTGTTAGTCTGGGGCAGTCTGTGCGTGTCTGTGGGTCTCTTGTTAGTCTGGGGCAATCTGTGCGTGTCTGTGGGTATCTTGTTAGTCTGGGGCAGTCTGTGCGTGTCTGCGGGTCTCTTGTTAGTCTGGGGCAGTCTGTGCGTGTCTGTGGGTCTCTTGTTAGTCTGGGGCAGTCTGTGCGTGTCTGTGGGTCTCTTGTTAGTCTGGGGCAGTCTGTGCGTGTCTGTGGGTCTCTTGTTAGTCTGGGGCAGTCTGTGCGTGTCTGTGGGTCTCTTGTTAGTCTGGGGCAGTCTGTGCGTGTCTGTGGGTCTCTTGTTAGTCTGGGACAGTCTGTGCGTGTCTGTGGGTCTCTTGTTAGTCTGGGGCAGTCTGTGCGTGTCTGTGGGTCTCTTGTTAGTCTGGGGCAGTCTGTGCGTGTCGGTGGGTCTCTTATTAGTCTGGGGCAGTTTGTGCGTGTCTGTGGGTCTCTTGTTAGTCTGAGGCAATCTGTGCGTGTCTGTGGGTCTCTTGTTAGTCTGGGGCAGTCTGTGCGTGTCTGTGGGTCTCTTGTTAGTCTGTGGCAGTCTGTGCGTGTCTGTGGGTCTCTTGTTAGTCTGGGGCAGTCTGTGCGTGTCTGTGGGTCTCTTGTTAGTCTGGGGCAGTCTGTGCGTGTCTATGGGTCTCATGTTAGTCTGGGGCAGTCTGTGCGTGTCTGTGGGTCTCTTGTTAGTCTGGGGCAGTCTGTGCGTGTCTGTGGGTCTCTTGTTAGTCTGGGGCAATCTGTGCATGTCTGTGGGTCTCTTGTTAGTCTGGGGCAATCTGTGCGTGTCTGTGGGTCTCTTGTTAGTCTGAGGCAATCTGTGCGTGTCTGTGGGTCTCTTGTTAGTCTGGGGCAGTCTGTGCGTGTCTGTGGGTCTCTTGTTAGTCTGTGGCAGTCTGTGCGTGTCTGTGGGTCTCTTGTTAGTCTGAGGCAATCTGTGCGTGTCTGTGGGTCTCTTGTTAGTCTGGGGCAGTCTGTGCGTGTCTGTGGGTCTCTTGTTAGTCTGTGGCAGTCTGTGCGTGTCTGTGGGTCTCTTGTTAGTCTGGGGCAGTCTGTGCGTGTCTGTGGGTCTCTTGTTAGTCTGGGGCAGTCTGTGCGTGTCTATGGGTCTCATGTTAGTCTGGGGCAGTCTGTGCGTGTCTGTGGGTCTCTTGTTAGTCTGGGGCAGTCTGTGCGTGTCTGTGGGTCTCTTGTTAGTCTGGGGCAATCTGTGCATGTCTGTGGGTCTCTTGTTAGTCTGGGGCAATCTGTGCGTGTCTGTGGGTCTCTTGTTAGTGTGGGGCAGTCTGTGCGTGTCTGTGGGTCTCTTGTTAGTCTGGGGCAATCTGTGCGTGTCTGTGGGTATCTTGTTAGTCTGGGGCAGTCTGTGCGTTTCTGTGGGTCTCTTGTTAGTCTGGGGCAGTCTGTGCGTGTCCGTGGGTCTCTTGTTAGTTTGGGGCAGTTTGTGCGTGTCTGTGGGTCTCTTGTTAGTCTGGGGCAATCTGTGCGTGTCTGTGGGTATCTTGTTAGTCTGGGGCAGTCTGTGCGCTTCTGTGGGTCTCTTGTTAGTCTGGGGCAGTCTGTGCGTGTCTGTGGGTCTCTTGTTAGTCTGGGGCAGTCTGTGCGTGTCTGTGGGTTTCGTGTTAGTCTGGGGCAGTTTGTGCGTGTCTGTTAGTCTGGGGCAAATTGTGCGTGTCTGTGGGTCTCTTGTTAGTCTGGGGCAGTCTGTGCGTGTCTGTGGGTCTCTTGTTAGTCTGAGGCAGTCTGTGCGTGTCTGTGGGTCTCTTGTTAGTCTGGGGCAGTCTGTGCGTGTCTGTGGGTCTCTTGTTAGTCTGGGGCACTCTGTGCGTGTCTGTGGGTCTCTTGTTTGTCTGGGGCAGTCTTTGCGTGTCTGTGGGTCTCTTGTTAGTCTGGGGCAGTCTGTGCGTGTCTGTGGGTCTCTTGTTAGTCTGGGGCAGTCTGTGCGTGTCTGTGGGTCTCTTGTTAGTCTGGGGCACTCTGTGCGTGTCTGTGGGTCTCTTGTTTGTCTGGGGCAGTCTGTGCGTGTCTGTGGGTCTCTTGTTAGTCTGGGGCAGTCTGTGCGTGTCTGTGGGTCTCTTGTTAGTCTGGGACAGTCTGTGCGTGTCTGTGGGTCTCTTGTTAGCCTGGGGCAGTCTGTGCGTGTCTGTGGGTCTCTTGTTAGTCTGGGGAGTCTGTGCGTGTCTGTGGATCTCTTGTTAGTCTGGGGCAGTCTGTGCGTGTCTGTGGGTCTCTTGTTAGTCTGGAGCAGTCTGTGCGTGTCTGTAGGTCTCTTGTTAGTCTGGGGCAGTCTGTGCGTGTCTGTGGGTCTCTTGTTAGTCTGGGGCAGTCTGTGCGTGTCTGTGGATCTCGTGTTAGTCTGGGGCAGTCTGTGCGTGTCTGTGGGTCTCTTGTTAGTCTGGGGCAGTCTTTGCGTGTCTGTGGGTCTGTTGTTAGTCTGGGGCAGTCTGTGCGTGTCTGTGGGTCTCTTGTTAGTCTGGGGCAGTCTGTGCGTGTCAGTGGGTCTCTTGTTAGTCTGGGGCAATCTGTGCGTGTCTGTGGGTATCTTGTTAGTCTGGGGCCGTCTGTGCGTGTCTGTGGGTCTCTTGTTAGTCTGGGGCAGTCTGTGCGTGTCCGTGGGTCTCTTGTTAGTTTGGGGCAGTCTGTGCGTGTCTGTGGGTCTCTTGTTAGTCTGGGGCAGTTTGTGCGTGTCTGTGGGTCTTTTGTTAGTCTGGGGCAGTCTGTGCGTGTCTGTGGGTTTCTTGTTAGTCTGGGGCAGTTTGTGCGTGTCTGTTAGTCTGGGGAAAATTGTGCGTGTCTGTGGGTCTCTTGTTAGTCTGGGGCAGTCTGTGCGTGTCTGTGGGTCTCTTGTTAGTCTGAGGCAGTCTGTGCGTGTCTGTGGGTCTCTTGTTAGTCTGGGGCAGTCTGTGCGTGTCTGTGGGTCTCTTGTTAGTCTGGGGCACTCTGTGGGTGTCTGTGGGTCTCTTGTTTGTCTGGGGCAGTCTTTGCGTGTCTGTGGGTCTCTTGTTAGTCTGGGGCAGTCTGTGCGTGTCTGTGGGTCTCTTGTTAGTCTGGGGCAGGCTGTGCGTGTCTGTGGGTCTCTTGTTAGTCTGGGGCACTCTGTGCGTGTCTGTGGGTCTCTTGTTTGTCTGGGGCAGTCTGTGCGTGTCTGTGGGTCTCTTGTTAGTCTTGGGCAGTCTGTGCGTGTCTGTGGGTCTCTTGTTAGTCTGGGACAGTCTGTGCGTGTCTGTGGGTCTCTTGTTAGTCTGGGGCAGTCTGTGCGTGTCTGTGGGTCTCTTGTTAGTCTGGGGCAGTCTATGCGTGTCTGCGGGTCTCTTGTTTGTCTGGGGCAGTCTGTAAGTGTCTGTGGGTCTCTTGTTAGTCTGGGGCAGTCTGTGCGTGTCTGTTGGTCTCTTGTTAGTCTGGGGCAGTCTGTGCGTGTCTGTGGGTCTCTTGTTAGTCTGGAGCAGTCTGTGCGTGTCTGTAGGTCTCTTGTTAGTCTGGGGCAGTCTGTGCGTGTCTGTGGGTCTCTTGTTAGTCTGGGGCAGTCTGTGCGTGTCTGTGGATCTCGTGTTAGTCTGGGGCAGTCTGTGCGTGTCTGTGGGTCTCTTGTTAGTCTGGGGCAGTCTTTGCGTGTCTGTGGGTCTCTTGTTAGTCTGGGGCAGTCTGTGCGTGTCTGTGGGTCTCTTGTTAGTCTGGGGCAGTCTGTGCGTGTCTGTGGGTCTCTTGTTAGTCTGGGGCAGTTTGTGCGTGTCTGTGGGTCTCTTGTTAGTCTGGGGCAGGGGTCCCAAAAAAAGCCTGTGACTCTATAGGGACTGCTTTGTGATGCAATGTATGTTAAGTTGAATTGCAGCTAATTTGAGTTTTTTTTACCGAATTCGAGCAAAAAAATGGCTCTTCTCATTATTGTTGGTTGCCGACCCCTGGTCTAGGGGTATATGTGTGAGTGGTATAAGTAAAACGATGAGCCCTCAATTCCTTCCACAACACCGTCACGGGGTTCAATCGTTCACTTCCCACCACGGCGTTCCGGCCCATTTCCACCACCGAACGTACAGCCCTCTCGTAGACCTGAAGCGGTCAGTATTAGACACACAGTCAAAGGGTTACCCAAAGCTTATTTACTACGTTGCACCGACAAACTACAGACATTATATCTAAAGAAACAATACAATACGTCGCAAATCCGATCATCACACATCCGCCCTGACCGACTAACCGCCCACGTCCCCCCCCCACCCCCAGCGCGGTGTCTCTGCCGCGGTGTCGAGCGTCACCCTCTGTTGACGTTCACAAATCGGAACCCCTTTCCAGTTCGCAGCAGTCGATGGCAGCGTTCAGCTCGCGGTCTGCGTCGCTCGCTCACTGCTGAATCACAGGCAAGGCATCTATCTCATCTCCCGGGCGTGTGAGGCAGCACTTTATTCGTGTCCACTGACTCATTTGTACACAGGCACACGCGTGGTAAGTAAGTTCACACATTCGAGTCAATGCCACGTATCCACAATTGCGCCTCATTCCTCAGTGAGTCAGATACTGCGACGTTAAGCATTGCTAGAAAAATATGCATCGTGTGGTGGTAAATACTGCATAACCATCGCAAAATATATATATATAATTTAAAAACATCGATCAATCATCACCAATATCTCTAGCAAAAAGCACATTAATAGCATTGTATTGTGAACCCAGTATCGTAAATAATGTCTGCAGCAATTCATATCACATGCACATTCTATTTACAATATTACATAAACATGTACACTTTGGTTGGAAAAGCCAATCATTTGCAAGACGCGTTTACTCAAGAATATCTGCATCAGTAAGCTTCATAATAATAATAACTAGTATAAGGTTAATTACACTGTAACGGAATTATGAGACGAAACCGCAACATTTATCACAAGCAAACTGTGGCATTTTATAGTTGATAATAAAACGTACTCACAGGGAATATTGGAAGTAAAATTTTAGCCTTTGACTTAACTTGGCAATATATTCCAGCTCTAAAAAGTCAGCACGTCAGTCCGACTGCCACGTGACAAAAGCATTAGTGGGGGGTTCGCAACGTTAGCGAGTTGTTAACTACCTTGCCTGGTATACAGGAGGTTCATGGGTTCGATCCCGACCCAGACGCCTGCTGTATATTTGGAGCGTTCCGTGCTCTCCCCGCGGTCGCGTAGATTTTTCTCCGGGTCCTCCGGGTTTTCCCTCCACGTTTGGAAACACGAGTTTAGAGTATTCGGCGGCAATACATTTCAACGTGATAAGCCACTTCGTTGAGCTATCATTTGTGGCCAGGTCGCTTCTGTAGCTCAGTGGGCCTTACCTGGTAAAGTAAAAAAATATGTTTTTTTTATTTTGTTTTGGATTTAAAAGGCCATGTTACGAGACATCAGAAGTAGTTCTGCGCTATGTACTTCTGTGGGCTGCTCACTGACGCAGGGTGATTGCAACGATTCTGAAACTAGTTTTGAATGGACACGTTGGCTTATATCATGACGCCGAGAGGGCAATTTGAACAGATAATTAGTAAAACAAATAAAATACATTTACACCATATTATCACCATGTCAAATATTTCTGCAGCGCTCTCGTAATTCCGTTACTGTGGAGTTGGACATATATAACTGCACGACCTGATACTTAACTTGATCATGACAAGTAACGTAGCAATTCGTTGAATGAAGAAAGTGTTTCATCAGTGTGTACTACCCTGCTGTGCCGCATAATTCAGAAACACCATGATCGCAAAATAAAACTGGGCAAAAAAAATGAATAGGACGCAACGAAGAGTGGCGAGATGCATGCTTGAAATTACTTTGGGAGACACGAAAAGCAACGCGTGGAGTAGAGAACATACGGAGGCAGGTTGGTTAATGGCACCATTCAAGGGACGATGTTGCCAGAAGGAATGATGGTCGACAAGTGATGGAGGGACTGCCAAGATATGGAAAGCATCCTAACTGGGGTGGTGGGGGGGGGGAATCTTGATCAAGCGGTGGACTGACCATGACTGATGATGGTGTCGATCTTATAAGGTGCAGGCGAAAGCAACGCAATCTCGTCGCCGTCTCCGATTTGACACAAGAGCAGATTCCCCTGCTGAGTTTTGGCTGGCGACAGTGGCGGTTTGCAGCACCTCACTTCTCCGTCTTGCTGGCGGGGATCTTGGTGGCCTTGTGCTTCGCGGCACCGTGGCTCCTCTGCTTGTTGCAAAATCTCAGCAGAAGAACGAGCAGAACCGCGACGATCACCGTCACCAAGACGAGAGTGACCACCGCGATAATGGCCACGTTTTTCGAGGAGCCACCCGTGCCGCTGTCGCCACCGCGGGGATCGTAATCGTCGCCAGGGGCTGCGTCGCGATCGTCGCCCGTATTGCCGTGCTCATTCAGCCCCTTCACGCCGGTGCTAGTGTCGGCATCTTCGCCACCATCAGCGTCATCGTCGTCGTCTTCGTCGTCGTCTTCTTCGTCGTCGTCGTCGTCATCGACGAAAACCTTGCTGCCGTCGTTCCCGCCCGCGGTAGGTTTGCTCATCTCGAGCTCCTTGTGCTCAGCAGCGGCGCCGTCACCGCACGCGAACACGTCCGGGCTCCAGGCGAACCCTTCGACGCCTTTCGCTCGGCACGTGGCCATCCGCGGCTCCGGCGTCGCAGCACCGTCGGCGCACGTGACCGTGGCCGTCGAGCCGGGCGGCAGCTCCCTCGGCGACCTCGGCGCGACCCCGAACGGCGTCGCGTACTCGGCGCGGCCGGACCCGAGCACGTCCAGCGGCCCGCACATCCCGTCGTAGCGGTACTTGCACGCGTAGCCGACGTTCCGGTGGCTGGCGCATTCCCTCACCTTCCACTTGAGGCCGTCGGCCGCGTACACGCACAGCTCCTGCACGCACGAATGCCTGTCCAACTTGAACCAGTTGCTGAACCCCGTGGCCTGATCGCCGCTCTCCCACGCGAAGGCACGCTGCGGCAGCTTGACATCGGAGCACTGCTTCCTCTTCTTCCTCAGGCCGATCCACACGTTGGCGTGCGCTACCCCGCGCACGCTGCTCACCAGCCGCTCGAGCAGCGCAGCCTCGCCCTCGCTCTGCACCGTGGTCAGGTGGCCTCCGTTCGCCCGGCACCGCCGCTGCGAGGCCTCGAAACTGATGTTGGCGGCCGCGTGCACGCTGTAGCAGGCGTCGCCCGAGCACAGGGCCGCCTCGCGTGGGGGTTGCGCCAGGCAGAGGTGGCACGTCGCCAGGACCAGCCCGAGGACGATCGCGTCGACGGCCGCGGCGGCGGCGGCGAGAGCCATGGTCGACGAGCGAGTGACACCGCTGCTCCGGGCCATGGGAACTTAAGGGGAGCGCGCAGGGGGGGGGGGGGGGTGGGAGCACCCTTCCTGTGCAATTACAACTGTGCCATCGTCTCTGCCTGCGTGCGTGCGCACGTGCGTCCGTGAGGGGGCCGCACCCCAGCGGAAAAGGGTTGCTGACATTTGTGCTCTCATTTCCCCCCCCCCCCGGGCGCAGAGGCAATTGTTTGAGGCATGAAGTTGGTGTGCGTGTGTACGTGCGGATGTCTGTGTGTGCGTGTGTGTCTGTGTGTGCGTGTGTGTCTGTGTGTGTCGGTGCGGGAGTGCGGCGGTGAGCGCGCTGCGAACCCGGCGAGCCGCCTTCGATTTGCCGCTCATGGCCACCACCAGTGGACGGTTATTTGAAACCGGTTATTGGCCTCCCCTAGGTCGACTCAGATGGGTGTGAAAACATCGCTACTACTGTGGGGAGACAGCTGAGCGTGGTGCTGGCCACCCACCCCCTCGTGTGCCGTGTTAGCCTTCATCGGTCCTTGCTAACAGCACTTGCCCTAACAGTCTGCTAAGGCTATAAGGGGGATCTCTGTCTTGACTTTGACTTGGTGCTCACTAACAATTAAACTTGACTTAGCAGCACTTGCCGCCAACAGGCTACACGGCTGTGTATACCATCACCCGTACGTCATATGCAGTCAACTTGTATTTTCAGAGATCACGTTTTTGTCTCACAGCTGCAAGTCTAATCAATACCAGCAGAGTGTTACATGAACACATCTTCTGGTGTGCCGCTATGCTTTGCGATGTTCCCAAGACTGTGAAGGCGTCTCACCCGGCAAAGTATCTTTCGTCAAACGAGGTGTGATCGCTCTCCGACTCGTTCCGTGCGATTCCACGCTTCGCTCTGCACTATTCAGACCATTTTCTTTATATATTCTCTCTCGCTCAACGTCCAATTGTTTGATCGGGACGTCGTGGTTGCACAATGTGCCTCGACAGAAAACTTTTTTTTTTTAAGCACAATGCTTGGCTTTTTTTATCATCAAGTCCTTATATTAAAAAAAATATTCCCATACCTCCCTGTAAACATGCAGAGTTGGGCCAACGTTGGCATCTGGTTGAAACTGTTGGCACAACAATGGCTCAACCGTTGGCCCAACGTTCGCCGTTTGTTTACTAGGCTGCTCCTGTCCCCGCCTCTCTTAAATAAATCTGATCCCAATCTGCCTTCATAAAAATAGTCGTGCATGTCCACATTCTTGCATGTTGTTGTTTTTTTTACTAAAAACTAAAACTATTGAAGCTATTTTTATTTTACCAGGTAAGTGCCCACTCTAAATATACTCTAAACGCATGTGGAGGGGAAAACCGGAGGACCCAGAGAAAAATCCACGCGACCACGGGGATAGTAAATATGCAAACTCCAAATATACAGGCGTCAGGGTCGGGATTGAACCCACAACCTTCTGCAAACCAGGTGAAGTAGTTAACATCTCGCCACCACGTTGTCCCTCCAGCATTTATTTTTTGTTCAACGCAGAAACAAACAAACAAAAATACCGCACAAATTATAGGCATATTACATGGCTTTGTTAAGGAAAGTTAATGGGCAAAGGCGGGGGACACATCCCGCGGATGGCCGATGGACAATGCTGGCGATCGGAGGAGTTGCAGCCAAAGGAGAGAAAGTGTCCGAGAGGCGGGCGACACCCGCGGAGATGGAGCAATGAGATCAACTCGCGGTGCGCGCTGGAAGGAGACGGATCGTGGCATCACGGGACCGTTAGGGTTGGGTGTTTTGAGGTAAGGAAGCCTTCATCCAGCAGTGGATATAGCATGCTACATGGTGGTGAGAGCTCTCTTGTTGATAGGCTGTCTTCTAGAAGGTTTATTCGCGGTTTTCAGGCCTAATAAAGGGTTAATAATACAACACAAACTACGGCGTGCTGTCGCGAACACCAAGCACGTCATTTCAAAACCTCTATCGTAATTTAATCAGCAATCAATGGCTTTAATCTATGAGTTACGACAATATACTGTCAACAATCATAATGGTATGAAACATACACATCCGTGGAAATCATAAAACACATCATATATGGCATGAAGGCAGCATTACTTTTTGTTAATTTGTGATATGAAAAAAATTGGGATATGAAAATTTATGGCATTGTTCCAATTTTATCATCAAAAAGAATGGGGGGAAATAATTAAATAACGGCTTCTCCAGCATCTTATTCACATTTTAGTCGGAATTTTTGTTGTATTATTCACAACCCGTTGTGTCAACATCTCCTTTCCAACGGCGTGTCAATAAATGGTCTTTGTTTGACCATACCTCACCACGCTGGTCAGTGCTGGCTCGTGATGAACTGGGCCCAGGACCCGTTCAGGCAAATTAAAGAGGAGTTATTGCAAACAGTGGATTAAAAATAACTCAAATGAACTGGTGAGTAGTCTAAAGCAAAGGCGAGCTTCTCAATGTTGTTTACGCTCGTTCGCTGTGTCTTCATCATCTCTCCTGCATTTTTAAACGCTGCGCTGCATTTTGTCTGTGATCCTTGCTTCCTGAGTAATTATCTCAAACACTAATTTTCTCTTGCGCCTCGAACGATACTGCATGGGAGGCGGTGGTGTAAGTAAGAGAGCGTGATGATGGTGGAACTTTACTCACCAATGATGTTAGTCTTAGCCGGGAATCATGCTCAGGTCAACGGATACTTAGCTACTGTGCCACCGCCCCCACAGGAAGTCAAACAATGGCAATTATATCTTGCTCATTACTTACGCAGGAAAGCCTCGCTGTGCCTCAAGACTTCTTTTAAAGGAGGGTCCTGCATTGGGGCTTTTTTGGCCAGCTTCATTGACGAATCTTTGGCACGTGGGAAGACCGCAGAGAACCCGGAGAATACCGCATATGTGATGAGATCGGGCGCACCGTGGGGTGATTTGGTCGTAGCGTTTTCTAGCTTAATTCTCATGAGAATTAGAATGACTGTACTTTAACAAGTAAAAAACAGTGGAACGTTCACTTATCGTTAATACGGCAATTGGGCAATTTTACTCCAAAGCCGCCGTCCATGCGTTAATTATCATTACTTTGGAGGATAAACACGAGTCAATAATCTCGTCAGAGACTAAAAAAATACATTTGCTACAAACTTTCTTTCGTAAAAAGTCTTTCCGCCTTGCTCCTGCACATTTCTGGAATTCTCATGCCTCTTATCTACAGCTTAGTTCCCTCCCATCACTCCGCCCTCTCTCTACTCCACGATCTAAACCAAAACACCCCCACCCACCCCCCACTTGCACCTGTACCTAACTTGTCGCTGGCGCTTCTTGCTCTCACATTTGCACTGTGGTTTAAGTATTTAGTTTGCGTGCGCTTATTTTAGGACTGTCATATTCCACGGTTTGTTAAGTGTGGTGCAATATTCCTTAAGGACGCTGTCCTCGTTCTCTGCAATAATTATGGGTTTTTTTTAAAAAATCTGTTGTTGTTGTTGTTGCCCTCATGCACCATGCATCTCTCTTCTGAAATTGCCGGGCAACTGGATCATATGTGCAACAAATAAAATGAAATTAACCACAGGTGCATTCAAGTGACCACTAACGGCTGAACTAACAAGTTTAATGAACGCATTATTCACAGCCCTGTCGCATGCACTGCACGTTAATGGGTTCACACGTGACCCGCTGCAGCCACGCAATGCCGCTATACATTCACCAAACTAAATGTTAGAAAAAACTAAAAAATCTGCAATTTAAGTGCAAATGGCGAGGAATGCCAAGCGACATTCTCCGATTTACGTGGCCAGGATCTCATCTATCCAGGCTCTCACCTGCGCAATGATCTCCTCGCCTGTCGAGGCTCTCACGCGCTCAGCCTCTCAGATTGGCAGACAAGGCACTTCGATCTTTGGCTCCGCGCCTCCAAGTTCTCGATTGAACGTTGCGTTCGGTCTCGTGAAATATGCACGCACTATACATTTTTACAGAATATTATTCACAACAGTAATAATGGTGATGCAAAATTAATTGCCGGTGATTTATTATACGTCTGCAAAGTAACTGTCAAAACTGTGAAATTGCAGCAGGAACTCTTTGGTGAAATGCTAATTAAATGTCAAATGTAAAGAAATCACTTGTCAAAAAAAACACTTAACATTTTAAAGTCAAATATATATATATAAAAATCATTAAATAAATAAATATAATGCTATTTCAAATTACATTCAGTAGTTATAACGATGTGATTCCGGCTCGTGTCCAACTGTCCAATTGCAAGAGCTCTTTTTAGTCCATGAGGCTAGGCCAATGAAACCGTGCCCTTAAAAGAGAAAAAAACTTACAAGTATAGAATAGGCAACGTTTTAAGCAATGGCCCTTTCCTCGGAGCACATACGTAGGGAGAGACCAGCAGGGAGACGGAGTGGATAATGAGAGGGTCGATACCGCGCTTAATTCGACGATCAGAAGTCAGACGTTTTATTCCCCGAGTAAAGCTCGCTGAGCCAAGAGGCTCTCTCTGTTTTCCGAGGGTGTGATTTGGCCTCCAGACATAAAATTATTCATTCCACAATTACAGTAAAAAAATAGAATAATAGCGATCATGTTGTAAAATGATTTTCACGCTTACACTTTAGTCATTTTAATATATTCGGTTTAAATTCTGACAAAAATAGGGCGGGGCTGATGAGAATTTCGTTTTAACGACGTGTCCTGATGAACAGTTGGCACGTGAATAGTCACCTATGGATCGCTATTTAGTAACAGACAAACCCTTGACACATTTCCCGTCACTACCACCAGAAGTGGTCAAAACAATGAACGATGTGACAACCACTTGAAATGAGTGGGCTACCAACTCATCCAATATTATTGGCCGTGTACATAAATCTATTGCCAAAGGTGTGGTCCCAATATCTGCTTTAGCCCGTGGACTATTTCTCCAAATTGGGAACGACTTGGAATTTAACGATGCATTAATACATCGATGTATATCGATTATAATGGTCGACGACAACACCTCCACACACTAGCATGTTCAAGAATCATTTTTATTTTATCTTGTACGATGATGTTGCCCGGCGGAAGCGAATTCGCCGCTCTTTGCAGAGGTTCACCATTCGACTCCGGTAGGCCACCCTGGTTAATACTGCGTGGGTAATAAGAATAATGCAATGCTTCACAGTGAACGTTAAACTCCCTTCCCGTTGGCGTCAAGGTGCCATACAATGTCTTGCCAGGAGCAGGCAAGTACACATCAAGCGTGGACCAATCTCCATCTGTTCCATCTGTATGGGAAAATGTGGCCCTGTCGTGTGCGTGGGTTTTCTGTGGGTGCTCCGGTTTCCTCCCACATTAGATGGCCCATAACAGCTAAATATATAGAAAATCACAGAGCTTGGCCGGGGGAATGTTGGCGTCAGATGCACAGCCTTGGCTGTTCCCTGTCCGCTTGGGCTGTGGTTCCCTCGTACCGCCGGGTGATTCTCGTTCCCTTCGAAAGCGAGGGAACCGAGCGAATAACTGCGTGACGGCACGTTACAAGTTGAAACAACTCTTATTATAATCAAATTAGAATTCCGCAGATTATGACATTTGGCGTTATACAAACTGGGCGTCCGTACAGAGTCTAGAGAGGAAGCAAACACCAAACCGAAAATAACAACAAAGCAACGAGCAACGTTCTCTCAGTTTTCGCTGCTCGGTAAGGTCACAGAAGACAAGAGCAGAGGGAATGTTTGTGTGTGTGTGTGTGCGTGTGTTGAACTTACTTCGCACCGTACATAGCCAACTGTGCCAAGCGGAGGTGCGGGGGAAGACTAAACACAAACAGCAGTTTTAAAGACATTCGTTTTCAATGTTGATTTTTTTAAAAGTGCATAGCTCCAGTGGCTTCCTAATATCGGAAGGGAGAGCGTTCCAGACGGCCGCATAAGCACACCTGAAAGCGCACCGGATTGCGGGTGAGCGCCCTTGTCCGATGACCATCCTTAAGCCGCTGCGAGGATGACAGAAGCTCTCGTGACGGTTTACGTGCCGTTGACGAATGCGACGAGGGCAGCAGCTTAAACACAGATACGTGCCTGCAAGTCAAATGGGATCGCGACGTGACATTTAGAGAGTGGCGCTGGAAAGCCTCTTTGCTTGCCACCGGTACACGAACGTGCGGTTGGGGGGTGGGGGGTGGGGGGGAAGAGAGCTGCAGCGAGATCGCAACGGCACGGCGCGCTCCGTCACCCGAGACACCCTGCCCTGAGCAAAATCGATCAATCCCCGTCGCTCGATAATTAACCGATGCCCTTCGCGAGACGCCGATGCCGCGACACTTCGCGGATCGATGAATTAGCGAATCGGCCTCTTTTCGATTTAAAGCTTTCGTGACTGCAAGGATTCATCTTTTTTGGTTCTTTCGGTAAAGTCGCGTAGAATGAGAATAAAATAATAAATAAAATAAAATAACACGATAAAATTCTCACGACGTTTCGGCCACGACACAAGTGGCCTTCTTCAGGTGAAAGGAACAGACCTGTCGGGACGACAGAGCTTCAATGAACGTTGTTAAGATTCGTAGCGTCTTTTAAGCTGGTTTAGAGAAGTGAGGCACCTTGACAAAGGGGTTTACATATCAAACAGGAGAATTTAGCATTGAAATAGCTGAGTGATTAGCTTGTGACTGGTCATAGAAATAGCTATGTTAAAGTCAAAACCTACACATCCACAGAGGCACCTAGTACAAATCAAACAGGAGAATTTAGCATTGAAATAGCTGAGTGATTAGCTTGTGACTGGTCACAGAAATGTCTATGTTCAAGTCAAAGCCTACACATCCACAGAGGCACCTAGTACAAATCAAACAGGAGAATTTAGCATTGAAATAACTGAGTGATTAGCTTGTGACTGTAACCAGTCACAAGCTAACCAGTCACAAGCTAATCACTCAGCTATTTCAATGCTAAATTCTCCTGTTTGATATGTAAACCCCCTTTGTCAAGGTGCCTCACTTCTCTAAACCAGCTTAAAAGACGCTACGAATCTTAACAACGTTCATTGAAGCTCTGTCGTCCCGACAGGTCTGTTCCTTTCACCTGAAGAAGGCCACTTGTGTTGTGGCCGAAACGTCGTGAGAATTGTATTCTTATTTTATTTTATTAATTTATTATTTTATTCTCATTCTACGTGACTTTACCGAAAGAACCAAAGAAGATGAATCGGCCTCTGTAGTACTCTTTAAAAGAGGTTCGGTGGCAATGGATAGCCATATTTTTCGCTCCGTCTTTGGGAAGTCTCCGTCTGTCTTGGGCCCTCTCCCACTCCCCGATGCTGTCGGTCCATTTCTTTCTGACATTCTCGTTGTGAGGCCTATTGGATCGTGCATCACATACGCAGGACAACGCGGGTTGGGTAAAGGCAGAAAGGGGGGGGGCATAGTTATGGGATCGTAGTGCAGTACAACAATATATTCTGCTGCAACCATTCCCCGCTCTGGAAATGACGGGAAACGCATCATCGTAACAGACTAATTAGCGCAGGCTGGAAAACCGTGAGAATGTGTGCAAAGCAACCTGGTCCCTCTGTGCATCATGCACAAAATAAACAAATCCATATCAGTTGTGGAAGAAGTGCATTGAGGCGCTCCAGTCTTAGGTCACCGTCACGATCCAGCAGCAGTGGTGCGGTGAGAGACCAAGAGAGAGAGAGAGACGCTGGAGAATCCTATTGCCGCCTCGCTCTACGCCGTGAAGAAGGGCCATTCCCCGAAACGTCACCTACTGTATATAGTTTGTTCTCCTATAACGTGGTAGTCATAGGCGAACACCGCATTGTGGAAAAATCGTGTTGTAATAAATAACATGTCTGTCCGCGAAAACACGTGAAGATGCGTACGCTGGCTGAACAAAGACTGAGGCACGTGGGTAGCGTCTAGAAGCATCCAGCAGCATCCCAAAGCCTTGTGCGATGCTACGCCGAGGCAGCCGTACAACCGCTTATTCCTACTCGCGCGGCATAGTTCCGTCCACTCGATCGCGTAATATCCAATTCGTATCCGCGTTATTAAAAAAATGCGTTCTCTAATACAATCATCACGTTGTATCCAACTCGCGCTATGAAGACTACACGCCATGTGGGATAACAGATTTCCATAATACAGGTTGTTTTTGTACTTCTCTTCTCTTCGAGGCAGTGTTATTGACGAATGTGTTGAGTTCTTTCTGTATAGACCAACTGTATTGAACATCGTGTAAAACGTGCTATGTATACGTTGCAGATAATATATATATTCGTACGAGCGTGATGTGTCAGTTGACACCCTAAACACCTTTGCATTCAAGATGCACCGTCTCAACGCGTTTATCTGGGTGAAATATTCCAGTGGGGAACACAGACAAAACAAAAATCGACGCTTCTTACGCATCGATTTCCTGGATTCATCGCCGCCTTAAGAATCAACGGCTCCTTGACTTGGTGCATTGTGACACCGATGTTCATTGCTGACAGCAGCAGCCACCATCTGCAGTCGACAAGAAGTGTGGACCGAGTAGTCTCTAACCTGCGCTATGAAGAAAGGCCCTTGTCCGAAGCAGCGCCTCTTTGATTTTTCTTGTCTGGCCACACACTGTTATTGACGCACGTGTTGACTTTGCTGTTGTTGTTGTTAATTATGTGTGCGCACCACTGCCAACGCAGCAGCACTAAACAAGAATGTTTACACGTGGTGGAGGGCGGAGCACGTTTTGCGTTGTCGGGCAGGCGACACGAAGACTCACTGGGCGTGACGACGGGTCGTGGCCGCTCCATCGCATCTCCCGACGCATCTCTGTTTCATATTTCATTCCGCCGGCTGCACGGGAGCGTGGGGTGGCGCCGGGGTAGACTCTCATTGATTTGGAAATCGTAAATTCCATCAGTTCCGTGATGGGTTCCGTGATGGTTGGTGCATTGTGCCTCGAACCGGGCGACCCCAGATTTTGATTCTCGTCCGCAGCCGGCGTCATTTGATGAGCGATGTCCGAATCGGTCTTAGCTCCCTCCACCCCCACTCCTTCAGACACCAAAATTAACCAACGTGGTGAAGTATGGTCAAAGAACCCCCCCACCCCCCACCCCCCATGGTCGAGATGGTGTCTCTGTCGTGTGTGCATCAATAACATTCTATCGAGATGCCCCTTTGGTTCTGCATGGGGTTTAACGGTTTCAACAATCCATCCAGCAGTGAATTTATAAAAGGGTTGACATTATTAATTAACTCTATCACCTTAAAATACACAGTCGATCATTATTATCCCGTACCTCCGATTAGCACGGTTGCCTTATGTACGGTGTGGAACAAGTTCATGATACACACGCACAGCTGCATAAAAGAAAGGGAAAATGTAAAACAAATCAACGATGAGACGTTCATGACAGGCACGTTTTCGCAATGCTGATATTAGACAATATTATCCAATTTTGATTTAAAGCTTTCGTGACTGCAGTAATTCATATTCTTAGCTCTTTCGGTAAAGTCACGTTGAAGGGAAACAATAAATAAATAATATATATAAAACAATAAAAATTCTCATGACGTTTCGACCATAACACAAACGGTCGTCATCAGGTGTGTCGGTTTGCATAAATTTATTTATTTTAAAACGGTGCATTTATTTATTTATAAAAACGTCAGCGCCACGCGCAGCAATTTCGCAGTTTATTTAGAAGGAATAGTCCATCTATGTTCTGAAAAGAGGAGGGGGGAGACGAAAAATTAATGTATGCTGTCTGAAAGCCACTGTAAGCGTGAACAATCAATTAAGACCTGAAATGGTGTATCAAATCTTTCCAATGATTGCTAAGCCAGAATCCATCTTCTCGGTTGAAATTGTCTCTGTGCTTGTATATGTGTTTACTTTACCCTACATTGCGGGGATCACAAAAAAGATCTCCAAAATCTTGAATAAACACAAGATCCAGGTCCGTTTCAACACATTACATAAAATCCGTGATCTGGTTCCGTCTGTAAAAGATGTGATTCCGGACATACAGTACCCTGGTGTCTACAAACTAAGTTGCCTCTGTGGTAGTAGTTACATTGGAGAAACCAAACGCCATGTCTCGGACCGCATTCGTGAACACAAAGCAGACCTTAAACACGGTAGGACCAACACCTCGGCAGTGGCAGATCATTGTTATAATTCAGTAGGCTCACATGACATTGACTTTCCCAAGACAGAGGTTCTTTGTAAGCCATCTAGCTACCATGAGAGATTCGTTCATGAGGCTATCCACATATACAAGCACAGAGACAATTTCAACCGAGAAGATGGATTCTGGCTTAGCAATCATTGGAAAGATTTGATAAACCATTTCAGGTCTTAATTGATTGTTCACGCTTACAGTGGCTTTCAGACAGCATACATTAATTTTTCGTCTCCCCCCTCCTCTTTTCAGAACATAGATGGACTAGTCCTTCTAAATAAACTGCCAAATCGTCTGCGCGTGGCGCTGACGTTTTTTATAAATAAATAAATGCACCGTTTAAAAATAAACAAATTTATGCAAACCGACACACCTGATGACGACCGTTTGTTTTATGGTCGAAACGTCGTGAGAATTTTTATTGTTTAATATATATTTTATGATTGTATTGTTTCCCTTCAACGTGACTTTACCGAAAGAGCTAAGAATATGAATATTATCCAAGTCCGTTACACTGTTTACGCATGGAGAATTTAAACCGACTCTTGCCATTTGCTTGGCATCTAGAGAGAAAAAAAAATCCAAGTTTAAAAATGTATTCACAACACCATCATCCTGCTTAATTAGAGAGTCTCGCATGAGCGAAGATCAGCACCGAACAACGCCGCTTTGGAATCCTCAGGAGGGAAGCGCATCGATTTCTCCCCCCCCACCCCCCCATAAACTCTGAGCGTGACGCTTCCCGCAATTAATCTCATTCGTATGAACACGGACAAAGGCTTCCCGATGCGCACTGCAGTTCAGATGGGAGTGCTCATCCCAATAACGTATGGTAAAAAAAAATCCAGCGGCAGCATTTGTTTAAACAGGGCCCATAGCCTGCCAACCAGGTCCCAGAAGGTCGAGACCGGTGCAGAGTTGGCTTGCTAAAATACGTTCTGTCGGACGATGTTGGTCTCGAAAGCGCAATCGGCTGACGATGGTCCAACATGTACGGTGCAAAAGAAGTTCAACACACGTACATCTTTCTACATTTGTGGAGACACATAGAAACGGAGTTGTGCTTACATTTACCGTTACTTGCAATGCTCCAGGGAAACGCACAATGCATTGGGCGTGCGGTTGTCGCAATTGAGCTCATTTGTCGAATTGTAGACAAAAAGCTTACCGGTGCACAACAATGGTAATTTATTTACGTTAATAGTACTTATGCTTTTTTTGCTAAGGAAGGCAGCCGCACCCAGGGAGGCCCATGAACTTCCGCTTCCCTTTCAGCTCGAATTGTCCTCCTCGCCCGTACTGCGGCACTGAAAACGATCCCCCCCCCCCACCACCACAATGATCTGCGTTCGCGCGATGCCGTCTAAACCTCGTCGTGTCGGTGAAATGCACCTTCAAGCTCGATCGTGCGGTGTCCGCCCCTTCTCGATAGACATCTCGCCCCCCTTAACATGTGGGGAGCAGGGAGTGGCTCCTAAAATGTCAATCTTTCTTCAGTGGCCCATGCATTAATCATAAATAAATAGATAAACATCTACTTTGTATTTATTATTGTTGTTGTATTGCTCGTGGAGGGATTTCGGTCATCGTCCTGAAGCTGCCCAACGCCATCCCCCACTCCCCCCCGCCACCCCCATTACCGCGACCCCTTCCACAATCCCCACCACGACCCAAAGCAGCCCAACGCCATGTCCGGGGGGGGGGGGGGTGGGTGGGAAGGTCCTAAATGGAAAGAGGCAGGGCCTAAACAAGAAGGGGCGGGGTCTAAACAAGAAGGGGCGGGGTCGAAACAAGAAGGGGGTGGGTCCTAAAAAGGAAAGGCGCAGAGCCTAAACAGGAAGAGACGGGACCTGATTTTGTTCATCGGCTTCACTTATTACCTAGCCTCACCCTCATCCCAGACTAAACTCTCCCAGCAAACCCTCTGATTATTATCTACAGCTCATGATTTGATGATTCGCCACCTGCCCAAATCAGGTATCCATGACCATTCAGTCCAATACACCTGCGGTTGGGTTATCACCATAATCAGCCATGAGCAATCCACTGCTGGATGAAGGGCTCCCCAAGCCGCCACCTCCCACAATCCTGCGATGTCACGATCCAACTATCATCTGGACCCAAACTGATCACTGGCCATCATCCCTGCTAGCGACATGTTGCTGCCCAAGGATTCCATCGAACCAATTCGGTTTGGTGCATTACCCAAGAAAGTCTCACCAGGTCTCGAAACTCTTTTTGAAGTGGTTACTTCCAAGTTTTAACAGTAGGAAGTGGATTCTGCAACGTGTAATCCCAATTGAGTAATATGCAGGCGAAGACAGTACTCGACTTACGAACACCGACGAACGAACACCCGCACTTAGGAACCAGCTTCCATGAAAGATTTGTTGTTGTTTTTTTTAACGCAAACTCTCAGTTGCAAATCGAACCGCGGCACTATTTTGTTCAGCGATCCTCCACGGGATGTAAATTAATCAGCCTCGGGCTGGAAGTCACTGTGTGGGCATACATTAGATTAATGAGTTCCGACTTACGAACTATTAGACTCACGAACAGCTCTCAGGAACAAACCGCGTTCGAAAGTCGAGGACCACCAGTGGATATTTTTGCGCTGGGAAGTTTTGTCCAACACCGGTTATATCGTGTGAGCTTATTACGCGATAGGAGGAAACCGGATAACCTCGAGAACCCGTGCAGTAGAGTGGGGGGGGGGGGTATGCAAAACTCCTTGAAGGCAATGGGCCCTATGAAGTACCTACCTCGCATCCTAAAAGCGAAAAGGTTGGAGAGGAGATGATGCAGTTAGGCGTGGGTGTCACGGAATCAGATGAAAGTGGGAGAGCGGTGCTCAAAATTGGCTACTTTGTGAGGCTCGCACGCCGTTTCATTCCCTCCCTTTTCGTGGCCTCAAGATGCACAAATCACGCGCAAGAGCTCTTCAAATACGGCGCCGGTAGGGGCGGAGGGCAAAGTTCTTAAAAAAAAACTCAACTTTGATCACTTCAACGGGAAGCGTCCCACGTGAAATCTGAAGGTCCGGGTGATTTTTGAGAGATTGCAGCTCCGGTGTCCTTTGATGTGGGTTTGTAAAGGGGCAAGTAAAGAATGCGTTCGTAAATACACGACTCAAAGGACGCTTGTGTTTTTGGTTTTGCTTTTGGAAGAGAAAGTTGTCGGAATGAGAGGAAAAACGTGAGGTCCCTGCCCGGTGATTCGTTTTGGCTTCACCTGTTGCTGTGGTTGCCACAGTGACGCGATAACACGAAACAGTGAGGGAAAAAAGTATTTGATCCCCTGCTGATTTTGTACGTTTGCCCACTGACAAATAAATTATCAGTCTATAATTTTAATGGTAGGTTTATTTCAACAGTGAGAGACAGAATAACAACAACAAAATCCAGAAAAACGCATGTCAAAAATGTTATGAATTGATTTGCATTTTAATGAGGGAAATAAGTATTTGACCCCTCTGCAAAACATGACTTAGCACTTGGTGGCAAAACCCTTGTTGGCAAGGGTTTTGCCACCAGGTCAGACGTTTCTTGTAGTTGGCTACCAGGTTTGCACACATCTCAGGAGGGATTTTG
Source organism: Petromyzon marinus (assembly GCF_048934315.1). NCBI lineage: Eukaryota > Metazoa > Chordata > Hyperoartia > Petromyzontiformes > Petromyzontidae > Petromyzon > Petromyzon marinus. The sequence goes on from NC_133683.1 coordinate 17,523,544, forward strand.
TCCCACTCCTCTTTGCAGATCTTCTCCAAGTCATTAAGGTTTCGAGGCTGACGTTTGGCAACTCGAACCTTCAGCTCCCTCCACAGATTTTCTATGGGATTAAGGTCTGGAGACTGGCTAGGCCACTCCAGGACCTTAATGTGCTTCTTCTTGAGCCACTCCTTTGTTGCCTTGGCCGTGTGTTTTTGGTCATTGTCATGCTGGAATACCCATCCACGACCCATTTTCAATGCCCTGGCTGAGGGAAGGAGGTTCTCACCCAAGATTTGACGGTACATGGCCCCGTCTATCGTCCCTTTGATGCGGTGAAGTTGTCCTGCCGCCTTAGCAGAAAAACACCCCCAAAGCATAATGTTTCCACCTCCATGTTTGACGGTGGGGATGGTGTTCTTGGGGTCAAAGGCAGAATTCCTCCTCCTCCAAACACGGCAAGTTGAGTTGATGCCAAAGAGCTCCATTTTGGTCTCATCTGACCACAACACTTTCACCCAGTTGTCCTCTGAATCATTCAGATGTTCATTGGCAAACTTCAGACGGGCATGTATATGTGCTTTCTTGAGCAGGGGGACCTTACGGGCACTGCAAGATTTCAGTCCTTCACGGCGTAGTGTGTTACCAATTGTTTTCTTGGTGACTATGGTCCCAGCTGCCTTGAGATCATTGACAAGATCATCCAGTGTAGTTCTGGGCTGATTCCTCACCGTTCTCATGATCATTGCAACTCCACGAGGTGAAATCTTGCATGGAGCCCCAGGCCGAGGGAGATTGACAGTTCTTATGTGTTTCTTCCATTTGCGAATAATCACACCAACTGTTGTCACCTTCTCACCAAGCTGCTTGGCAATGGTCTTGTAGCCCATTCCAGCCTTGTGTAGGTCTACAATCTTGTCCCTGACATCCTTGGAGAGCTCTTTGGTCTTGGCCATGGTGGAGAGTTTGGAATCTGATTGATTGATTGCTTCTGTGGACAGGTGTCTTTTATACAGGTAACAAGCTGAGATTAGGAGCACTCCCTTTAAGAATATGCTCCTAATATCAGCTCGTTACCTGTATAAACGACACCTGGGAGCCAGAACTCTTTTTGATTGAGAGGGGGTCAAATACTTATTTCCCTCATTAAAATGCAAATCAATTTATAACATTTTTGACATGCATTTTTCTGGATTTTGTTGTTGTAATTCTGTCTCTCACTGTTCAAATAAACCTACCATTAAAATTATAGACTTATCATTTTTTTGTCAGTGGGCAAACGTACAAAATCAGCAGGGGATCAAATCCTTTTTTCCCTCACTGTAAGTCGTGCGATATGAGGTCCACGATAATCGTATCCGGCCGCTCTGTGAAACATCGTAATGGTGTGATTATCATTGCTAATTTGTTTTTATTTTTGTTGCTTAAAAGCACGAAATAGCAAACTCGAGAGTTAAATCTCGACCTAAAGCTTTCGTGACTACGGGAATTCATACTCTTTGGGTCTTTCGGTAAAGTCACGTAGATAGTAAAATAATAAAAGCATGAAATGGCTAAGAGAGTTAAAGTAAATAAACATCTGCGGTAACATCTGTTCCGTCAACAGAGCGCCCTTGAAAGAGCCAGACAGCTATTGGCCATTCCATGAAGGCTTCGCTAAATGTTTTTCAGCGGTTTTTTTTACAACATTGCGGTTCTATCAGCATCGGTTGTTTTTGTCGTTTATTCGATCGTTTGAAATAATAACAAAAACATCTAATTAAGCAATTTGGGCACTTAAGGAGGATTCCAATTTTTTTTACATATTTTATTATGATTGTTATTAAGAACCCAATACACAACGCGAAAATCAAAGTGAGAAACACAGGTCACGAGCGCACAACAAACCCGGAGCAAGACGCCCTCAATTAAGGGACAGACTGGAGGCACTTGAGGTCACTGCCCTACCGCCGTAGGGAGCAGCAGATTTGCAGGGGGAGGGAAGACGAGGGAAGAAGAGGAAGGGAGGGGTGGGGTAATGTAAGCGAACAAAACTGCAACTAAAGTAATATAAACGCAATGCCCGAGTTTATCGTTCTTGTTTTCCCCTAGGAGCAGCGGTCATCATATGTTTACAGAAACGGTGTTGGTGTCCAGAGTCCATCTCCTCTTCCTGGCCCCCATTATTCCAGCGACTCATGCTGAGTTCAGCAGAAGCGGGGACCACGTAGCCTCATACTCCAATTCCTTCCCATTCAGATGATGGCTCAGGTGCTCCATTCCCACCGATGCAAGGAGAGTTACGTGCCATAGTCCCCAGGAAGGGGGATCATGAACCTTTCGAATTGGCCAGGATGGTTTTCCTTGCTACAATGTAGGAGGGTTGGAGGAGTGCTTGCTGATATATTTTGACGGCCCATCTCGGCTTTAAGCCCCACGGAGTTGAGTCCACTGAAGCTCTATGCCGCAGATCCGATTAAAACAGTTGAATGCGTAGTAGGGCTTTCGCGACCAATATAATCCAAAATAAATGTTTTTTTGGGTTAGATCGCGTCAATATATAAATGTGTCGTTAAACCCGCCACCACCCGACACAGCCAACTAGTAAGGGTTGTCACGTAAACAGAACGTGGCCAATTCGTTACTAGTACAGCACACCGGTGTGTTGGAGAGCCAAGCCACAACATTTTACAATCTGAGTAGTAGCTAATTGTAATTACTGGCGAAACATACTCGTAACGAATTGGTATGTTCTTTTTACGTGACAACCCTTACTAGTTGGCTGTGTCGGGTGGTGGCGGGTTTAACGACACATTTATATCTTTACGCGATCTAACACAAAAAAACCTGTATTATGAATGATTATAATAGTCTGTAATATGGTAAAATTCTGAGATATCTGGGCACGTCCATAAGGCATGTCGGTATGTCTCCACTGTGCCCATCTAGGCCAGTCTGGGGAGGAATTGGTGAATATGGCTCTCCTGTCATTATTCAGATAGGCAAGATTCATTCTAATAATTGAAATGAGGGCTCAGCTGGAAGGAAAACCAGAATACCAGACATGTGCACTCCTGCATTCAATATTGCCGGGGTCATGCAGTGGCTCCAGGTCAGATATCACATCGAATTCCAGCTCAGGTTTTACAGCCAAATACACAAATAGTGAAAAGACACCTCGCAGGGCGGTGGGTGTGGCGGCCCTCACGCTGATGATGTCTTATCGGCCAAAGTGCCCCCTCCCCCCCTGAAAATTAGTGAAGAGCACTGCATCACAACTTATGTAACTTGATTTTACAACAACATGGGTTTTCAAAGTGTGTTGTTGTTGTTGCTGAGTACAGGTCCAAACGACTAAAACACCAAAGCGGTCAGGAACAAACCAGCACGCTTGAAAGTGTAATGGATGCAGGTTATTATACTATCTCTCTCGAATCGAGCAAGGTTAAGAGAAACTGGGGGGGGGGGGAGGGGGGGAATAGACTACGGGAAAGAATTCCAACACTGAGCTGGTACGAGGAAATGATCTGAAGAGAACACCAGATGGTGAAGGTAGCCAGGGCATGGCATCACCGCAATGGATTATTGACGCTGTCTGTGCGGAACTCTGCCGTGGTGGATTTTCTTGCAATGGAGATTTCAATTTCCTACCGATTGAAGCCAAATGCTCATTCGTTTTAGTTTAAATGTGTTTAGTCTTTCATGGAATTTGCCAAACATCAACCGATGCAGGCTCCACCTAAGATTGAGTCTTAAAACTCGGTAATGTTTTCGTGGGTAAACGAAACGATTTTCGTGAGTAAACAAAAACATTAATATCATTATTATCATCAGCTCGGTTTGTGTCTGGGTTGGTGACCTGGAAAAATATTTACACACCCAGCACACCACATCCATAATACCAGTCTCTCGATATACCAGTCAAATGTCACCTGTTCCAGTCTACCAGCCAACCCAAAAACATTCAGTGAGAAATTGAGCTCCGATTGTTGTTATTATCATAACCTTTATTTAAAATGGAGGAATCCGATGAGCTATAAAGCTCTTTTCACAGATGTCCAGTAGGGGCACACTCGTGTGACCGTGACATATTTCGTTCTGGGACATCCGCGGTGGCTATGAGATGTTAACTACCTCGCCTGGTATACCGGTGGCCGTGGGTTCGATCCCGACCCTGACGCCTGCTGTGTATTTTGAGTTTGCGTGTCTCTCTCCCTCCCCGTAGTCGCGTGGATTTTTCTCCGGGTCCTCCCGGTTTTTTCCCCCCTCCACATTTCGAATGAACATCACGCTTTTAGAATGATTGGCCGCTATAAATGCTCACGTTACAATAAGCCACTTGGCTGAGCTGATCATTTGTGATAGCCGGGTAGTTTCTGAAAAAAAAAGAGCCACGTAGCTCGGCGGTCCTTACACGGTCAAAACATTTCAATGAAAAAGTAAATCCGGCAACAAATGAATAAATAAACAAATCCAGCCGAATTCGCGCGGGGCAGGTAGCTTCTGTCCCCGCATGCGGACAGTCGGGGCACCGGGCGGCGGGAGCAAACGCGGCGAAGATTGCAATTTCCGGACGCGAATAATCCCGGCGCAGGTGAGAAGATCGCACCGCCGTGTGCTCTGCAAAGCCGGCCACCCTCGGCTACTGGGCCTCCAATCAATCCCCCTTTTGCTTATTTAAATAAAGTCTGTTTTTATGCGAAATCGAAAACGTGGATTATAAAAAATATATATTTAGTCCTTCGGAAAAAAAGAAAATATTCCACTCGCAAAATCGGATGGAAAATGTAAGCAACATTTGTTGTATAAAAGGTAGAATGGTACAGGCGCAGCCCTGCAAATGCCTGCTCACGCCACTGCTGGCATAAGGGCCTCGTCCCCGAGAGGCCGCCCTCTCGAGCCCCTCCAAGAGGGTACTTTTTGCTGCGCTTCCACGCGTCGGCCAGACGTCTTGCAGTAGGCGGGATTACCCACACTTTACTCCCACACTACACGTGACCTGCCGATAGAGGACTAACAGTGGTGCGCCCGTACAAACCTGCTGGGTGCACTGAGGCTGGGAGGTTGATTCTGGGCCGACGACCTCTGCATTGCCATGCCAATGTCACAACCCATGAACGCCCCACCGTGGCATCATCACGTCCATTGTTGTTGATATATTGTTAAGTAATTACATTCAGACAGGGCGTAGGTATTGAACTGATGTGAACTGCGCTTGACAGATTCAATTTAACGACGGTGGTAATTGCAGCTGTAATCGATTTAAAAACAACAGTGCGCAAACTGCAGCACATAACGCCCAGTAGTGGCGGTTACAGAGACAATTCTGTTTGGCGAAACAGAAAAAGTTGCGAACCTCATTCGCGGATACATTTACATATGAATATGACCCATGAACAAACAGCAGTGGTAGTAGTCGCTCAGTCATCAGTTCAGTTCAGTTTATTTTGGTATAGCCCTGTGAGCCATTCGGCTATTGAGGCCATTACGAATGCTCCTCCTCTACGTATGTATGTTGAACTTATTTCGCACCGTATGTAAGCCAATCGTGCTAATTGGAAGTGTGGGGTGTGAACCAGGACTCCTGGATTTCACGAGGGCCAAAGAGCAAGTGAGAGGGACACGTGATGTGGGCCCAGAGACTCCGAGAAGGATCTGGAAATGGGCGTGGCCGAGGGCAGAGCCTGGTCATGCCGCAGCCCATAAAGGCTGAGTCCAGAGAGCGATCTTGGCTGTTCGTCTCTGGGAATGGAATCCGCCGGTTAAGACTTCGGTCTTCTGGCTTCAAGCACGGCATTGTGGACTAGGCAGGGTGTTAGCTGACCTGGTCCAAGTATATAGTTATCCCGTTGAGTAGTTACGTAGCTAACCGTGGTGATCACCACCCTAAGTCGTTATCCCGTCGAGTGATTATGTAGTTACGCGTGGTGGTTAACACCCTATATCGTTATCCCGCCAAGTGGTTATATATTTACCCTGTTGTATTAAGAATAAACGTGTTGCCTCCAAGTTCGAGTGTGCGCCTCTGTGGAACGCACTACACAAGCAATGCCCTGTGACCAAATGATCTGGCATGTGCTGCCAGATGCTGCCAGGTCTCGGAAGCTAACTGTGATAACTAAACTATGTTTTTATTTCACCAGGTAAACCCACTGCGATATATAGCTTATTTTCAGACTCAACCAGGCCACAAATGATGGCTCAACGAAGTGGCTTATCATGTGGAAATTTATAGCAGCCAAATGCTCTTAACGCACGTTTCAAAATGTATAGGAAAAAACCGGAGGACTCGGAGAAAAATCCACGTGACCACGGGGAGAGAGAGAGAGACACGCAAACTCCAAATATACAGGCGTTAGGGTCGGGATCGGTCGGGATCGAACCCACGACTTCCTGTATACTAGGCAAGGTAGTTAACATCTCGCCACCGTCCTCGCACGGTCGAACCGCCACGCAGATGTTATAGGCGTTGCTGCAAAATCCATGCTGTACTAAACTCATATGCTCACGTGTGTATTGCTTGCTCCTTACCCAACCCGCATTGGCTGGCTCAGTGGAAGTATGGTCAAATAACCCCCCGCGACCCCCGCACGGCATGGGGAAGGCTGTGTGCAGGCGAAAGTTTTAAGTTGAAGTGGCAGGCTATCCTCGACGGGTTACATCCATTTGCAGTTGTGATCGGAATGCTACTTCAAAAACAACACGGACATACTTTTTACTTTTTATATTTATTATTATTATGATGCTTATATTCTTAGTTCTTTCGAAAGAACCAAGAATATGAATCCCTGCAGTCACGAAAGCTTTAAGGCATTATTATGCTTGTTTACGCAGAAAAGCCTCGCTGAATCTCTCGACTTATTCAGGAGGGTTCTGCCAGGTTTTTGTTTTTTGCCGAAGGGAGCAACGTGTGCAGATATTATTATTTTTTTATCACTGGGATGTATTTATTGACCAATACTGTAAAAAAACGTTTGTCCGGCTATGGGAGTAAAACAACAGAAGAAAAAGGTGCCCGTGTCAGGAATCGAACCCAGGATTTTCTTGCTGTCAGGCATAAGTGTCATCACTGCCCCGCCACCCACCCAGCCAGCCACCCACCCAGCCAGCCACCCACCCAGCCAGCCACCCACCCAGCCAGCCACCCACCCAGCCAGCCACCCACCCAGCCAGCCACCCACCCAGCCAGCCACCCACCCAGCCAACCACCCACCCAGCCAGCCACCCACCCAGCCAGCCACCCACCCAGCCAGCCACTCACCCAGCCAGCCACCCACCCAGCCAGCCACCCACCCAGCCAGCCACCCACCCAGCCAGCCAGCCACCCACCCAGCCAGCCACCCACCCAGCCAGCCACCCACCCAGCCAGCCACCCACCCAGCCAGCCACCCACCCAGCCAGCCACCCACCCAGCCAGCCACCCACCCAGCCAGCCACCCACCCAGCCAGCCAGCCACCCACCCAGCCAGCCACCCACCCAGCCAGCCAGCCACTCACCCAGCCAGCCACTCACCCAGCCAGCCACTCACCCACCCAGCCAGCCACCCACCCAGCCAGCCACCCACCCAGCCAGCCACCCACCCAGCCAGCCACCCACCCAGCCAGCCACCCACCCAGCCACCCACCCAGCCAGCCACCCACCCACCCAGCCACCCACCCACCCAGCCAGCCACCCACCCAGCCAGCCACCCACCCATCCAGCCACCCACCCACCCAGCCACCCACCCAGCCAGCCACCCACCCAGCCAGCCAGCCACCCACCCAGCCAGCCAGCCACCCACCCAACTAGCCACCCAGCCAGCCAGCGACCCCTCCACCCAGCCACCCTTCAAAGCTCGCGATGTCAGTAGTGGCCATTCAAAACAATTCTTTTTTGGAAAACGGTAAAAATTACTCAAGTCATAGGAATGCATTTGGAGTTGAATCGTCGGGGCTATTTCTCCTACATCCTGAACGGAAACCCAGCAATGTCGTGCTTGTAGCCTCTTTAGCGAGCGACCCAAAATAAACTTTGCACACATGGCATGACATATACAGTACATCGCACCTCCGATTAGCATGGTTGGCTACATACGGTGCGAAAGAAGTTATTTTACCAGGTAAGGCCCATTGAGCTATATACTGTAGTTATTTTTCAGAAGTGACCTGACTATCACAAATTATCATCCGACGAAGTGGCTTATCATGTTGAAAGTTATAGCAACCAAATTCTCTAAACTCATGTATCTAAATGCAGAGGGAAGAACCGGAGGATCTGGAAAAAAACCCACGCGACCATGGGGAGAACGTGCAAACTCCAAATATACAGCAGGCGTCACGGTCGGAATGGAACCCACGACCTCTTGTAAACCTGGCGAGGTAGTTAACATCTCACCACCATGGCGCCCTTTGCTATCCACTCTGTGTGTGGCCCAACGCAGCGAACTGGAAAAATAATTTTGCATTTACGCCACCAAACGCAGACTCAAATACTCCCATGATTGGTTATTTTGTTCCAAGTCTTGTGGGAGTCTCTTAGCCGACACTCGGAGGCGGTTGCGCACCTCCTGGCTTCAAAAGTCACTGGCGCCGACGATGATGAAGGGGGCTCCGATTAAATCAACGCCGCCTCTGAATTTTTCTTCCTTTCTTATCAATCGAACACATTTTTTATTAAATACAATGCAGCATGACAGAGACCGGAGATAGCTGCGTGAATCATCGTCGATTCCCAGCGATTGCCACCCTGGACGATTCCCGCGGGAATTGTGATTGTCATGAAGCAGAAGCTGGATATAAGCACAGCCGTTCGGAAACAAAAACGTCATTGCTCATGAAGCAAAAGTTACACAATTCCTTCCACCACTCGCGTAATGTAAACGTGTGTTGCTTATATCAGAAAGGTGTTTATGTAATGTCTGCTTATGTGTTTAAATATCATATTAAGAATATTAACGTCATACCTAGGTGTGCATATATGCAATACCGTGTGTTTATAGAATATATAGCTTATTCTGTATCGACATTTCCAATTATTAATATTTCAATGGGAATTATATATTAGCACCTGCACGAGCCGGTGCCGGATGAATTGTCACATTGCAGCTTTGTGAAAGATGGAGACCGTCATCCAGCAGTGGATTGATCATGGCCGACTATGATCATGATCATCATGGTGGTCTACTGGCATGATGTCACGAGCGGAAGAATCTATTCAGCTCTCTCACAGAGCACTGCAGCTCCCTCTCGCGCGTTACAGAGCGGCCCGAGGAAGCGGATATCATAGATCTACCTCTGAGATCGCTCTCTTCAAGCGACCCCTAGCCCACGCAGCAGAGGTCAGAACTTTCCCGCCCGCTTCTGCGACCGAGAGTAATGTTGATCACGTGATCAGTCAAACCGAAAAAATGTTGCATCGTTCTGAAGAGCTGGAATTGTAATCGATTTACAAATAATCTATGCCTCGAGTTTCCTGGCTGGCTGCTGAACGCTGACTGGGCTCCTCTCTACCCCAACAATAATTCGATTGGTAGTGGCTGCTGCGAAACTAGCTGGGGGTAACTGGCTGAATATGAATAAGTTTTGAAGACGTGTCGTAGATATCGACACCGAAGAGGTGGATAGTAACACATGCAGAGGACTGACGCGCTTCATTCGAAATGACTCCAACTCTTCAATGTGTGCTCCTATGAATAGAATTATTTCGCGATTGAAATATTGGAGAACGTAACACTTAATACATATTATCTTCCATAATACTGTTTTTTTTGTTAAATCGCGTAAATATAAATGCGTCGTTAAACCCCTCACCACCCGACAGCTAATTAGTAAGGTTTGTCACGTAAACAGAACATCCAACATTTTTTGTAAATGTTGTGGATTTACGCTCCAATGCACCGGTGTGCTGTACTAGCAACGAATTTGCATGTTCTGTTTACGTGACAAACCTTACTAATTGGCTTTGTCGGGTGGTGGTGGGTTTAACGACACATTTATATTGACGCGATCTAAACAAAAAAAAATACCTGTATAATGTATGATGTTGGTCGCGAAAGCCTACGTGTTAAACTGACGTGTTATCTTGCTCTACTCGTAATCATAAAAATGAGTATTTACAATTTGCATCAGGACCGAGGATATCAAATGTGGAACCGAGCTTTCGCAGTCACGTGACGGTTGCGAGGCGGCAGATTTTAGGCGTGGCATTCGGGCTCTTCACACACACACACCAAATGACATCGCTTTGCATCACCAGTATGCAAAGCACTGCAAAGGGAACACGCACTGACGATGTTACATTTTGTTGATTACAATTAAAAATGTATGCAATGGAATTAATGATTATATCAGGGCACTGGCCTCGCGTAATCTGCACTTTTGGATAACACGCGAATGCCGTTGTTGTCATTTGCTCTTTGCATCTGGAAGCAAAAGGGCACACGAGAGATGTCCTTCGCCGAACGAGACGGCTATTGAAAATTGATTAAAAAGGTCCCCCCTTGGAATTCCAAATCATGCCGATAAACGGAGGCACGAAGGTTACTGGATGGAGAAAACAAAAAGCATTTGTCCACCTCAAAACAAAAAAAAACGGTCACGCGTCCCAAATAGCTGCAACTACCACGGCGAAGCGTCGCCATCGCCATTCACGACACTCAACTCAACCGTGTAAAAGCAAATAATAGCCGCCCCGCGGTATATAACGGATTACAAGATGCGCCGCTCGCTGACCCACCCACACCCTGTAGAGCAACACCCCGGTATGAACTAAACTATTTGAACTAAATTATTTTCATTCTACGAGGTAAGGCCCACTGAGCTACAGTATCTTGCTCTTTTTTTAGAAGCGACCTGGCCACAGATAATAGCTCAACGGAAGTGGCTTACCACGTGGAAATGCAAAGACTCGAACACCCACGTTGATTCTAAATGTGGAGGTTGAAAAACCGGAGGCCCCCGGAGAAAAGTCCATGCGACGACGTGGAGAGAGAGAGAGACACGCAAACTTCTAATATACAGCAGGCGTCAGGGTCGGTATCGAACCCACGGCGTCCTGTAGACCAGGCGAGGGAGTTAACATCTCCCCACCGCGTTTTACGTCAGGGATATGTTCCTGAAATGTGCGACATGGTGGTGGTGGTGGTGGCGAAGGCTGAGAGGCGATGGATAACGAGAAAGGACGGACGACGATGATGATGCTGTCAGCAACGTAAGAGTGCGGGTTGAGGCAACATCAAAATCAGTGTGGCAGTATTCAGAATAAAGTGACGACGTATTTGCAAAACGACGTAAAATGTGGAGACGTAAATCCGGGTATTGCTGTGTTTTAAAGCAGGCTGAGCGCGCGTCTCAATCTACAGAGCGTCTTGTGCATCGTACACTTGGCAAGTGTCGATTGTTGCTGGCCGATGGTATCTTTGGGCCCTTTTTTCAAGGCATTTGCTCAGCAAGCGTGATTCCGTTAAACGCATCCATCATCTGTGATTGAAACCCATGCTGTTGAAATAAAGAACCCACCTATATCATTTAGATGAAGTGATGAGGTGTCCCTATGATTGCACTGCTGCAGCCAAAGTAACAATCATCAGTGTGTGTAAACTCCTCAGCAGAGGAGTCAGTTTACCCACTCACAGCTTAAAGGAGGCGACCTGCGCTTGACTTTTATTTTCACTCCAACGCTGTCCTCCGGACAGGTTGGTCCCTTCACCTGATGAAGGCCACTTGTGTTGTGGTCGAAACGTCGTGATTTTAGTCATTTTATTTTTTACCTACGTGACTTTACCCAATAGAACCAAAGAGTATAAAGTCAGAATGATTCCGCTGTGAAACTTAGCCGTGTGCACTAGACAGCTGTCCCATAGCAAAGTCCACATCTTGCGCAATCATCCCGCTTTTAATGATGCACTGTATCCCCACCGGCCCCCTCCCTCCCACTGTGTTCCTTACGAAAATCATCATCGGCGTTGATCTATCCACTGCTGGATGGAGTCCTCCACAAACCGCCGCCGCCGCTGCTTCCTCCTCCTCCTCCTCATCGATCTCTGACTCGCTCTGCGCTACCACGGATCCACCTGGTGCGTAATGCAACACGAGCCGAATTCTGAAACAACGAAAGATTAATCTATGGTTCTTTTGGTAAAGTCACGTAGTTAGAAATGAAATAAAATAAAACAAATCACGACGTTTCGATCGCAACACCAGCGGTCGTCATCAGGCAAAGGAGTCGACCTTTGAAGGCAAACTGTTTATAAGGGTTTGGGGATGGGCGTAGCCCAAGTGCATCAACAGCACCAGGAGCATGGGCGGGTGTGAGGAGTGCCAATGCAGCAACAATGCCAGTGCAGCAACAATGCCGCTGCATTGGCAATGCCGCTGCATTGGCATTGTTGCTGCATTGGCATTGCTGCTGCATTGACACTCGTGCACCGCCCGTGCCTTCTGTGGTTGTTGATGCACTTGGGCTACGCCCATCCCCAAACCTTTATAAACATTTTTCCTTTAGAGGCTGACTCCTTTGCCTGATGACGACTGCTTGTATTGCGATCGAAACGTCGTGATTTGATTTTATTTTATTTCTAACTATGTGACTTTACCGAAAGCACCAAAGATTATGGATTCCTTCAGTCACGAAAGCTTCAAATCAAGATCAAAGAAAGATTGCCACGAATAAGATCCCCGACATATTCACACCAGGTGGAGATTTCGCAACCGCCACAGGTGGTGGTGGTGGCGATTTATTTGTTTTATCATTCCACCTCGTTATGCTGTGGCACGCCGATGTTTCGCAAAGCTGAAGGCCCTGTCTGTTGGGCTACATAAGGATGCAACCCCGGTGCGCACGGAATACCAGTGCCGCCGCAAGTCCATGAAACGCAGCGGGTCTCCAAATATTGACCTAACCCTCCACCGAATAAACAACCAACAGCCCGCTCTAAACAACCAACAGCCCGCCCCAAACAACCAACAGCCAGACCCAAACATCAACAGCCAGACCCAAACAACCAACAGCCAGACCCAAACATCAACAGTCCGACTCAAACAACCAACAGCCAGACCCAAACATCAACAGTCCGACCCAACCAACCAACAGCCAGACCCAAACAACCAAAAGCCCGACCCAAACAACCAACAGCCAGACCCAAACAACCAACAGCCCGCCCCAAACAACCAACAGCCCGACTCAAACAACCAACAGTCAGACCCAAACAACCAACAGCCCGACTCAAACAACCAACAGCCCGACTCAAACAACCAACAGCCCGACTCAAACAACCAACAGTCAGACCCAAACAACCAACAGCCCGACTCAAACAACCAACAGTCAGACCCAAACAACCAACAGCCCGACCCAAGATTGGGCAAGAACAAAAGTACTGCTTAACACGTAGTTGGGCTTTCGCGACCAATATCATCCATAATACAGTCTTTGTTGGGTTAGTTCGCGAAAATAGGTGTCGTTAAACCCGCCACCACCCGACGCAGCCAACTCACAAGGTTTGTCACGTGAACAAAGCATGCCAATTCGTTTCTAGTACAGCCCACCCGGTGTGTTCAACCCACGACATTTACAATTCGAGTACGACGTTTCGCGGGTAATGACAACCACCATCATCAGGCGACAGCCAGATTTGTGCAGAAGTCCTCATGGTCCGTGCCTCTTTGCCGCCGCACGCCGGCGGTCTAGAGTGATGTGTTTGATCCACGGATCACGGAGGCGGCCGTCATTCCTTCGAGGGTGGCAGTCCGCTTGGAACCGTCGACCGCCAGCTGAAGTGAGCGCAATTCTGTTGCTGCGGGAGTTTGCGCAAAAAAAACGTAGGCGGCGGCGGGGGGAGGCGGCGATGTGGCCACTGAGTGACAACCGTGTCTTCCCTCGGACTGCGAATTCGTGGCAGGAAATTCTAACAAACGAACAAACAACAACAAAAAACAACCACACGGGCATTGGTTTCAACTGCGGAAGTTGGCGGTGCGGCGGGGGGGGATTGGAGGGATGGCGAGGCTAAAACAAGACGAGATTTAAAATCCCTTTGTGTATGGGGGCAAACAATAAAAAAAAACCGCGTGCGTACGCAAGCAGGCCCGGCGGCGCGGGCTCGCACTCACTCTGCTGCGGAAACTAAACCACGAGGAGGGGTGGGTTTAGGGATAAGGTCACGGGAAGCAGCGAGAAAATAACTTGGTGGTTGTTGTTGTGCCTGTGGGATCGACCTCAGAGAGCGGCTGCAGATGCAGCTCGCCGTGGTTGCGTAAAAGTTGCTGCCAACAATCGCCGGAAGCACGTTGCATGAGAAAACAAAAACAAATCTGTGCGCTCGTAATACATTCGAAAGTGCACTTTACAGTAATAGCATCGCGCCCGCGAGGAACGCTCAGTTACGGAACGACCCGTGTTCAGGTCCGAGTTCGGGTCCACAACCCTCCCCTTGCCTCTACTACCCACGAAAGTCGAGAGTCTTCTAGGCTCGTGCAAGCATCGCAGCCGCAGGATAACTCCTCTCGTCTGCCACTCTCTATTTTGCCAGCTAACTCCCGTTTATCCGTGCGGTGGCGCAATGAATATGCTGGACTTACCGTATTTTCCCGCATTTAGCCCGCATACGCATATGACCCGCAAACGCATATAACCCGCAAACGCATATACCCCGCAAAAACTAGCGTTTTGTGTCAAAACATTTCAGATAGCCCGCACCTCCATATACCCTGCAGGGTCTTGTTTTGTTAGTAAAAAGTGGTATACCCCACGGGTTATATACGGGAAAATACGGTAATTGTGATCCAGAGGTTTCACGAGTTCGATTCCATCTCTGGCGTGGCAATTGAAACGATGTTGCAAGCTTCTTGAATGGTACCTCCCCGCTCCCCCCAGCCTGCCGTAAATAAATGGGTTCAAGAGGGGCCCAGGCTTTGAGGGCCTGAGGTTCGAGGGCCCAGGGACCACAGGGTCTGGTAGGAGCCAACAACACTGTCCAAATGTGTGCAGTCAGCGGCACCTCAACCTTTGCCGTGCAAGCATCTCGTGGACAAGGACAAAGACCATCTCACCCCCCGGTATTTGCCAATTGTATGTACAGCATGTCGAACTTCTTTTGCACATAGCTAACCTGTGCTAATCGGAGGTGGATTAACAGACACTGACGGATTGACAGACGCTGTAGCTTATACAAGTGTATATGCTATTTAATGAGTATAGGATATGATTAAAATTCACATTCGTCAACAGCACTGTGGGCTTTAATTAAAAACATCCATATTGGCAATGTTTTTTGGCATTGGCCCTTCTTCACAGCGCATAAAAATTGAAACCAAAGAGATGGATAATAATTATGATTATTCTTGTAATAATTATAATAATCATAATAAGGGTGGGAGAACGCTCTGAACAGCATGGAGGAGCCTGATGAGAATTACAATTTCAAAAATCATTTCTCTGCTGACCCAGTGTTTAAAAAAAGATGCGTTTGAATGGTTAGAGCAAGAGTAGCTGCAAGTAACGAGTTGCGTAAATCTCGCTCAGCTATCAAAGCAACGATCTCGATGTTCCTTAAAAGCCCTCTACTCTTTCGCTTTAACAATTATACATACACACACCATACCAAAAACTAACATTCCCAAACGCGCGTAAATTTGTCGTATTGCAAACGATGGAGACTTCAAATACACCAAGGGGTTAACGAATTCTGTAAATCAGACACGTAATAAGCTCCCAGTAAAAAAAAAACTTTTTTTTCCCTTTGCAATGACTAAGCTCATGGGGTTTCCATCAATAGATCAGAGATCTGTGAATCACTAATCCTCGGGGCTGCCAGAGCTTCATAAATAATTTCCAGCCCCTCCACCAAGATGCAGTGGATGCCATCTCTCGGGACCTGCAAACATTGGGGGCAATGTAAATGTTCCGAGATGAATTATTTTGCATAAGCAAGTTCCGTTTCCAAACAAATTGAACTCGTCGAAGAAGTTGAAACTTTTGGCTGCAATGCAGATCCTTAGCTCCACTTTACGCCGCTTCGGTTGGCATCATCATCGCCTCCACCGTCGTAAAAGCAAAGATCGTTCGTGCTTTACGGCCGAGTCGGGAGCCCAAGTTGTGTTCATCTCTGCTGCAGTGCAATTACGAGTGGCGGTAAATCACGCGCAGAGCTTTTCGCGTGTTGGCGAGAAATTCCCAAGGGGGGAGCCGCAGCGGAGATTAAAACACTTTTCGGTTCGTCCGACGGAAAGAAGAACGGTCGATGTTCAAAGTCAAATTTTACGAATTTGTTCCGCAGCCTCGGTGGCGTGGCTGTCGAGTGTGCAGGCGGTGCAACCGCGCGTCAGAGTCTACGGGCCAGGGACGCTCAAGCGCTGGGTTTTGAACAGAGTGAGCAGAAGTGGGCAGAGAGTGAGGTGGGAAGGGGCGCGAGAGTGGGGGGGGGGGTATATTTAATTCCTTGCTCCAGTGCTCATGCACAAACCTAGCGTCGCTTTTTTCGTACGAACCGCATTTAAATTTACTGCTAGAAGTAATAATGAAAAACATCAAAATAAATGTATTGTACTTATATACCGGTACTTCATTTTTCTTGTGACTTGCTTACCTTCATCTACTTTGCAACTCCGTTATTTGTGTGTATGGTTTGTTATTGTACCTCTGACCTAATGCCCCGACTAGATATTTGTGAAAAAGAGCTTCAAAGCTCATCGGATTCCTCCAGGATAAACAAAAGATTCTCATTAAAAATCCAAAGTCCGAAATATTTAATTCCACAACTCATTGCTACCCTTATCTTCACCTTCAACAAAGCTATAATGGACCCCCTTGGAGTGTAGTCCAACCTCAGGCTTGGATGCATTAGCCGAGCAGAGTACTGGGCACACTCCGGCTTGTTCGGAATGCAGCTGTTCGAGTGCTTACACGTACACCATTACGTGAGCACATTACATTAATCCACGTATCTCTTCATTAACCTATACGGCTTTCAAAAGGCTCCACATACATTACTTTCAAGAACTAATACTTTTATATATTCCATCAAGGTCCGTTAGGTTCTGATCTCCAACTGCTCAGCACTCTCAGGTCTATAGGTTGCACTATTTTGGTGATTGGGCTTTTGTTCGCGTGGCAGCTAAGCTATGGGACGCCTTGCCACTTGAAATCAGGCAATCAAAGTCGATAGATATATTTAAGTCTGCTTTGAAAACCCATCTCTTTAAAGTGGCCTTCCCTCTTTCGTTTGGTCGGTTGCCCTGGTTCTGTTTTTTTTTTCCTGCTTTTCATGCATTGCACATTGGCATCCTAGGACAGAATGCGCATTATACATTTGAATTATTATAGGTGACCTTTCTCAAGCAATACATGCGGTCCATAACATCGTCCAACAAGGGGAAGGAATGTTATCTGTGGGATCATTTTTGCCGGTATCAAGATGTTGATAAAGGAATAAGCTTTACCCTTCCCGGAAATGATTATGATGTCTAGAGTCAGGGGTTATTGATCAGTGTTTTGTATTTTACCTTTGTGGCACGTGCAATTAAAAGTACGGCAAAACCCTCGCTTAACGCGTGTTCACGTGAAGGTTGCCGTCCATAAATGACGTCACGCGATTTTGTCCTTCCATTTAGGGGACACTCTTGGCACAACGCGGCACGCGCACACCGTCCCAACGAAGTTGCCGGAGCAGTCGACGGCGAACTACTTTCTTGAGCTGCGCGGCTTGGGCGGCGTGATACAATGCGCGGAATGGCACGGCAACGCGGCGGTTGTACCCCTCGGTTTATTTGTCCCGTCACGTCGCTGCGCGGTCGTCGTTGGTCCATTGCATTCTCGCACAAAACGTTATTAACGTCGCATTTCCCGTGGGGAAATCGTTTTCGCTTAACGCGCGGCGCTCTCCAGGGACGCATCTGCCGTGTTGTAAACGGTGGACTCTCCCTTTATTGCGAGTCGAGTCGAAGATTTGGACGGACAGAATGTCTCATCAGCGTCCGTTTGGTTATCAGCCATCGGCTCACACGGACGGGGTGAGCTCGAGAACAGCGGGGCACACGGTAGACAAACGCAGAATTGATAGCCATTGTTCGTGCCGTTCAGAGATTGACATTTGTTTAACGTTTGCTGAACGCCGACCTGGTCGTGCTCCCCCCATCAATCTCCCGAGTTTGTGTGTAGCCCGCCCCTTTGAATAAGATCAAGCGATAGGGGCTGCTCCAAGGCCCTGTTTCAAGGGAGACTCGTGTCACGAGCGTCACGGAAGTAAACACAATTGCAGGGCGGTAAAACATCAAGCGTAAACATCACCAACAGAATACTTACAATTCTTGATGAGTGTTTTTTTTGGAGAGGTCATTAGATCGTGGCAGTTTTTTTTATTTTTTTACAGAAACCCTCCACCACCCGACAGTCAATTGCGAGTGGAGTTGGCCGCGTCACGGGCAAATATCTTTCAGGGTTCCCCCACTCGCTCCGGCAGGAAGATGCGTTCGCGAAAGACATTGGGCACACCAAAGTGAAATCGCGAAGCGTGGAGCGCACAGCCACCTAAACCCACAGTGCATCGCACGGGGAGACAGCTGACTGCCAAGTCGCACATACAGTACATACACAGTACACACACAGTACACTCACAGTACACACACAGTGTTGTCTCACGCCTGACGGCACAGCTCCAAATTTGGGAATGCAAGCGGCATATTGTAGCGAATTTTGCGTCGAAATAGGTTAGCCGCATATACAACGCGAAATCACACATACCGACACCTGCACAGAGCGAGGGAAACCTGTATTTTAATTTTGGTTTAATCAGCAAAACCCGAGGAGGAATGTCGAAAAGCCTAAGCGACGTGTTGATAATTGTATCCGACGTTTCGCTGGTGATCGTCATGCATTGACAACAGCTCGGGTGTCGGCACAAAAGCCGCAGTGAACAAGCAACACAAGACGTTCGCAAAGATCTCACTGCAACCTTAAGGAGCCCAGCAACAAGCTTCACGATCCCCCATCCATACGCAAGGGAATGAGATCGCTGATGCTCGTCTGGCCACCAAAGCCAAAAAAGCCACGGGCAATGACAACATCTATTCCGAATTCCTCAAGAACTTGGGACCTGTCGGCCAAGACTGGCTAGCGGCCTTGTTTACCGCTGTCCATTTAAGTGGCACAATCCGCAGAGCCTGGAAGGGAGTAAAGGTGGTCTTCGCCCTGCCGAAACCTAGAAAATCCGGAAGATCAGGCCTCAAGTTACAGGCCTCTCTCACTGCTGTCGATGGTGTACATATTGATGGGGCGCACGCTGCTGACACGCTTTTGGCCCAGAGTTGAGCCACCCCTGCCCGTCGAACAGGCCGGCTTCCGACCTGCTAGAAACTGCTGTGAGCAAGTTCTCTCCCTCACCAGCTACATCGAATCTGGATTCCAGCGAAGGCAACAAACCGGTATCGGCCATGATAGACCTCTCATCCGCTTATGACACCGTTTGGAGACATGGGCTACTGCTCAAGGCAGCGCCCATCATCAAGTGCCGTTCAACAATGAATCTGTTTAACTCGATGCTCAGCAACGGAAACTTCAGTGTACACCTTGCCGGTAATACAGTTGTTCAATAAAAATTGTCAACGACGGCTTAACCCAGGGGTCAGTACTCACTCCGATCTTGCTTAACATTCACCAACGACCTGCCAAAGACATCATCCCGCAAATTTATCTATGGCTACTCAGGGAACAAACCTGCAGTCGTCCATTAGTGACACTAACATAAGTCTTGTCCATATTAGAAAACTATTTCCAAAAGTGGAGACTACGACCGAATCCATCCAAAACGACTGTCTCAATACACCATCTCAATAACCGTGACATAATCGCCCAGTTGGAAGTGACGTTGTGTGGTAACCCTTGTCAAAAAACGACCCATATCCCAAGTACTTGGGCATTACACGAGACAGAAGCCTCGCATTCAAAAAGCACATCGAAAAGGTGTGTGGAAAAAAAAAAAAGCAGAGGAGCTCTGTTACGCAAACTGGCCGGTACAACGTGGGAAGCCGCCACCAAAACTCTCCGCACGACCGCCCTCGCGCTCGTGTGCTCCAGCGGCGAGTACTGCGCCTCCAGTCTGGGCATCAAGCGCCCACAAAAAGAAATTGGACGTCCAGATCAACGGCATCCTTCGAACAATAACGGGCACGGCTGAAATGCACTCCCACTGAGTGGCTACCGGTTCTGGCCAACATTACGCGAGCAAACCCTCCGCTGGGATTCAGCACCAGCAAACCTTTTGGAAAAAAATCTGAGGCAGTGTACATTTACCATTACGACAAGACCTGATTGACCCTCCACGGACTCGTTTGAAATCCCGGAAACCAATCTGGGATCGTGCGAGACAATTGGACGAAGCGGGGTCAAATGAAGACCGCTGGCGAACACTGTGGAGTTCTGTGGACTTTCCCAATAAAGGCCTCATCGACGACCCCACGAATGCTATATGGGCGGCATTGATCTGCCAAGAAAACTATGGTGCTCCATCAACCGTTTCAGAACACAGAGTGACCGCGGCCACCCGAACCAGACAATGGACCACATTGCGAACAACTGCATCCTACGCGCCACTCCTGAAGCTATCGCGTGGCTCGCAGACTTAAACTTGGACGTGTGATTTTGCACGTACTTGTCATGCGCTAGAGAGAGAGAGAGAGTTGTCGGGTGGAATCGTATTTTTTAGGAAATCATTTGTATTAAAATAACACAATTAAAAAAATTTATTTGAACCGAGAGCATTTGTTCTTGTTTGTGTTTGTTAATTTTGAATCGTGCATTTCAATTTTGAAAATAATCGTTTAACAAAAATTCGATAGATACGTTCGATGGAACAGTGCCGCATCGCGGGTCGCCAATTATTTTTAAAAAAGGGGGTTTCTTGACTCAATGGGTCTCACCCGACAAAAAAAAAACGACTGACATCGCTAGCAGCCACGCTTCATAATTTTCACAAAAAGGACAACCCTGCAGTGGTGCTGTTATGCTGTTTTGATGGGAGAGTGCACTCAGAGATTCCCAGCGAAAGTCGAAAGCCGCCGGTAGTCCGCTCGAGCAAAATATTAACTGGCAGGTGCGGCGGTATATGGTCGAGCGGATCATCTCATTTTATATTCAATTTGAGATTATTTTCTCGTGCTCCGAGATGGTTTGGGGTCGCTCAGAAGGCTTAATGCCGCGAGTGAGCGTGCACGCCGAGCCCGCCCTGCTCAGGTAGATACCCTGGGTTTGAATCCCCCGGATCCAAATCCAGGACCCAGCCGTGTGTCATTTAACCGCGGTTCGTCTCAAGAAGCAATGGTTGAAATGGACTGTCTCAGCCCGGTAACAAATATCTACACACACACACATCGCAACCATATTAAGTTTGGTTCGTTATTGCCTGAGAATTACTAGAAAAATGAAATGTATTCCATGAGATTTATGGGTTTTTTAAGCTGTTATTGGAAGTTCCTCAAAGGTTAACGAAGAGAACAAGACTACAGTTGTGCATTGGAATGGTTACGACGAGGTGTGATGTAAGGCGCTCTTGAGATTTAAGTGTGGAATTTAAGTGCCCAATTAATGCAAATCCTTACTCCACCTAGTATGGCTTCCTTATGCCGCATAGTATGCTGCGCTATGAAGAAGGGCAAATTACATTACACGTTGCCTTATTTTTTATTTTAAGGCCACAGCGTTGTTGACGAGTGTGTTGATCTTTTTTTTAGTAGAGATTAGAGAGACTCTTGAATGGCCATTCTTTCACGGAAGATCCATTGCTCCCTGCAACGGCTCCGCATGAACACTTCATCTCTTGACGTAATTCCAGTAACGCACATCGCTTTCACGAATGGTAAATTACAGCCACAAGCCACAGTGTTGTGACTGGGCCATGCAACCCAAACTCTATACTTTACAGTAAACCGCTGTGGTCTGCACTCCTTCAACGGCAGAGGAACAACAAAAACGACACGGTCACTGCCACCACGCACAAGAATATGAGAGAGTAGCATTCCAGTATATATTTTGAAATATATATTTGGGAATATAAAGAGGGCAGTGCATGACAAACAGCGCCACCGTTCCGCCTCCCCCACGCGTCCCAACTTGAGCGGATACCTCGTTTCAATAAACAAAAAATTTCCCCCGCAACACCCGGGGTTTGTCTCGGGTCCCAAGGCGCGGATGTTACATCAGCGGTTACACAGAAGCGCCGCGCCAGGTGTTGGCGTTGGCGCTGATGAGGGCAGGGAGCACTGAGCAGCTTTAAGTGGAAAACATTCGGTCCGCTGCAAACAACAACAACAACAAAACGGAGCCCCAATTTAACGTTTACGACGCGTTCGGGGTGGGGGATCGGAAAGTAATCGCCGGGTAAATATATATTATTTTTGTACGTGAACACCTGCCACGATCATTGCGAAAGTATGCACGCATCGATATCGCCGATTCCCGCTTCTGCTGCTCGCGATAACCGAGGTGTGCAAGGATGGGTCACTTAACGAGCGCGTAGGTTGCACGGTAACGTTCACAGGTGTACTGGGAGTCCACATTAGGCGATCTTCGGCTAAGGACTTTATTGGGATTCCTCACACTCGCAACTATAAAAGAAAATGTATATATTTGATCAAGTAAGGCCCACCGAGCTATATAGCATTTTTTTTTAGAAGCAGCCTGCCCACAAATGATAGCTCAACAAAGTGGCTTTTCACGTGGAAATGTACAGCAGCCAAATACTCTGAACGCGTGACGATGTTTCTAAATGTGGATGGAAAAACCGGAGGACCCGGAGAAAAGTCCACGCGACCACGGGGAGAGAGAGAGTTTTCAAGTTTTCATTTATTAGGTATAGCCCTGTGAGCCATGCGGCTCTTAAGTCGGGTGCAACCGCAACAAACAAAATTTGAACACAGAACATCTTAAAGCGACAACGCGAGAGAGAGAGAGACAATCAAACTCCAAAATATACAGTCGCCGTCAGGGTCGGAATCGAACCCACGACCTCCTGCATATCACGCGAGGTAGTTAACATCTCATAGCCACCGGGGCACACCGGTAAGGAGCCTCTCTGCACGAGCCCCGAACGATTCCTAGAAACGCACGTTAAATGCGTGCTCCTAAATTATAGGAATTTAGGAGCACGCATTTAGATTATTTGCTATCAATTTCCACTCGTTAAGCCACTTCGTTGAGCTATCATTTGTGGTCAGGACGCTTCTGAAAAGAAGCTAATAGCTCAGTGAGCTTCACCAGATAAAATACAAATAAATTGTAAAGTGTTCATTGTTTAAGTTTATTGATTTGTTTACCTTTCCTATACTTTGCACTCCCATCGTGTTTTTGCATTGTTTGTTGTTGTAACGTCCTGACCAGCCCCGACTGGACTTCTGTGAAAGAGCTTTATAGCTCATCGGATTCCTCCAGCATAAAAAAATAAGATTTCCCTCTGTATATATACCCTCTACCCACAGATCTTAGTGGAACGTTCCAGAAGGTTCCTGTAACTCCTCCTCCTCTCCCCACCAAATCTCTCTCCTCCAGTGCTCAGCCAATCTCCTGCCTCCTTCCTGGCTACGTTGCCCCAGCACTTTATTTATTATTTGAGGCCGTGTCATGTCTCCATGTCTTCACCCCCCCCCCCCCCTCCCAACGGGTCCTAACACGCCCTGAGCCCGGTGATCCGAGTTCGATTCCCAGCCACTTATTTTTATCAGTGGCGAGCGACATCGGGACCGGTTCTGCCCTACTCCACTCCTTCACCAACCCGCGCTGAATGACCATCGTGGTGAAGTATGGTCAAAAACTCTCAAGATCCACATAGCGTGGGGAAGCCTTCCATCCATCGGTACATTGCGAGTGGATGGGATTTATGTTATTTGACATTTAGGAAAATGGCGCTAATGAAACTATAAATGGGAAAATCATGGATTGGCATCCACCCTGAATATCATATGTTATAGGCTGTGGGGCTACATGATGAGCAACAGAGGGCAGTGCAGCAACATCAATTATTGTCCTGTACTGTGCTTCTATGCGACAGGTGCCTTCACCAATCCGTACTTAACGGGTGAACAAACCCCACGATCCTCGTGGCACGGGTAGACACATCATCCAGCAGTGGATTGACAAAAGGGCCCCCTACGTGTACTCGACACATAGCCATCACAATACACGGTTAGTGTGTGCCACATCATGCGTAAATGTGTTTACTCGGGTATTTAACGTACACGTGTCCTTACTGTGCATTTTATTTTATTAAAATGCCACCGACAATGGCTCCAATTCACATCACGGAAGGCAAAAAAAAGCCCCATCTTGAACGAAAAAACACCCACTTGGGATTCTAAGTAATGACCTTGGCCAAAAGTCTTACAATGAAGGCAGTGGCGGTGGTGAGGTCACAGTCAACAGACGAAGAGGAATGTCCGGGCCACCACCAATCGCGCAGTAGCAGACGCCGCAAGCAGCACGAGGAGATGAAGCAGCTCAGACCGCCGCTACACTCCTGCACGTGGCTGCCTGTAATCCTCCAGCGCTGTGGAGGCGGCAGCGAGGTGTTGGTGGATCACCGCTGCCGCGCTACGCGTGTGTGAAACTCCCTCCGACTCTTTGGGTGGGCGTCGAGCAGGAGCCGCTGTACTCTGGGCTCGCCACGAGAAGGCGATACGGCAAGTAGACTAATCGACATCTGTTTACGACTGTACGGGGGTGTGGAGTTGTTGCCGCCTCGCACATGCGTGAGATCCCCTCCCCCACCACTTGTATAGTAAACACTCATCATTAATTGACTGATGACGTCTTTAATCAAACCCAACAAAGGACCCTCCTGCAAACAAAAAGTCCCACGACACAGCGTGCCCCCACCTGGATAAATAAAGTAACCTATTATTTGTATTCTTCCATTTGCTACGCAAGAATTCACTGCCTTTTACCAAACGCACAGTTAGGACAACATATCTACTATCCCCGGGGAGTACAATCCCAATCCCTGTGAGCAGTTCTTCCCGAAATACAGACCTAGGAATCCAAGCAGGCTTTTCGGCCGGGTTGCTTCTTCAATTGGAGACTTCTTGCGTACACCAGGTGATGTCGGCTTGGGCAACGTGTTAGCCAGATGACATTTCAGCAATGGATTCTTGAATCCATCTTTGCTATGCTTTGAGTGTCACCCCCCACCCACCGTTCCCCGTAAGCGTCAGTTTTATCTGGTTCCTGCCGACATCCTGTATCGCACGCCAAGGACTCCTTCAAAAAAATTGCCAAACATCAAAATACTGGACCCACCGCCTGCATTTTCTGGATAAACATAGCGCATTGATACGAATAGCATTCGGAGCTGTAGCCTTGGAATTAAACAGCTGCAAGGAGCCACACGACTGAAGGCAGCCAAAGACTGCAGGAATCCAAGACCAAGATGATCAGGACTAAATTAACAAAAAACTACGACGTTTCGATCGCAACCACAAGCAAAAGAGCCAAAGAGCTATTTTTTTAATCCTAATGACGATTGCGTGTGTTGCGATCGAAACGTCGTGGTTTTTTGTAAAAAAAAAATATGTGTTCTACGCGACTTTACCGAAAGGGCCAAAGAATATGAACTCCTGCAGTCACGAAAGCTTGAAGTCAAGATTTAGAATCAGGACTGCTGGAGAGAGAGAAAGAGAGAGATAGGGGGACAAACAAAGCCGACCCGGAGGTCAGGGCACCGAAAAACCTGGGTTCGAACCCAGGTTTCAGCTGATGTTCTCAGCCCCGGTCACACGAATGACTGCACGCAGGGAAAAAAAAGCCATCCCATTCAATTTGGTTATGGACTTCATTTTTGGCTTATTTCCAGGTCTGAAAGAACAAGGTATCCGTTTGACTGTCATGCATGGTTAGAATGTGCCGTATAAATTAACGTGTTTACTCGTTGATTTAATCACGGGTGGAAACGTGTCACCTTCTACTGTATAGAGCGGAGGGTCTTTCGAATGGATCTTGCGTGATTGGGATATTCTCGAACAACGAAGGGTTACACTGCTTCGCTAGAGAGGTCCAAATCGATACGTCGTCCCATTACGTAACAACGATGGCACAATCAGAATAAAAGGAAGGGGGGAAAGATTTTAAAACATATATATAAGTAAGGCAGGCACAAAGAGAGCAGAGATTCGAGATGTTCAATGCGATGAGCCAGAGAGCCCTAGACACTTTTCTTGCCAAATGGCAGAATGCTCGCTGATTGCCGTAAACTGCTGCCGATTAGCCACAGAGAGGCTGGACCCATACAGTACTTCAACCCAAGCAGCCCAACGTAATAACGCCGCAATAATGCCAACGGCGAACGCGCTCCACTCGGTCGAACCGGTCGCTCTTTCTCTGCTGCTACTGCAGTTGCTGCTGATGTTGCTCGTACGCGTCTGGAGTTGTCTTCCGTTGGCCGCGAACACCACTGAGACCGTGCTGCTGTTCAAGACTCCAGGCTCAAGATGCGAAAATTCCTCTCCAACACGCGATAGACCGCCGTCCCCTGCCCCCCGCCACATTTACCGCAACATCATTCCACCTCTCTCATAAATAAAATAGCCAACTACGTGACGATTCCCCACGTCGTGTTGCTCATGGGGATGGGGTGGGGGGGGGGGGGTGGAGGGTTTGACCATACTTCACCAGGCTCTGGGTCAATGATAGTTGTCGTAACAGAAGTCGGTAAAAGTCTACCCCTCATCCTCCCCGTGAACGCAAACAGCGGACTTCTATTTAGCGTAGCTGAGCGGGCACAATGGGTTTCCTCGAAGTCGCGCAGGGCCTTGCAACGCGCGAGCTCTGGGAATCCACGTCGCACGGCTGTGATGTCATTCTGCTGCCAACTCGCATCGGCCCAATTGACGAGCCAGTCTGTGACCAGAAGTTGAGCAGCTTTAAAAGTGGCTGACAGTGCTAGGGATGGGTGACCCAAGCGCAAACAGGTGTCACCACAAGGCTGCGGGGCTACGATGCAGAAGGGGGAATTGCGGGGAAAACCAATTGTTGTACTGCACTCGTAAGTTGCGAAGAGCCTGCACTGACCAGCCTGGTGCGGTGTGGTCAAACGAGCCCTCACAACCCACACGGCGCGGGGAGGGCCCTCACTCATCCTGCAGTGGACTGACAAAGAGAGCTGTAGATGTCCACACACGGCAATCATATTAATCATCTTCCCCACCTGCAGTGCCGGATTATCCTCGGAGCAAAAGTAGCTACATATGCAGCTACGAGCCCCGCACTTTCAAGGGCCCCGCGCTAAATACTTTCAAACTATCAATTCCGGTTCAGTGATTCTGCACTTGCTCTATTACTATCGTACTAGACTGCCTTCAACTTTTATGAACGACTGGGTGTTTAAGGTTAGCTATTTGTCGTATTATCTGGCTGTGTAGCAAATTAAAAAATACAATTACTTTACGATGCAAGTTAAACACGCGTGTTTTAATGTGTAGTGTGTTTGTTGAGAGACACACTAACTCAGGAGGCAACACGTTTATTCTATGGACAACAACAGGATAACTACATAAACCGGATCAAGACAGTCGGCACACTGCCCGACCCACTATGCCGAGCACGAAGAAGACCGAAGACTCAGGGGAAGACGCAGCACGGAGGACTCCATTCCAGCAGACAGCCCCGACGCAGCCTTGGGACCTCCCTTTTATGCCCCCCAGCGTGGCCTGGCTCCGCCCTCGGCCACGCCCCCTTCTGGAGCCTACCAGAAGGCTCTGGGCCATACCTCACGTGTCCCTTCTGTCACCTTTGGTCAACATCCTTACCCTGGCCGATCACGTGCCCTTGCCAGCCAACCGGGCTGCTACAGTATGAATGAGTATCTGGTGTAGTGCATGTGTAAATATCGTCACCGGGGAGACAAAGGCGGTCGGGCGTGGTGCTGGCCACCCACCCCCTCGTGTACCGTGCCGGCCTTCACAGGTGCTCGCTAACAGCACTTGCCCCAACAGTCTGTGATAGCTATACGGGGTATCTTTCTCTTGTGTGTGTGTGCACACTTGTGTATGTATGTACAGTGAACTTTTTTCGCCGTCCCGTAAGTAGCCAACCGTGCTAATTGGAGGTGTGAAAGTTGTGAAGCGTTTCAACGCAGAATCTCTGTTCGCTTTCGTCTTAGGACGCACTCCTATTGCTCCTGCTCTGCTCTTCTCACACGTAGCATGATCTGAGCATTATCAGGGCCGTAAAAAAGAGGCGACCGAACGCTGTTAAAATAAATAAATCGCTCTTTAACCACGCGTTTTAACCACACAGCGCCATAATTTTAAGACCGTTACATTTGACAGCTGCCAGACTACAGTGAGGGATACAAGTATTTGATCCCCTGCTGATTTTGTACGTTTGCCCACTGACAAAGAAATGATCAGTCTATAATTTTAATGGTAGGTTTATTTGAACAGTGAGAGACAGAATAACAACAACAAATCCAGAAAAACGCACGTCAAAATGTTTTAAATTGATTTGCATTTTAATGAGGGAAATAAGTATTTGACCCCCTCTCAATCAGAAAGATTTCTGGCTCCCAGGTGTCTTTTAAACAGGTAACGAGCTGAGATTAGGAGCACACTCTTTAAGGGAGTGCTCCTAATCTCAGCTTGTTACCTGTATAAAAGGCACCTGTCCACAGAAGCAATCAATCAATCAGATTCCAAACTCTTCACCATGGCCGAGGCCAAAGAGCTCTCCAAGGATGTCAGGGACAAGATTGTAGACCTACACAAGGCTGGAATGGGCTACAAGACCATTGCCAAGCAGCTTGGTGAGAAGGTGACAATATTTGGAGCGATTATTCGCAAATGGAAGAAACACAAAATAACTGTAAATCTCCCTCGGCCTGGGGCTCCATGCAAAATCTCACCTCGTGGAGTTGCAATGATCATGAGAACGGTGAGGAATCAGCCCAGAACAACACGGGAGGATCTTGTCAATGATCTCAAGGCAGCTGGGACCATAGTCACCAAGCAAACAATTGGTAACACACTACGCCGTGAAGGACTGAAATTCTGCAGCGCCCGCAAGGTCCCCCTGCTCAAGAAAGCACATATACATGCCCGTCTGAAGTTTGCCAATGAACATCTGAATGATTCAGAGGACAACTGGGTGAAAGTGTTGTGGTCAGATGAGACCAAAATGGAGCTCTTTGGCATCAACTCAACTCGCCGTGTTTGAAGGAGGAGGAATGCTGCCTATGACCCCAAGAACACCATCCACACCGTCAAACATGGAGGTGGAAACATTATGCTTTGGGGGTGTTTTTCTGCTAAGGGGGCAGGACAACTTCACCGCATCAAAAGGACGATAGACGGGGCCATGTACCGTCAAATCTTGGGTGAGAACCTCCTTCCCTCAGCCAGGGCATTGAAAATGGGTCGTGGATGGGTATTCCAGCATGACAATGACCCAAAACACACAGCCAAGGCAACAAAGGAGTGGCTCAAGAAGAAGCACATTAAGGTCCTGAAGTGGCCTAGCCAGTCTCCAGACCTTAATCCCATAGAACATCTGTGGAGGGAGCTGAAGGTTCGAGTTGCCAAACGTCAGCCTCGAAACCTTAATGACTTGGAGAAGATCTGCAAAGAGGAGTGGGACAAAATCCCTCCTGAGATGTGTGCAAACCTGGTAGCCAACTACAAGAAACGTCTGACCTGGTGGCAAAACCCTTGCCAACAAGGGTTTTGCCACCAAGTGCTAAGTCATGTTTTGCAGAGGGGTCAAATACTTATTTCCCTCATTAAAATGCAAATCAATTTTTAACATTTTTGACATGCGTTTTTCCGGATTTTTTTGTTGTTATTCTGTCTCTCACTCTTCAAATAAACCTACCATTAAATTATAGACTGATCATTTTTTTGTCAGTGGGCAAACGTACAAAATCAGCAGGGGATCAAATACTTTTTTCCCTCACTGTATAATTGTAAAGAAAATTGCGTTCATTTGCCGATAGAGACAGATTCGGGGGTGACGTTTTGGCCCGTTAAATTGACACAGGGACCTGACCGGAATAATAAAGCGTCGCCGTTGTGTGTGCGTGTGTGTGTCTGCGCGTGTGTTTGTGATTGCGTGTGTGTGGGGAGCGGTAGCGCGCTGCGCGTTAAACCTGGCGACCCGGGTTCGATTCCCACTCACGGCCCAACATCAGTGACGATTTTTTTAACCGGTCCTGGGCCTCCCCTAGGTTGACTCAGCCTCAAATGAGTACCTGGTGCGGTGTGTAAACATCGCCACTGGGGAGACAAAGGCGGTCGGGCGTGGTGCTGGCCACCCAACACCCTTGTGTGCCGTTCCAGCCTTCATAGGTACTCGCTAACAGCACTTGCCCCTAGTCTGTTAAGGCTATATGGGGGATCTTTGTCTTTGTTTGGGGAGCGGTAGTAGAGCGGTTAACGCGCTGCGCTACAAACCCGGAGACCCGAGTTTGATTCCTGCTCACGACGGTTATCTGAACTAGTCCTGGGCTTCCTCCCCACGGCCGACTCAGCCCGAAATGAGTACCTGGTGGCAGTATGTTAAAGATCGCCACTAGGGAGACAAAGGCGGCCGAGAGGGCATGGCGCTGGCCACCCGCCTCTTCGTCTCCCGTTCCGGCCTTCATTAGGTGCTCGCTAACAACACCTGCTCCCCGACAGTCTGTTACAGGCTATACACGGGTGACCTTTGTCTCTCGCTTGTGTTTGTAGGCTGAGCGATGCCGCGAAACCTCCACCATCCCGCGAACCAACCACCAACTACAGGGAAAATAACCCTCGTGGCAAAGGGAGAGAGACGTCCCAATTTTATTTTTGTTGTTTGGGAATAAAATTAATTTGGCACTCCCCCCACCCCCATCCAGAGACGAAGGCTCCGGCGTTTGCCTCCGAGCGACGCCGAGAGGAATCGGCTACCCATCGAAGCCCTCGGGGCCACCAAACAGCAAAGGATGCAATTTTTGTCGCCAGAAGAATAAAAAAATCCCACCCCATTTATTCTAAAAATGATAATATAAGCAGCAGGGGAGTAACATTACAGATTTGTGTAACATAAGGCGACCAGACCTTGCAGATGAATACATTTAAATTGATGTGCATGAAGCGTAAAACATTTCTTCGTGTGTGTGGAAATATTTATATTTAAAGTGCCGTGAATTTAATATCGTCATCAGCCATCATCGATCCACTGTGAAGATGAACACCTTACCCAAACCGCCGCTATATCTCACGGTCGTGCAATACGGCGGTCCATCTTGCTTCTGCACGCAGCCCGATTTTGAGCGCTCCATCTCTCCCACTGACGAGCCCTCGGGCGTTCCCCTCCTTTGGGGTGCCGCTCCGTCATTAGCCTCACCCGGCGGCCACCGTCGCCTCTCCCGACGACTCGCGTCCTGTCGCGCGCTACGTTCTCTGTACGTCCTGTCGCGCGCTACGTTCTCTGTACGTCCTGTCGCGCGCTACGTTCTCTGTACGTCCTGTCGCGCGCTACGTTCTCTGTACGTCCTGTCGCGCGCTACGTTCTCTGTACGTCCTGTCGCGCGCTACGTTCTCTGTACGTCCTGTCGCGCGCTACGTTCTCTGTACGTCCTGTCGCGCGCTACGTTCTCTGTACGTCCCGTCACGCGTATGTCCTGTCACGCCTACGTTCTCTCATCCGCACGTCCCTCCTTCTGGGCACAATGGTGGCGAGATGTTAACTACCTCGTCTGGTATGCAGGAGATTGTAGATTCGATCCCGACCCTAACGCCTGTATATTTGGAGTTTGCGTGTCTCTCTCCCCCGTGCTCGCGTGCATTTTTCTCCGGGTCCTCCGGTTTTTCCCGACACATTTAGAAACGTGCGTTTAGAGCATTTGGCTGCTATACTTTTCCACATGATAAGCCACTTTCCTAGAGATATTATTTGTGGCCAGGTTGCTTTAAAAAAAGGAGCTATATATCTGGTAAAATGAAAAAAATAGTTAAGTTTAATTTATAGTTTCGGTACAATTTCGAAACGTGCACCTCCCAAAGCCAATTTTGTTTTGTGCGCTCTTTCGCTTTTCACGAGTGCCGCGTGGGTCACGTGGACTCCTCGACCGTACTTCCCCAGCACTGGTCAATGCGGGTTGGTAGACCCAGGACCGGTTTGGGAATCACTCGCCGCGCTGCTGCCGTTCGCTGTAGCCGGGATTCGAACTCGGATGAGTGTTGGGTTCACAGGGCCGTGCTCCAACAGCCGCGCCGCCGTGAACGCAATTAAAAGCCTACATATGTAAAGAAGGAATTAGCGGCAACGATTAACATATTTGGAGATAACGCATTTAAGTCGCTTTGGCTGTGAAGCTCGCTGTTCGTTGCCAATGCTCACACCTGCCCAATGAGCCTTTTTATTCCACAAGAACACACGGTGCCTTTGCCGAATATGTGGGCAGTGACTCAGCGTAAAATGAGATTTATAAAGTGTTGTAAAAAAAATGTTAAAACGTCCTTCTACGGATAGGGCTCTGTGCTGGATAACCACAAACCCATCAGGAGCCCCCTTCAGCCACAGAAGGCACTTTATACATTAGCGCTGCCACGGTCACAGTGTCCCGACGACTCACAAACAAATTGGTTGAGAGTTCAAATCCAGGTCAGGGTGTTATATAATAACCATCGTCATCATCATCGGCAGCAGCAGCCATTGTCTATCCACTGCTTGACGAATGCCGACCTTCACCGCCGCCAGGGTTCGGCGAGGCTACAATCGGCCTCGCTCCTGCACATCAACTGGCCTCGCCACTGCATCCCCACGTGCTGGCTCGGACTGGGCCATAGGGCGTGGGGCAAATACCCGGTGGGCCGGTCTGTGTGGCGAAATTGCCAATGTGTTCAGAGTATATATTTATATATTTTTAAAAATCAATATTTCTCAATCAAAAATATTTTCCAAGCTCTAATGTGTACGCTTCATTGCTTGTCTACGCTCTCAGTTGCCATTTCAGTCCCCATTTATTCGGAAGCCCCCGAAAGATTCTTCCTCACCGGCCCATTTGTTTGTTGGACCCAGCCCCAAATGGGCCAATGGGATCACGCGGCAAAGTGGGGCCGGCGTGTCGACAAATACCCCGGGGCCGATTTTTAGTCCCGGTCCGTCACTGACCACGATGGTCATCAATGTTGGACGCGTTCCCTCCTTGAGCTAACATTCCATCGCCAGTCTCGCCCATTGGCCGTCATCCCAACCGCGATGTTGTCCCACGGAAACCCATTCACGGGTTCTTTTGTTGTCACTTTAACGTCTCGGAAATTCTGTTTCCCGATCCACGTGTTCCCCTTTTCTGTTATCTCTGGATCAACACGCTTTTTGTTTGTATGATTAAATGTTACTCATTTTTGTTTGTTAATTATTTATTTGAACAGCACATTTCCTTGGCGTGTATTTCTCATTTCCAAGTGTGTCCCTGGCTAGATGCAAGTCATGAATCTTCAGTTCCATGGATTTTTTTCTTCTAATTTTAAATCAGCAGACGAAACCATCCTGGTTTTCATCTTATTCAGCGGCGGGTAAGCTTTTGCAAGTGGCTGCCTGTGATCCAGCCCTGTGAAGGCAGCAGCGAGGGTTTGTGGATTACCGCAATAAACGTTGCGAAAATCCTTTCTATCTATGGGACCTTTTTGCCAGTACAGAAATTATGAACAAAAATTAGAAAAAAATAGAATAAAAAAGACTTTATCTACTCGTGCCATCACTCGGCTCGTCAAGAGGAGTCGGGACAGGACGTGGACTAATCTCCATCTGTTACCATATATACGAGGATAGAGCGTTGCCCCCTCACACATGCGTTTATTTTCTCCAGAAGCTCCAGTTTCCTCCCACCTTCCCACCTTGGATAATAAGTACTCGTTATTAATTGGCTGAAAACATCTTAAAAGAAACCCAAATGCAGCAGCAGCACGACCCTCCTGAAAAACGGCCCTACGGCTCAGCGTGGCTCTGCTGGATAAATGAGTAAATTAAAGTAATCATCCGGCGATGGAGTAACCTTCGAAACACCACACAGTGAAGGCAAGGGACATTCAGCTTAGCAGTCCTTCCATCGGCATGGCTTAATAGCTTTGACTCAGACGCACAATTTATATCAGCCGGTAGAGCCCCACTGAGAGAAGCAGCTATTCTGTAAGGACGGCCAGAGCCCAAAGACCTTTAGCAGTGGCGGCAGTTTCTGAAGGGAAGGTGAAAACTTACAAAAGCCAACAACAACGACGACAATTTATTTCCAAGAATCCCACGCGAAGATTTGCTGCAAACAGCATAAACAAGAAATAAAATGGCTTACATGCACACATAACAAAAGAAACGCGGTGAAAAAATAACATCCCTGTCCAAGATGTGAACGGATTGGATTCTGGTGGTGGTGTGCAGAATGAGATCCGGAGGGGCTTGGAGATTTCGCCGTCTCCTTGGGGCAGGCAATTTGAGACTCAGAAGAACCGATGGACAATGGACACTGAAATAATGTGCAATGTCACCAATTGTCTAAATACATCATTAATCGAGTCAACGACTACAAAAAGGGATTGGGAGACATCGTGTAATATTGAATTGAAATAATAACATTGAAATATCTTTGTTCCCAATGATATAAACTGTACTACAACGCAATGAAACTTATACGAAATTACGTAAGCGCGCAGGAGGAAATGACGGTGCCCAAAGGGTCAGTTATGAATCGCGCAATAAAACAATTAACACACCTGCTGCTGCTGTCCAAGGTGCATGGTGTGAATACGAAGCCTCCTTTGCGAGAAGAGCCAGCCGTGGTAGTCCAACTGGGGCACAGCCAGGGGTCGGCAACAAAAATAACAAAATGACTTTTTTCATTTGGTTAAAAAAACCGTAATGCATGTGAATGACGTCACGAAGCGGCCCTTAACCCCCCCCCCCCCCCGCCATTCCCGTGCACAATTAAACATCGAGGTCTGAGATACGAACAAATAATCGACTTACGAACGGGTCTTCAGGAATGTAACCCGTCGTTCGTAATTCGAGGACTGCCTGTGCAGCAACTTATAGATCCCAGTGCAGTGCTGGAAGGAGGGCGTACCCACGCCGCGTCGGTCACGGGAGTTGTTCGTCACGTGGCGTTAGCGCGAGGTTGGTGAAGCGACCCCCCCCCCACCCCCGGTTCAGCTGTCGCCCCCTGCCATCGATGTTAACTGTGGCTGGGAGTCGAACTCGGCTGGGTTGGGTTGACAGCACGATGCGCCGACGGCCGCCAATGATCATCCGCCGTCTCTCTCGGCATTAAATGGAACATTTTACACGCGCAGCGTTGTCGCGCGCGACATCGAAACGAAATCACTGGAAGCAAGATAACTAAACAGGCGCTAATATAAACAAACAGACACGAAATTACAAATTACATTCATCTTATTCTGAAGTCGTATCGTGACTTCCAATCTAAAATCATCATCATCATCTGGACAGCAAGCCCAAGAGGCATCGAGCTACAAAGGCATTGACCGCGGGAGCTAAAAGGCCCATTGGAGATAATCTCCAGCGATTTTAGCGATTGCCGCATCGAATGCTCCTGCGGTTTTTGGGCATGGCGGTGAGATTACTGAAATGCACCCGTCACTATCATTCCGCGTCAATTACGGGTGCAGTCTCTCGCATTCCCCCACCCCCTGGGAGCCTGGACGATGTGCAGACCTCTGTAACGGCGGAAGAGGCATGCGAGCGCGCGCGCCACACGCAGGCACAGAGACAAAGCTCCCCCGTGTAGCCTACGACAGGCTGCTGGCGCAAGTGCTGTTAGCGAGAAGCTGCGAAGGCAGGCACGGCACATGAGTGGATGGGTGGCCAGCACCACGCCCGACCGCCTTTGCATCCCCAGTGGCGATGATTTTTGCGCACTGCACCAGGCAGGAGGGCTCAGGACCCATTAGAAATACTCGTCACTGGTGTTGGCCGTGAGCGGGAATCGAACCCGGGCGGTCACGTTCGTAGCGCAGCGCGCTGACCGCTACACTACCGCTCCCCGTTAACCGTACAGACATACACACGTGTGAACACGCGCACGCGCGCACGCACACCGCTGCAGTGTTTGTTCACTATTGCCGTAACGCACGCAACGGTTATTTTGTTTATCCTTGACGCACGCACGGAGAGGAGATGCGCGTACGGCACGCGGGGCCCTCGCCATTTGCGCGACCGCATTCGGCAAATTGCCGGGGACAAATCCGACAGGCTGCGTTAGCAGCAGGCGCGGTTTGTTACCGGGGAACATTTCGTCGTGGAGTAGTGGTCAGGTCCACCTTTCTCTCTCTTTACCCACAACACCCCCCCACGCACACTGCCAGACGGGCAGCAGGGTGGGTTTGCGGCGGTGGGGGGGGTGGGGTCAGTGCCACCCGGGGTGACCAATGCTTCCATCATCCACCCACGTGGGCTGCGTCCACCGGAGGCTGCAAGCGACGTCCGGTTGTGTCGACACTCCTTGCCATTGGTCATATTCGAAGATGTTTCAACGTCGCATCGCTGTTTTTTTTCCATAAAGATAGTGGACGTCAAACTTAACACGGTACTAGTAGTGGTAGTAGCCTTAATATATATTTTGACGTTTTTTTGCCTCATTAGAAAGCCACCACGGTGGCCTCGCTATCTCGAGAGAGACAATCTGCAATAGCATTCGTCATCAATTGTGGGTGGGGTAACCCAATGAGATATTTTTGTCAGGCCCCAAATAGCCCAATCGCCCATCGTTGCCGGTCGCTTTTTCACGGCCAAGTGAGCCGTGACCAACGAGGCAGAAACTACACCCAGACGGTGCATGGCGTGGACGCCGGCTCTGTCTTTGCTTATCAAGGGAGGATCAAGGCGTTGTTGCAAGTCTGAATGAATGCGCATGTATAAGAGGGTCTATTACTAGCCAAGATGCCTCTTTGTTGAGATGTTTGCATCTGCTAAGTGAAAGGCCCTAAGACCACCCCCCATACCCCCCAACTAACACGGAGCAGACGCAACGGGAAGCAGAAGACCTACCACCAGTGAGCAACTGCTTCAGCAGTATTCATCGGCCGCCCCTCGTAGACCCAACAACAAACAAACCCGGAGCGAGAGACGTCGGCGTCACGAATGGAAAGCAGCGGAGATACATCCAAGCGGATAAATCCCTCGCTTTTCTTAAAATAATTCGTTTTCTCGACTGCTCCCGTACTTGTTTTTTTTAAGATATGGAAAATACATCGAGTAATTTTGCCCTAGCATTTTTTTTTTATTTAAAGCTTTCGTGACTGCAGGAATCCATACTCTTTGGTTCTTTGG
This sequence comes from Petromyzon marinus, assembly GCF_048934315.1. NCBI lineage: Eukaryota > Metazoa > Chordata > Hyperoartia > Petromyzontiformes > Petromyzontidae > Petromyzon > Petromyzon marinus. Next base: position 17,560,742 of record NC_133683.1, read on the forward strand.
AATTACCTGGGATCCCCTTGATGTTAATATCACTATCCCCGGCCACTTCTTTATGACCCTTGGGCTACACCCATTTCGAACCTTTTAAAAACAGTCTGCCTCAGCAGCAGACCATGCTTTCCCACCTGATGACGGACTCTTGTGTTGCGCCCGAAACGTCGTGATTTATTTTATACATACGTAACTTTACCGAAAGAACCAAAGAGTACAATTTATTTTTGTTTGCCGTAAACCGTGGAGCCGGGCGGAGCGGTGGCGCAACGGTTGGCGCACTCCACTATGGAGTTTCATTCGCACTCACAGTGAATGTTAGTGGCGGGTGCTATTCGGCCTGGTTCTGAGCACCAACACCAGTTATCCGTGCGGACCTTGAAACTTGGAAAAAAAAGTACTTTATTTAATTTCATTAGCGTTTGTTATTTTAGGGACACAGGTCACTCCTGCAAATGAGACTCATCCTGGTCTCACGAGTCACTGCCACCTGGTTAAACAAACCAAAGTTGAACTTGACCAGCGTGGTGAAGTATGGTCAAGCAACTCCCGTGACCACAAACAAGCCATGGATAGTCCAACATCCAGGCGATTGTATTGACACGGGGCTCTGAATGAATCAATAATGTACTTATTTACTTTATTTTTAGTGACTTCCTTTCCTTGCCTATACATTGCACTCATATCGGGTTTTGTATCGTTGTTGTAACGTTCTGACCTTCATAGCTCATCGGATTCCTCCTCCAGTCTAAGTAAAGATTCTGCTTCTGTCTGTATGTATGCTCGGAGGGATGTTATCCCTGAAGTGAAAATCACCACACAATTGTGATCAAGGGGATCCCAGGTGATTCCAAAGGCTACGTTACAATATTATGAAGCTACGGGGGCCCACAACACACGAGAAGCCTCCAATCAAAACCAATGTGTTCTTCATTATGCAAAGAGTCGAATACAGATGATTTGTACGAGTGCAGATGAAATCACTTCACCGCTACCGTCATCAGAGAAGACACTGTCGTATGTCGTCAAAGTTCTTTCAAGAAATAACCCTCACGCTGTATGTCTCGGGCCTCTGGGAAAACAGAAGACAAAGGCAACACATAGAGGCATCTTACAACATAAAGACATCTTACAACATAAAGACATCTTACAACATAAAGACATCTTACAACATAAAGACATCTTACAACATAAAGACATCTTACAACATAAAGACATCTTACAACATAAAGACATTTTACAACATAAAGACATTTTACAACATAAAGTCATCTTACAACATAAAGACATTTTACAACATAAAGACATCTTACAACATAAAGACATCTTACAACATAAAGACATCTTACAACATAAAGGCATCTTACAACATAAAGACATCTTACAACATAAAGACATCTTACAACATAAAGACATTTTACAACATAAAGTCATCTTACAACTTAAAGTCATCTTACAACATAAAGACATCTTACAACATAAAGACATTTTACAACATAAAGACATCTTACAACATAAAGACATCTTACAACATAAAGACATCTTACAACATAAAGACATTTTACAACATAAAGTCATCTTACAACATAAAGACATCTTACAACATAAAGACATCTTACAACATAAAGACATCTAACAACATAAAGACATCTTACAACATAAAGACATCTTACAAAATAAAGACATCTTACAACATAAAGTAATCTTACAACATAAAGACATCTTACAACATAAAGACATCTTACAACATAAAGACATCTTACAACATAAAGTCATTTTATAACATAAAGACATCTAACAACATAAAGACATCTTACAACATAAAGACATTTACAATAAAGTCATCTTACAACATAAAGCCATCTTACAACATAAAGCCATCTTACAACATAAAGCCATTTTACAACATAAAGCCATCTTACAACATAAAGACATCTTACAACATAAAGACATTTTACAACATAAAGCCATCTAACAACATAAAGGCATCTTACAACGTGGTTCAAGCAAAGAAAAATGAATGTACTAGGGTTTTCTGAAAACATACGTAACCGTGATATGTTTATTCTAAAGCATATACTATACATAACATTGAGTCACAACACTACAAGAGTATTAACTCTTTACCTATTGCACATTTAAGAGTGGCTGTTTGTTGCTCGCCGCTTGGGTGATTGTGGGTCTGTGCTCAATAAGCAGTGATTTAAAGTTCAGTTCAGTTCCATTTATTTGGTATAGCCCTGTGAGCCATTCGGCTCTTGAATCGGGTGCAACCGCAACAAACAAAAAACATGAACAAGAAAACATCTTAAAGTGACTATGTGACTGTGCAAACAGAAAATCCAGGAGAAAACATCAAAATATTCCTGAAATAGCACCGTACACCAACGCTGTGTGCAAAAATCCCAGTGGGATGCAAGTCAAACAACAACAACGACCACAAGACAACTAAGATTAAGGCCATCAGTCTAACTCCGTACTACAATAAAAACAAAAAACGTTTTCGAAATCACCAAAATAAAGCCATAAATGCAATCTAACAGTGATCATAGGGACTGTGACCGAATCTTTTAAACAATAAACTACATAAACAACATAAAGAAGATAGACCCCAATGCAGAAGGTGCCAGGGTTTGATATTGCACGAAGCTCATGGTCCACACCTAAACCTCTTCCAATGCACAAACCATTGCACTAGATGCGGATAGCTGATGATGCACAAATGGAAAATTAAAAACTCTCCAGTAGTGTGCGACTGTGATCATCCAGAACAGAGACCGTATTCAAGACGCAATGCCCCGATCCACAAATATGAAGGAGACATCACAGCGGTACACTCCGCTCCTCCTGACACGGTTATCTGGGATTAACCGCCTGAGTCTTAAATTGTAGTTATTGCTCTGTATCTACATCAGACGAACAAACCGATGAAGAAAGCAGAAGAAGAATAAGAATAAAGAAGCAATACAGTACTAATATTAAATACTAGCTTTACTACCCGGCTTCGCCCGGGACTTGGATTCACCACGCCCGGCCGCCTTTGTCTCGACCAGTGGCGATGTTTACACACCACACCAGTTGCTCGTTTGAGGCTGAGTCGACCTAGGGGAGGATAGGACCGGTTCAAATAATCGTCACCGGTGGTGGCCGTGAGCGGGAATCGAACTCGGGTCACCGGGTTCGGAGTGCAGCGCCCTAACCACTACACCACATGCGTGGGTCACGTGACAGATTTGACGTCACAGCTTTTTGCCTTGCAAAAAAATATATGCATTATTGAGCCCCCCCTCCTCCCCCCAAAAAAGATATATTTTTATAATTTTTGCACGGTGTACAGTCTGGAAAGTTCCCACATGGCAAATTTCAAGTTTTGTTGCATGTCGGGAAGTACGCTAAACATTTTGAACAGACACACATAATCACAACTTTGCCTTTTTTATAAATGTGGAGAAAACCCGAAACATATTTTTTTGTAAAATGTCCCGTGTGGGTTTGTTTGTTGTCTCTCGAGCGACATGCGACAACTGACACCGGCCTGGGGAAAAAAACGGATCGTTCGACACGGGTGGCTCTGCGAAGGCCTCCAACCATCAACGTAGCGGCCACTCGTGACTGCAGGGAGTCCACGCACGTGCGATAAGCGCGCAAACGGATTTAACCCCCCAGCCACGCAACGCCACCTGTGATTCAGCGAAGCCGTCACGATTCGCCGTCAAGATTCTGCAATACGAGCTCCGATTTTTGTTTTATTTCGCCTGCATCGCAATTAAGGGGCCGTCCATAAATGACGTCACGCGATTTTGGACAATTTTTGACACCCCCCCCCACCTCCCCCTCGTCGCACGGCGTCACAAAAAGTCAGACCCCCCCTCAGATATGACGTCACAAAGCTCTGCCCCCCCCCAAAAAAAAACATGCTTCAAATCGCTTTAAACTATTGTCATTGTAGTGCGTACTGTATTTAATGTGGCGCTGCACTCTGATGTTGTAGGAGTGTTGTTATAACAATTAGTGTTGTTATAACAATTTTATATTTATTTAAAGTTGCGCATTTTGATGTGACGTCACATTTCTCACCCCCCCCCCCCGCCCAGGTGCGTGACGTCATTTATGGATGGCCCCTAACACCTCTCCTCGCATCGTTGTGTGCATCTGTGTCATTCGTACAGTTTCCTCAGTTTCCAACGTTTGGGCAAATGTTGTTAGCGAGTAGCACCTATGAAGACCGGTATGGTACGCGAGGGGGTGGGTAGCCAGCACCACGCCCGGCCGCCTTTGTCTCCCGAGTGGAAATTTGAGGCCGAGTCGACTTAAGGTATGGCCCAGCATCGGTTCAGATAATGGTCACAGTTGCTGGTGGCCGTGAGCCACCGCTCCCCCACCACCGTGCGTATAAATTTCACGCACGGGCAGACTCGCGCATTATCTTGCCGAGTCAGATCTGTGAGTCGAACCAGAAATGACCCCGAAGGGCAAACGGAGCGAGGGGGGCCACACGGGAAGGAAACCAAACCCCTGCTGATCCCCGCCTGGACACCCCCCCCCACCCATCCCCCGGAGCCCCCTCTCACCCCCCCCCACCCCCCGTCCCCAAAGCGCCGCCTTCCCCGGGATTATGGAAGCTTGCCGGGTTCCCTGTTAATGCCGCTCCGACTGTAGCCAAAAAGCCCCGTGACCGTCACAAACAAATGAAAAACGGCAGCGCCTATACATTGAGGCCGCTCCAGCTCCAAAGAGCGCTCGAGTCGCCCCGCGGAACGTGAGCGCCCCGAACGCCACAACGAGAATTCTGCGCGGCTCGCACGCCCAGCGCAAACAACGACGGGGACGGCTGACAACATTCATACACTCGCGCGCCGGCCCTCCCTCCCTCCGGGCTTTGGGCCAGAACACAGACACAGTAGAACCAACTACTCATACCTGAGCCATTCATGGTTTTTTTTTTTAAATGTGCATGCTTTGTCTGTGCGCCGCTCGCCTTCTGGCATTGTCTGGTCTAACACTGGTGAGACGAGGCCGTAGAGAAGGCTGTCTCTGGTGCAGGCCAATCAGTCTCAAGGACAATGAGGACGTTACATTATACCGTGTAACAAAGTTTTTATTTTATTTTTGTATTACCGGTACTTTAGTATAAAGACATGTTCATTTTTATTCATGTTGTTATATTCTGACTTTATGTGAACGACAAGACACAAATTCGCCCGTTTTCTCATTGAAAATAGGTAAACCTTCAAAATATCACGGTCCTGGTCACAAAAGCAAAGTTTGTGGGGAATAATAACCATTTTCTATACTTTTAGGCATAAGCAATTACAATATAACACTTACTACCCGGGAACAAAAATTGCGTTACATAGTGTTATCAAAGCATTAACACGTAGGCTTGCGCGACCAATATTATCCATAAAAGGTTTTTTTTGGGTGGTTAGATCGGCTAAATACAAATGTGTCGTTCACCCGTCCGATGATGCTGGTTGTAATCTCCACTTGTAAATGTTGTGGGTTTACTCTCCAACACACCGGTGTGTTGAAGTAGCAACTGTGTCGGGTGGTGGCGGCTTAACGTAATTTATATTTACACGATATAACCCCCCATCCCCCCCCCCCCTTATCATGGATTATCAAATAATGTTTTCATGTTTTACAAGCATGTACAGTAAATGCAGATTTGAGGCCTTGCTATAGGTGTCCATTTGGTGTTTGATCGTCTTAACTACGGAAAGGCATATTAAATGATTTAACATCTTGATCCTGGCAAGAAGGGTCCCATAGACAAACCCCACTGCCATTAATCTACGTCTCTTAGCCCTGCCATTCCACGGCCTATACCAGGAGTCGGCAACACGCGGCTCCTTTAAAGACTGCTTCGTGACGTAATGTATGCTTGTATTCACGTGCACTGTGGCTATTGAAATGTTGATTTCTGTTTTACCGAATTCGAAAACAAATGGCTCTTCTTGTTATTTTGCTTTCCGAACCCTGGTCTATACATACATATATATAGTATTTATATGAGATGTCGCGTTATCCTCATTTCAACGAATTTATATATCGAAAAAAATCATGTTTATGGAATTAAAAAGTATAAGTAACAAGCGGGCGCGATACCACGTGGCCATCGCAGAGAGGCACCAACCACCAGGCCCAAAATCCGGCACTCGGAGGGCAAAAGCTCCCACATCACTCGCTGCACGTGCATCATTATTATTCATCCGGGCGCTCGATTTCGCCTTCGCCGCAATCACCCGCTAATCCTGCCAAGCCAGCCCCGTCGCGCCATCAAAGGCGGCGAGAGAAACGTCATCCCCGGGGCCCATTTCCCAGGCCACACCTGTCCCCAAAATGTGGCGACTGACCCCGCCAGATTTGGAAGCACCGAAGTCAAACATCCCGTTGAACCGCACAGCCGCTGCCCCTCGACGCGCGTCAGCAATACCGCAGCGGCAAGGCCCCCCCCCTGCCCCCCCGCGCATTTGTAGCCGGACGAATCCCACGGGGCTCCTATCAAATGGTGAGTGTTGGGCAAGCCTCCAACAGCGTATACGTAAGACCGGTCCGCACCCAACTGACCGCTCCCCATGAACCACCCCCCCACCTCCCGCCCCACTTGGACCAGCACCCCTCTCTCACCAGCAGCACGGTGGTCGAGATGTTAGCTAGCTCGCCTGGTATACAGGAGGTTCGCAGGTTCGATCCCGACCCTGACACCTGCTGCTGTATATTTGGACTTTGCACACCTCTCTCCCTGAGGTCACGTGGAGATTTCTCGGGGTCCTCCGGTCTCCCCCACCCCCCCCCCCCCCCCACACACATTGAGAAACCCACGTTTAGATTATAGCTACTGCTATATATTGCCACGTCGTAAGCCGCTTCATTGAGCTATCTTTCGTGGCCAGGTCGCTTCTGAAAAAGCGCTACATAGCTCAGTGGACAGTTCCTTGGTGAAAAAATAAAAATAGTTTTAGTATTTTGATTTAAAGCTTTCGTGACTGCAGGGGTTCATATTATTGGTTCTTTCGGTAAAGTCACGTAGAAGGGAAACAATAAAATAATAAAAATATAAAACTAAATTCTCACGACGTTTCGACTGCAACACAAGCAATCATCATCAGGTGTGAAAACCACAGCAAGAAACTTTGAAAAAAGTGGCAGTTTTTTTACGTTAGCATCCGTTATTTTCGTCTCCCCCCTCCTCTCTTCCGAACATAGATGGATTCGTTCATCTGAATAACTGCCAAATCGCTCTTCCGTGGTGCTAACAAAAAAAAAACGCCACTTTTTTCAAATTTTCTTGCTGTGGTTTTCACACCTGATGATGATTGCTTGTGTTGCAGTCGAAACGTCGTGAGAATTTTATTGTTTTATATTTTTATTATTTTATTGTTTCCCTTCTACGTGACTTTACCGAAAGAACCAAGAATATGAATCCCTGCAGTCACAAAAGCTTTAAATCAAAATTTAACCGCCTCAACGGGGAGGGTTTCCACATAACTTTGAGATCCTTCAACAAACTCCGGGATAAGAAGGCTCAGCTGATAGAGTCTCTCACCTTTCTGAAGAGATGCCACGACTCTGGGGTAATACCAATCGCATTTACACTGACATCTGCTGCTGTAACTTCTTCTAATGCGAAACGAATTCTTTCCAGAACTAGCTTAGCTCTTATCTCAGAGAAAATCAGACTTATACGCACCGAACTAGATCAGTTGGACAAGACACTCTACAAATCACACTTATCATTGACGGCAACAATGTCCACATCGGATTGGGAACATGTAGATAATATGACTGTCTCTTCAGCTGCCACTATGTCGACCAAATGTAAGGACAACCTGATTTCCCAATTTAGCCTCCTCTCCAACAAAAGGCCGGATCCACACACCAAAAACCTAGACGTTAACAAAGTCGTAATTAATCGCAGTAACAGTTCTATTTCTGATGGTCTGAAATACGTTTGAGCTACAGGGTTAAACTTTGCAGTCACACCTAAACACATACCAGTCAATGATATCATTGACCAAGTAGACGTGGCTCTCAAGGGCCTGGGTCACATCGCTGCAGACGTAGCAAGATCTGAAATCGCTGCAACTCTCAAAAACGCTAAGATGCCAGCTAGCAACCTCAGCAAAGATGAGCGGTTTTAATTATATAAATTAAAAAAGAGGGATGACATTGTCATCCTCTCAGCCGACAAGGGCAATGCCACTGTCATCATGGATAAAATAGAATATAACAACAAAATTCAAGAATTACTCAACGATGGCAGCTATACAAACATAAAAAGAGATCCCACCAAGATTATACGGCTTACCAAAAATGCATAAAGTAGATACGCCCCTTCGTCCTGTCGTCTCTACTATCAACTCCCCCACCTACAAACTGGCTCGTTTTCTGGCTGAAAGCCTGTGGCCTTTCACTGGAAAAACCACCTCTTCGGTAAAAAAAATTCTACTCACCTGGTATCGACAATCACGGGTATTTCCCTGTCCCCAGACGACCTGCTTGTCAGTTTTGATGTAGTTTCCCTATTCACCAAAGTTCCTGTACCTGACACCATCGTAATCATTGAAGACTTGGTTAATCAAGGACTAAACACTGAGGAACCCCCCCCCCCCTCCCCCTGGTGAGACACTGCTTAACCAATACATACTTCACTTGGAATGGAACTTTCTACAAACAAACTGAGGGCACCCCAATGGGCTCCCCCTTATCTCCGGTTATAGCCAACATTTTCATGGAGAAATTTGAGACTGACGCCATCCAGACTGCCACTCTGCGCCCAACCTTATGGAAGAGGTACGTGGATGACACTTTTGTCATCTGGCCACATGGCCGGCCTGCTCGAGACCAATTCCTCGACCACATCAATTCCATACACCCAGCCATCAGATTTACCATGGAAGTCGAAAAAGATGGCAAGCTACCTTTTTTGGATGTCCTAATAAAAAAGAGACCTGATGGTTCAATGAGCCACTGTGTCTACAGGAAAGCTACCCATACGGATGCTTACCTGAAACCGGATTCCCACCACCATCCATCCCAGAAGCATTCCCTCATCAAGACTCTGCACCATAGAGCCCAATGCATATCCGACCAGGAACACATAGCCAGTGAACTCAAGCACGTACACCAAGTTCTTAAGGCTAATGGTTACTCCGACTACACAATCCGCAAAGCTATCACTCCAACCATGAAGATGGAGCCTTTTGAGGAGCCATTCAAAACCATCACTTTACCCTACATTGCGGGGATCACAAAAATATCTCCAAAATCTTGAATAAACACAAGATCCAGGTCCGATTCAACACATTACATAAAATCCGTGATCTGGTTCCGTCTATAAAATATGTGATTCCGGACATACAGTACCCTGGCGTCTACAAACTAAGTTGTCTCTGTGGTAGTAGTTACATTGGAGAAACCAAACGACATGTCGCGGACCGCATTCGGGAACACAAAGCAGACCTAAAACACGGTAGGACCAACACCTCGGCCGTGGCAGATCACTGTTATAATTCAGTAGGCTCACGTGACATTGACTTGTCCAAGACAGAGGTTTTCTGCAAGCCATCTGGCTACCATGAGAGATTCGTTCATGAGGCTATCCACATATACAAACACAGAGACAATTTCAACCGAGAAGATGGATTCTGGCTTAGCAATCATTGGAAGGATTTGATCAACCATTTTGGGTCTTAATTGATTGTTCACGCTTACGGTGGCTTTCAGACCGCATCCATTATTTTCGTCTCCCCCCTCCTCTTTTCCGAACATAGATGGACTCGTCCATCTGAATACCTGCGAATCGCTCTCCGTGGTGCTAACTAAAAAAAAACACCACTTTTTTCAAATTTTCTTGCTGTGGTTTTCACACCTGATGATGATTGCTTGTGTTGCAGTCGAAAAGTCGCGAGAATTTTATTGTTTTATATTTTTATTATTTTATTGTTTCCCTTTTACGTGACTTTACCGAAAGAACCAAGAATATAGTTTTAGTAGTTTAATTTAACTCCCCCCCCGCCCCACCCCCCGCCCCCCCCCGCCCCCCCCCGGGGCGAGATGAAATTCAGACGCTGTGGGCTGGGAACTCAGACGATGTCTCCTCGGCGCGTGGAGCCCACGCGTCTACGCTCGCCCCGCGGCTGGGCGGCTGGATCCTCGAGGGCTTTTTCTCAAGCGTGGTTTTATTGACTGCATAAATGAAAACGCAGTCAAAAGTTAAACTGTTGTCTCCCGCACCAACCACCCTGTGCTCGAACTCTGCCGATGGCCGTGGATGAGAATTCCACTTGCAGACTGGCATGTGGGGGGGTGGGGGGGGGGAGGCGTCGGCGTGGGGGGGGGGGGCTGTGTGTGAATACGGTGACCGTGGCTGACGTCCCACTAAGTGGTACATTTTTAACACATAGGCTTTCGGTGCATATTTTGTTGAACAGATGACGGTGTAGGGTATGAAGGGCCCCAGCCAGGATTTGAAAATAGGAGAAAAGTGCTTTTCACACATTGCTATTCACTAGGGCGATCACATTGCGTGCTCGCTTAACATTTTAACTGTTATTTTTTTTGCGTTTGCCAATTTGCAATTTCCTAAGAATAAGCATACACGTACCGCACGAATGCAAATAACCATTAATAACGTGGTCTCGCGTTTTGCCACGAACATTTGCACTCGAATATGTTTGTTGTTGCTGTATGTATGTGAAGAGACAGATAGTGTACATCTGAAGGAGACCTACCATCTATTTATAGGATTACAATAACCGGCTGCGGCTCATGCATTCCAATCAGAAATTTGACACACAGGCAAATAATTCACTTGGCACAGAAGCCGTGCACAGCTTGCCTGGGACATCAGTTGTACGGAACTGTTTAAATTTTCATTTCATTTATTTAGTATAGCCCTGTGAGTCTTGCGGCTCTTAAGTCGGGTGCAACCGCAACAAACAAAATTTTAACACAGAACATCCCCAAGCGACGACGCGCCACAGAAACATCCTGGAATAAACCAGCAAATATTCCACACACAAAAAAACGTATTAAAACGCTGTGTGCAAAAATCACAATGTGGTGCAAGCCAATAACAACAACAACCATAAGACAATTTAGATTAACCATATGTTTTCGAATCATCAAAATAAAGCTAGAAAAACCATGTAACAACAGTGAAGAGCTGCCCTCTTATCCTGCCTGCCGATAAAACGAATTTCATTTGGAAATGCTTTTAATTACTTTCCGTGGCTTTTGTTGCACGTTTTTATTAACATCACGCCGAGAGACAAAGCAACTGGTCGGAATACTCACAGAGCAGTGGATTATTCAAGAGCCGAATGGCTCACAGGGCTATACCAAATAAATGAACTAAAATGAACTAAATAAAATAAATTTGAGAACGGACCGTGGAAGATGATATCTCAGAACTGCTTCCGAGATTCGATCAAAGTGATCTCATATCCACACTAAAACTATTAAAACTAAACTATTTTCCACGTTGCCAGGTAAGGCCCACTGAGCTGTAGAAATATTTTTCAGAAGCGACCTGGCCACAATTTATTGTTCGACGAAGTGGCTTATCACGTGGAAATGTAGAGCAGCCAAATACTCTAAACGCACGTTGATTCTAAATGTAGGGGGATAAACCAGAGGACCAGGGGAAAAATCCACGCAACCACGGGGAGAGAGGAGAGACATCCAAACTCCAAATATACAGACGTCAGCGTCGCGATCAAATCCACGACCTCCTGCATACCAGGCGAAGTAGTTAACATCTCGCCTCCGCGGTACCTCACACAACTATGGGTTCATGAGCACATCGCATAGTTGCAGAGAAGGTTCTTATAGCAATGTAATAAACCTGTTCCACTTTAATTCCCAGTGGCAAATTAAATGAAAACGTACGTTAAATGTATATTTTTTGGAAAAAAAATTTTCCAGGAGATAACCCATTGCTCTACATCAGAGAATAAGAGAAGCCATGATAATTTGCATAGTGCGGAGTTTTCTTTTCTATCATATAGGATTAAAATGTTCCAGGGAAAGAATAACATGAAAAGGAGCACACATTTAAAAGTTAGAGCAGTTTTAAATGAACCGCGTCAGTCTTCCGTATCGGTTACTGCCACCCTCTTTGGTGTCACTACCCATTGCGTCTTCCGAACTTCAGCTCGATTGTTACGTGTTCCACGGAACAAATCTCGTTGTAGCCAGTTACCCAGCTATCTTCGGTGACAACGGCCCCGCAGCAGCCACTAACAATGGAGTTATCGTTGGGGTGGTGGAGAGGAACCCAACCGGCAGCCAGCCAGCCAGCAATCTCGGGGCGTGAGTTACAACTTTGTATGCTTCCGAGAACTTGGGACATTCACAAAAAGGCTGACAGAGATAAGATATTGGCACTCGAAATGTTTTGCTCCAGAAGGATACTGCCCGCATCTAAGTTGGACCCCCCCAAAAAAAGTGACCAACGTGGAAGTGAGAAAAGGTTGCACAGAGAAGACGAGCTGGTGATGATGATGCATGCAGTGATGAGAAGGAAACTGGGCACTATTTGGACACAAGTGTAGGATGGACAACAGGCAAATTAAAAGTGTTTTGTTTGGAAAAATTGGAGGGAACCGGAAAGAGAGGAAGACCTAACAAAGAATGGCGTGACGACACAAAGAGATCAGCGCCAGTAAGATGTGGCACTACTTGAGCATAGAAGTGCAAACAAATGACGAAATGTGCAGTGGACACCCGCGGGCTATCTGTCCATGGATTGTGATGACGACGATGATGATGAGAATTACGTGCAGTCATTACATCCCTGGTAATTACGCCAGCGCCAATCACGACGACAGGGATTTAATTCGCCATGCCGCGGCAGAGAGATGTCAATGAACTTGCCCGGTATACAGGAGGTCGGAGGTTCGATCCCGACCCTGACACCTGTATATTTGGAGTTTACATGTTCTCTCTCTCTCTCCCGTGGTCGCGTGGATTTTTCTCCGGGTCCTTCGGTTTTTCCCTCCACATTTAGAAAGATGCGTTTATATAATTTGGCTGCCTTAAAATTTCCAGGTGAAAAGCCACTTCGTTGAGCTATCATTTGTGGCCAGGTCGCTTCTGGAAAAGAGCTACATAGCTCAGTGGGCCTTACCTGGGAAAATAAAAAAAAACATAGTTTAATAGTTTTATGCCGGCCGATTCTCCACGGGCTTAATTCTGCCGCCGTCTGCTGGTATTGCCAGGTAATGGGTTGTTCGACCTTAATTGCCTTATACAAAGGGGCCTCTTGCACTGGTGTGGCAAATCTTTTAAGTGACACGAGAGTGGTTTAATTGGACAGCCGACACATCCACTTTCTGCTCGAATTTAACCACCACACCGAGCGGATTTCTCCGATCTAAGGGCCGGTGTCACGTTCGTGGGCAGGCTGCAGTCTGGTCCGTGTACATCACTCACCACCCGCTGATGTTTGACGTGGCCGGGAATCGAACTCATTGTCACTGGAGTCGTAGCACAGTGTACCAACCCCTGCACCACCCATCGCAGAGGCGCTGGCACTTAAGAGCCGCTTTATGCGTGTAGGTGTGTGTATGTTGAACTTCTTTTGCACCGTACGTAGCCAACCGTGCTAATCGGAGGTGCATAACAGGCGTTATAGGCTCTGCGGCGGGGCTACGTTGTCAGTCGAAGGCAGTGCAGCAACACCCACTGTTGTGCCATGCTGTACTGTGCTCCAACATCCATGCATTAACCAGCGTGGTGAAGTATGGTCAAAGGAGCCTCACGACTCGCACGGTAGAGCGGGGTGGGCCCTCATTTAGCAGTGGACTGACAGCTAATTGCATTCTATGTGAGTGCTGTACATGTACATCGTTTACGTCAATTTAAGTACTGCATTGGGTAGTTTCAGTTCAATGGCCTCCGTTAATAGAGACGCGTTGCCGCACGCACATTGACATTCGTAGCGACTCACACAGCTCCGCTTATCCACTGATAGACCCCCGGGCCAATTTCCCGGCTATGGCCACTACAATCCCACGCGAACCCGCGTGCTCTCTCTCAAACATCCTGGGCTACACCAAGACGTATACTAAAACTTATTTGAAAAAAACAATCTACTATAATTCCAGGAACTCAAAAGTGTGTAGGAGGGGGGGGGGGGGGTTTGGGTTTGGGGGTGTCTCTTTCTCTTGAAGACAATACATCGTCAGGCTTCCAGTGGCATTGTTAAATAGAATCATCAGGAACATAACTTTTGGAGCCCTTGGCTCGTCATCGGGGAAGGAGAGGTCACGAATGGGGGGGGGGGGGGGTGCCGAGAGGGTGAGGGGGGGGAGCTAACACGGGAGTTGGGATATCCGATTACCCTGGTGGTGGTCGATGAACTCTGCCGATTATCGTTTCGATTATTCAACTAATCGGATAAGACGGAGACACGAGACAAAAAAAAGGTTTCAGCTCTGAGCCCACGTGTGCCGCTGGACGTGAAGGTGAATGGAGGAAGGGGCTTAGTGACGACATCATCATCAGCAGCAGCACCATCGGCATCGACGAGGGTCTATCCTGACGTTTTGATGCGAGATATTATTGACGAACCGATACATCACTGCGTGGCTTACAACAATAGTTTATCGTTATGGTCAGCCATGGCCTATCGGCTCCTGGATGAAGGCTTCTCCACACACTCACCCCGCCACAGTGGTTGCATCTCACTGCAGAAACAAGGGTGAGCGATCTTGACTTGGGGGACATCCGGGTTGACTCCAGAGTGTGCAGCAGTGTGCAGAAGCAGCAGCAGCAGCAGTCATGGTCTATCCACAGCTGAATGAAGGCCTCCACGAGAAGCTGCCGCCGTCTGAGTTTCGCGATGCAATGATGGAGGGGGGCAGGCAGGGGGTGACATCCCCCCCCCCCTGTGCTCTAGTGGCAACCACCATGGCATATGTAATGAACAACAGCGTGGAATAACAAAACAATTATTTAAAACGCGGTTTAAATTCATTTTGTTCAAATGCTTCATGATGCGATTAGGCAAAGAGGAGCGGCGATAGAAAAATTCGGCTCGAGGTGCGACCGTGTGAGACAAATCAAATATTGGGGGCCCCCACCTGACCGATTGCCGCACCCTCTGAGCTGATAATGTCGTCACTACGCCACTGGATTGCGTAATGGGCGCTGCACGTGGCTCAGCCGGTCAATGCCAAAAGTTGGGGGGGGGGCAAGTCCCCCCTTGGTCCACAACATTTTTCACTGCGGTACACTTCCATTAAAATGAATTAGGCGGAAAGTTATTAACACGCCGATGGCTCACACTCATATTGTGCTGGGACCCGCTCGCGATCTCACGCGAACGGGAGCGTAAAATAAGTTCACGTCTCTCACGGGGGGGGGCTCGTCTCAGCTACACCCCCCCCCCACCAACCCTTGCTGTCCGTAAACTTTTTTTTTCGATGCCCGGTTCCCCACGCCGTGCGGTTCGACCTTGCGCGGGAACGGGGAGCACGCCGCGCGACGAACCCGGCAAGGCACACGATGGGGGTTGGCGGCCAAGCACCACGCCCGGCCGCCTTTGTCTCCCCGATGGCGCTGTTAACACATCGCACCGAGTGCTCATATGAGGCCGAGTCGACCTCGGGGAAGGCCCAAGACCGGTGCAGGTAATTGTCACCGGTGGTGACCGTGAGAGGGAATCGAACTTGGGTCAGCCGAGTTCGTTGCGCAGCGCGCTAACGGCTGCACGACAGCATTTCCCGCACCTCCGATTAGCACGGTTGGCTACGTACGGCGCGAAAGAAGTTCAACATACAGTACACACATGGATGTGACAACTCAGCAGGTTTGTGTGTGTGTCTTGTGTGTGTGTGAACTCACGACGAGATGTCGTGGGACAGATGTGGTACGCCTCGACGGCGTGGATTGACAGCAAACCCTGATCGTGAGATTGCAGGATCCCATCCTCGCCGGCGACTGTGCAACTCGCCGATCCGGTTTCCCGCCCCCCCCCCCCCAAACACGAAGCTCGCGTACTCGGATCAATTGAGACGCGGTTCAAAGCATGCAAGAAAAATCGTGCACACGCATGGATTCTGCAACAGTGTGACGGTTTGTTGTTGTTCTCCCAGCAACCACGTCATCAGAGAGACAAGTAGTTGAGTCATAGCAACACGCGTTTGCATATTCGCAAATGTCCGTTTGGCTCTGGTTTGGGTATCCAAAATGTGGGCAAGCTTTTCATTCATTTGTTCGGTTCGCATTCGAGCCCAAGTCCTTAATGGCAAGCAATACAATGTTACGCGAAGATTTTGTTCCGATCGGAAAATCTTTTCACGAGAAATGCCCCACGTTACGCAAAAGCACTGCGATTTCAATTAACTCAGGCATGATGTGTGTAAGTACGTGTGCATCCTGAGTGTGGGTAGTGACGGCGCAGTGGTTAGCGGTCAGGGTCAATAACGGTGGCGAAATTTTGAACCGGTCCAGGGCCTCCTCTAGGTCAACTTTGCCTCAAATGAGTACCTGGTGCGGTGTGTAAATATTGCGACGAGGGAGACAAATACGGCCGAGTGTCGTGTTGGCCACCCACCCCGTTCTGTGCCGTGCCGACCTGCATAGGTGCTCGCAAATACCACTTGACCCAACAGTCTGTTAAGGCTATACTGGGGGTCTCTGTCTTCACAAAGATCGTGTGAACGCGTGCCACACGTGGCGTAGAGAGCGCACTCTCATTCTTAAAATAATAGCAATCAGCGCCCTCTATACGTCACGTGGGACGCAACTGGAGTAACTATCAGGCGCGTGCAGCTTGTTAAAAAAAAAACATCACTTTAATTTCCTTCTAACAAATTTATTTCGGAAAGACCAGAGAATGGCAGACCGAGTCTGTAACTCTATGAACGGAAGCGATGATTCGTTTCACCCAACACCCGGGCCAGCTGAGAACAATAGATGTTTTCCCGGCACGTGACACTAATTGGAAATTCACAACGTGGCATTATTCGCCATGATTAAGCCATGAACCATGGCATCTCCGTCAAAGGATGGCGAGCAGTGTCGGCGCGGAATGATCACGCCTATTACATGCCTTTCCCAAGCTTCATAATTGATCATGCAATTTGAACGCACATCACTTATCTATTTAAGCCCGCAGGGGTGGGGAACCTTTTTTTCTGCCAAGGTCCATTTGGATATTTATATAACATCATTCGCGCGCCATACAAAATTATCAACTTAAAAATTAGCCCGTTATATTTGGTCAAACATTTAATTAACTCACCCCTAATGTGATGGCTGGAACTGCTTCTCTTTGGTGAGGCGTGTGATGATGTTAGCTGGTATTGATGATGTTGCTACTCGCAACTGCTTTTCCAGGTTTGCTCCTAGATTTATTGAATTTCGAGTCCCGCCTGCGGTTGCCTTGGCAGGGCCAGACCTAATGATTTTGCGGTGCCTTATACGGCCCGCGGGCCGGAAATTCCCCATCCCTGCTTTAAGGGGTGCTACGGTGGTGTGATGTTATTTTCCTCGCTTGGTACGCACGAGGTCGGGGGTTCGATCCGACCCTGACGCCTGCTGTATATTTGGAGGTTGCACGTCTGGTCGAATTTTTTTTTTCTCTCCGGGTCCTGCGGTTTTACCCTCCACGTTTATAAGTATGCATTGATAGTGATTAGAATATTTTGCTGCTATACATTTCCACGTGATAAGCCACTTTGTGGAGCTCTCATTTGTGGCCAGTTCGCTTCTGAAAAAATAAGCGAATACCTTTGTGGGCTTTACCTGGGTTAAATAACCAATTATTTAGTTTTATTTGTATATTTTTCAGTTATTTGTTTCCTATACTTAGCAGTTCTGTCGTGTTTTCTGTATTATTTGTTGTTGTAACGTTTTTACCCGCCCCTACTGGACATCTATGAAAACGAGCTTTATAGCTCCTCGGATTCCTCCTGAATAGATAAATATATGCTGGGGCACTTTAGCTTGTGTTGGATCTGAGATTGTGCCAGACTGATTCGGTAAGCCTTCAACTATACATATATACCTCATTCTCACGCTTTCCCTCTTCCATTTGCAAGGAGGTTTCAACGACGCCTGTGTTTGTGCGCAATAATTTGCTTAGAGCGGTGGTGCAGTGGTGAGCGCGGTCTGCTACGAAGCCGGCTAACCGAGTTCGAATCCCACCCACGGGCTAACTTCAGGAGCGATCGAGTGATATCTGAACCGGTCCCGGGTCTCCACCAGGGTCGAGACTCGGCTTTGTAAATGAGTACCGGATGCGGTGTGCATACATCAACACCGGGGAGACAAAGGCGGCTGGGCATGTAATACGTCTTCCTCGCCACACCACCGTGACGGGCCCCGTGATGGCTAACAGGTTGCAAACAGCACTTGCTCCAACAGCTTGTGCAGGCTATAGGGTGTTCTTTGGCTGTTTTTGAATAACCAATGATCACTCACTCAGGGACAGAGTCATCACGGCTCCCACAATAATAGTTATCATAATTATCTTAAGAAGCTGAAATCGTAATTAATAAGTCATCGTGTAACAATACTTATAATTTCAACTTTCAACGCGCGCGGTTATTCACTCGCTCACGAAGCGAGAGCACGACTGTGGAGGAACCACAGTGACCAGGCAGGTAATCCGCGCGCCAAGCTCTGCGGTCCTCTGTGTATCAAGATGTGAACGGCGAATGAATGAGCGTTCGCCTGTGGGAGGAAACCGGAGCGACCGGAGAAAACCCACGCGGGCGAGTGGGGGGGAGGGGGGGTGCAAGCTCACATCCCGAAAAACATGGAACAGGTGGATTTCGCATTGGCATTGTTACTTTAACCGCGTTCTCGTGGCAAGCCACGGGGAGTTTCGCAACACTTGCGCCATCCACCAACCCTCGCTGCCTCCACGGTGCTAGATCCGTCAGCGCCGCTGCCATTCAGGTGCATTGTCCGCTGCTGGAGTGAGAAAGTCGCTTCGCGCGGATCCATTGTGAAGGTCATTGAAAACGCTTAAGAGCATTGCCTTAAACGTGAATCCTGCAAGAGGTCAACCTTCATAATCTTCACAGCTCGTGAGAACGGCTTTGTTTTGTTTCAAGTGATCAGTAGTTTAACGCCACCTTGAGTCAATCTCGTGAACCGAGGAGACTCGTGTTTTATCGCTGAAAGTCGAGCAAACCAGGGTAAAGGCACAGTCTTGCTCACGCCACTGCTGGCTGAGAGATCTTTAAATCGACGGAGCTCCACAGAGCTCCCTCCGAAGAGGGTACTTGGCCTCCTCTTCCACGCGGACCAGACGTCTTGAAAGAAGTCGGAAGGACTCCACAATTACTTACCCCACCACACGCGACCTGCCGATCGACAAATGTAATACGATCTGCTGGGTGGACGGTGGCAGGGGGTAATTGATAAACTTACCCCTTGCTTCTGTGGCGCCACGGTGGCAAGATGTTCACTACCTCGCCATGGGTGGAGGAGGCCGTGGGTTCGATCCCGACCCTGATGCCTGCTCTATATATTTGGAGCTTGCATATTTTCCTCGTGGTCGGGTGAATTTTTTCTCCGGGACCTCCGGGGTTTTTCCCTCCACGTTCAGAATCAACATCACGCGTTTATTTGTCCGCTATAAATTTACATACGTGATAAGCCACTTCGTTGAGCTATCATTTGTGGCCAGGTCGCTTCTGAAAAAGAGCCACATAGCTCAGTGGGCCGTTACCTGGTAACATAAAAAATTGTTTCGTTTTTAGCTGCTGAGCTGGGAGACGGAACCGACAGCTCTTTAATATCATTATGCGCCATCTCACATCGGGGATCAAAGAGGAAAAATTTATTCCAATGAAAAGTGGATGGCAGGTCATGGCTCTTAAGCAATTGTTCAGACTGGTGGGCAGCTTTAAATAGTAGCTGCACTCATGTGCTTGGACGTTTATCAGCCTAATGAGGCCTACTCTCAAGAGGGCCGGGCCGGGGGGGGGGGGGGACACACCCGTTAATTGTGTGACTGCAAAACCTTAACAGTTTGCGTCACAATTTTGGCCACACACCGTCAACACCTTCTATCTCATCATCATCATCATCGCCATCATGTTAACGAGGGACCCGCCGGGAGGGGCTGAATGTAAACATGTCTTGACAAGTTCACTTTTTTTTTTAAATCGATGCGAAATTAAATGCCTAGCTTCAGAGTTGTGCAAAGGTGTGGATGGGGGGGGGTAATTATATTACCTAAGAGTGTACGGGTCATTGTCAGTACACAGCCTCCATCCAGCAGCGGAGGGTTGTTTCACCGTGCTTCAACGCGCCGGTCAGTTGCGGGTTTGGCGAAGGGAGTACCCCAAGAACTGGTTCAAATGTAATTCGCCACTGACGTTAGCCGTGCATGAGAATGCTCTGCTTGCTAGATTCGTCATGCCACTCCTCCTCCCTGTGGTGGCATTACAACAGTCCATTGGTAAAAAGAAATACATTTTAAAAACACATCGTTCAGATGGTTAAGAAATTAAGGTTTGGGCCGGGCACTTGGTTAGAAGGGATCGACCGACGCCGGATGATGGTCAAGTATGAATGTACGTTGAACATCTTTCGCACCGTACGTAGCCAACAGTGTTAATCGGAGGTGCGGGGGAAAGACAAGGAGAGTGACGGAGTGCAAGGCAAGGCAAGGCACGGAAGGCGTCCAAGGGAACCTCGACCGATGAGACAGAGCTATGACATCGACTCGTGTGTGTGTGTGTGTGCGTGCGTGCAGGTGCTGGGTGGATTGGTGATGTCGACCTTTTACAGAGGAATTAATCTAGCAGAGGATTGACCATGGCCGATGATTTAAAGACGTTATTGTGAAGGAAACCACCGAGAAGCACGTTCCCTTTCATTCGGTTTATTTTGTCTGATGACCCTCACACTACATAGAAACGGTAAAACATTTAAAATGCTGAAGGCCATTTCAAATAATAATAATAATAATTTCCCTGTAATTTAAAACATCTAAAAAAAATCACGATACTCTTATGAACATTTCCAAAAAAATAAAATATTTTTTTTTCCATCCGGTGCTAAGACAAGTGTGCGCTATCGTTGACTTAACAATTAAATACTGTCCCTATTACAGTATTAAGTTACATTTAAATAAACTACATGGAAAGACACGTTTCTGTAAGCGGGCGTTTGGTCACCCTGGCGTGTGCTTGGTCAGTGTGCAGCCAGTATTGCTCCGTCGTACAGACAACTGTCCGCAAGAAAAACCGTAATTCGGATGGCACTGGGGAATCGCGGCGTGCGCCCGGGAGAGAGGTGACCGCAACCTTTCATACCCTGGCTTCTTTAGAAAAAAAGAAGCAAAGCAGCGCCACCGCTAAGTACAGTGTGGAAAAAACGTTAACGATGAAAACCACCATTGTTTTAACCAAAGTAGTCACAAGCAGACAGCCCCTGCCCCTCCCCCCCCCCCAATGATTCACATCGACGCGAATCGTCCGCGAGTCTTGGCTTGGGTTTGCCACCTGTGCCTGGTTACCCCCCCCGCCCCCCCCCCCCCTCAGAATCGACCTCAGCACGTCCCGGTAAAATCTGTGGGAATTCGGCAACCTGCTAAGTCTTACCCGAGACATCAAAAGTCCCCAATTCTCTTCAGATGCATAATAACAATTATTATTATAATACATCCAGGGTTTCATTACTCGTGGATATATTTTTCGGTGGTCGCCAAAACCCCCTGTGGCATGCTGGGGGGAAAATACTTTCTGGAGCGCAGCCCCATCGACAATTAAAACCCTGAACACAATTGCACTCAAGCGTGGCTCTTCCTTCTTTATAACGATCTTGTGAGATTCTTCTTCCAAAGATATGTCGCGTTTGTTTCGTTTTTATATATATATACCGCACAGGTGACAACCCTAGCGTCGAGCGCGAGTCCGCAGGCTCCGTTATTTGCACGCATCCTAGTTGGCACTGGATACGGCCAGGCGCTTGAGGTGGTCCATGAAGACCTGCAGGCTGACGTCGTCTGTGAGGATGGGCGCGCCAGACTCCTGCGTTAGCACACACCACGACAAGGCGGGGGAGGTAGCGTTGATGAGATCTTGGCTGGTAAGTGCACGGTGCCAGTATTTCTGCCGACACAAATCATCGTCCAACCTCCGGTCGGCAGCACACGGGCAACTGGATCAGCTTACACCCCAAGACGGCAAGAGAGAAGGACCCAGAGCAGTTTTGCTAAGTCTACTTACCCACACACTCGCTCACCTACCCCCACTCATCCGCTCACTCACCAAACTCACCGGCATACTTATGAAGTTTCTCGCATGCCTATGTGAAACTCACTGCCGGTTACTGTCTGGGATTTGTCACTCACCGCCAGCGAGTCCTGCAGAAGCCTCGGGCAGGAAATGTTCTGCAAAGCTTACATATACCGTTCTTGGCGAGAGGCTGTGCGCTATAAGACATTACTCAAATGCCAATTGTACTCGTTATCGCTGGCTGCGTCCTCACGAGACAGCTGGCTGCGCCCCAGACGGACGCTCTTCCGCACACAATTAAGCGCTTGTAACACCTTCATTGGGCACTGCCCATTTGGAGCGATAGGCCTCATCAAGGGACCGCATCTCAAGAGACGGCAGATGAAGAGGTTTTTTTTTTTCCTTTTTTTTTTTAAGCGCGTGTAGTAAAGCCACCGTTGTCGTTCCACTTGTAAGTGGAAATGTAGAAAGCTGGACGAGGATGGGGCGAGCCACCAAAAACCGTTCAACAAAATCCTTTTCCACAATGCAAATTTTTTTATATATATGTCACATCACCTGACCCGTAGAGTGGGCAAAAACTTCAAGTGACAGGTCGACTGCTCGCTGCCTACATTACGATGTTTTTCAAATCATTCAACTAGTAACGACTTCTTGAATTATCTTGGCTTTCACGATCATCATCGCCATCATCAGCCGCAAACAATCTACCGCTAGATAAAGGCCTCCCCAAGCCGTCGCCATCGGTACTGCGATGTACCTGTCTAGCCGTGGGAACTGAGCAAATAAATCGTCATCATCCGACTACTTTATTGGTGTACTGATGGCCGCTTATCCATCGTTCCACTTTTAACCCGAGAAATAAAAGTAGCAGGGGGGAAGGGCCTCGGCGCTACGTGGCTCCCTGTGCACATGGCACGGTGGCGAGACAGCTACTCCAAAGAGCCGCCAGAACTAATGCCCGCGTAAAACGCAAAGCTCAAACGGACACGGGTGTGAGAACACAAGCGCGCAAGTCTCCGTGGTCGTGCCGCTGCGCCGCTCTCCCCGACGCGTCACGTTCAGGTCGTGCCACGCGGTCTTCGGTACGACGCCCGGCATTTCGCTCCACGTGCCGGAGGAGAGCTTCTCCCGCGCGTTGGGAGCGAACAAATGTTGCGCATCGTGCCCAACAGACGTCGAAAATCGTCGCAGAGCTGCTGGGAAAATGTGCCCAAGTTGTGAACTTTTTTCGTGAAAAAAAGTACACGATTTATTAAGTAAAAAACGTGAATCAATCCATACCTGTCCCCAGCCGTACATGTTGTTGTGTGTCTGTGAAGGGTTAACTTTTGACAGCAGGAACCGGGCCTGGAGACGTAAAAAAGAGAAAAAGTGTGAAAACCTCGTGGCGTGACAAAGAACATGATGACACAAATTTTGATTTAAAGCTTTCGTGACTGCAGGGATTCATATTCTTGGTTCTTTCGGTAAAGTCACGTAGAAGGGAAACAATACAATAATAAAAATATAAAACAATAAAATTCTCACGACGTTTCGACTGCAACACAAGCAATCATCATCAGGTGTGAAAACCACAGCAAGAAAATTTGAAAAAAGTGGCGGTTTTTGCGTCCATCTGAATAACAGCCAAATCGCTCTCCGTGGTGCTAACGTTAGGAAAAAAACCGCCACTTTTTTTCAAATTTTCTTGCTGTGGTTTTCACACCTGATGATGATTGCTTGTGTTGCAGTCGAAACGTCGTGAGAATTGTATTGTTTTATATTTTTATTATTTTATTGTTTCCCTTCTACGTGACTTTACCGAAAGACCCAAGAACATGATAACACAAGTTAAAAGTCCGCTGCTAAAGAGGGAGTCATTACTGGAATCATTTCTACCAGTCTGGAAAAGTGGACAGCTGAATATAACAAAAGCAAATTATACAGTATATACGAAAGTGTAATCTTCAAACGTACATTAACTTAATCAATTTAAACATCTCAAAGTGGTAAGGCTTCAGATAATTTGTTGAAAGATGTTACACTGTCCTCCGAATGTTAAGTTGAAGAGTGTGAGTGCATGCGTGCATGTCTCTTCACGTGCGTGTGTTGAGAGCGGTGGCGAAGTGGTTAGTGCGCTGCACTACGATCCAGCGACCCAAGCGTTATTTCCAACCTTAGGATAACATCAGCGTATCCAAATCTGTCCCTAGAACACGCCTCTGTGGATACACCCTCTCTGGCCACTTGTGGGGGGCAGTGTGGCACTTCCTCCGTGCAACAATAACCCAATTCTTTCAACACTTTCTGTGAATTAAAAAAAACTAAAGACAGGAAATAAACTGTTGCGCTACGCACACGATCATTGGGTGTGTGTGTGTGTCTCTGTGTGCGTGTCTGTGTGTAATACTGGAAAGACAAAAGCTTGTGAACAGCACTTGCTCCAACAGGCTGTTAAAGGCTATAACGGGAAAGCTTTGTCTTTGCGTGTATGCGCATATCTCTGTGTGCATCTGTCTGAGTGCACATCCGTCTGTGCGCCTGCAGGCGTGCGCGCATCTGCGTGTCTGTGTGCAGGTCTGCGCGCGGGTCTGCGTATCTGACTATGTGCATCTGTGTGCATGTGTGCATCTGTATGCATGTGTGCATCTGTGCGTGCATCTGCATGCACGTCTGTGTCCGAGTGTGCGTGTCGGCGTGCGGCTTCCCTGTCTCTCGGTGTTGGCGCATCTGTGCACACTGCACGGGCGCGTCTGTGTGTGCATCTGTGTCCGGAGTCTGTGCGCCTGCTTGTGTGTGCGTGTGTGTGTGCACGTGTGCGTGCCTGGCTGCCCCCGTGCTCCGTGTCGATGTAGCGTGGCATGGGGAAGCGCGTCTGCAGGATGTCCTGGGCGTCATCCAGGGGAGCCTTCAGCAGCTGCCGGAAGTTCTCGTACTCGGGCTGGTCCTGGTAGGCTGCCTTCCGCCACTGTGCGATCGTCTGGAGACAAACAATGACAAAGGACCTTCATATAGTCTCAACAGACTTTGGGGCAAGTGCCGGCATGGCACACAGTTAGGTGGGTGGACAGAACCATGCGAGTCGACCTATGCGAGGCCCAGGATCGGTTCAGATAGCTTCATAGCTCATCGGATTCCTCCAGCATAAATATTCTGATTCTGATGATCATCAGTGGCGTTGGCCGTGAGCGAGAAGCGAACTCGGGTAGTCGGGTTCGTAGCGCAGTGTGCTAACCACCACATTACCGCTCTCTAGACACACACACGTATATATATATTTATATATATAACATGATCGGCAAGATGTAACTTTAAAATAACAGGATCCAAAAATACATTCATTGTGTCCGTGTGTGGAAATATTTTATTTGGCTACGTACGAGTGTCAAGGAATTGCAAAGCAATTGCGTTATCTTAAAGTGAACTTAGTTTGGTACAGACGTTATAGCGAGGTCACCGATAGCTTGAATAAAAATGGCATTCACAAAAACATGTACACATGGACTGTGCATTTTCTATTCCATAATATGCAAACATATATGCAGTTAATTATACATTTTGTCTATTAATTGTATAAGCCTATGTCACCTTGTAGTATAAAGAACCTGGTATGAAAAAAAAAGACGCCACTGCTTCTTCTTATTCGCTTGGTCTATCCACATATATCCCACATTTACCCATCTATAGTGTTGGGACATGTGCAGTTAGCGAGCACCTATTAAGGTTAATGGGGAATAGGCAAGAGTGGTTTTGGTCCACACCACGCCCTGTCAGTTTTGTCTCATCTCCCAGTGCTGATGTGTACATGCCACACCATGTGCCCGTTTAAGGTCGAGTTATCCAAGGGGAAGCCCAGAGCCCGTTGTGATAAACAAGCGTCAAGATGTCAACCGACACCGGGAATCAAAGTACGTTTAGTGGATTTGTACCACTGCTACCCTATACATTTATACATACAACGCAAAAAAATAATATCGTTTATTTTATTTTGCTTCGTTCATGCAGATTGCAACTTATAATCGCTGAGAAGCCATGGAGAAGGCAGCCAGGCAGTAGGCCGGCGCTACCAACAATTGCCCAAGATCTGCAGTCATCTATACAATCGGACTGTTTCAGTCAATTACCGAGTGTTAATAGATTCACACTTGAACGAATGAGTGCGGCGAGGCGGCGAGGCAGCGATGCGTGAGTGGTATTGGCGGTTGCTCATGTGCAGGCATACGCACCTCCCCGTGGTAGATGAGAATCTGGAAGAACGTGTCCATCAGGAGGATGCGGTCTGGCAGAATGCTGTTGCTGTCCAACAGAACGGGCTGTGTGGGGTGGAAGACAACATGATCAATCCACTGCTCGATGAATAGTTCCCCAAGCTAGACAACACAGATGAAAAGGACAGAACAATCGGGGCAAGCGGTACAAATGAGACAAATGGCACGCAGACGACCCTACAAAACGAGTCCGATGGTACATAAGAGACGGAGAGTGCAGGCCCAGATGGTAGAAACAAATGTGGCAATCCTGCTCTCTTGCGTTCTCACCCGGTTAAACAAATACACTTGAAAATAAGACAAAAACTGAATAGACTTTCAAATAAATTGTCACAATCGTGGTGACCCCATATCCTGATAACTCATCGGCTCACACTGCGGGGAAAATCACCCACGTGCCTAACAGGATGCAGACGACGCTCTACAAACGACGCCATGCGACTGACACGCTGCAAACGACGGCCTGCAAACGACGCCCTGCAAACGACGGCCTGCAAACGACGGCCTGCAAACGACGCCCTGCAAACGACGCCCTGCAAACGACAGCCTGCAGAACAACACACCGCAGACAACACGTGCGTGCGTGCGTGCGTGCGTGGGCACCTCGGGGGGCCCGCTGAAGGAGTAGGCGTACAAGATGGGCTGGATCATGATGAGCGACTGCGTCAGGTCCTGGCGCACGAAGTGGTGCCGATAGTAGGACGACTCGTCGGGGCTGTTGTTAAACACCTGCAGGAAGGGCGACCTCCGCAGGTGGAAAATGAACTGCGGAGGAGAGACGAACGCGGACGGCGATGAGACACCGCACACTCAGAACGCGGCCTACTGGCTGTCGACGCCCGGATGGGTAACTACAAGGGCTTGCCAGGTGTTGTAGGTGGGGCGGGGCTGTGAGGTGGCAGATCTGAGTGTCACCCCCTTGATTGAGTGGTAGGGTTTTCTCTGGTTTTTCTGCCGTTTAGTCCCGCATTGCCAAACACTCATTGAAGGTATTTTTGGGTCTTTCGGTAAAGTCACGTAGATAGGTTCAAAGAAAATAACGAAAAATTACAAAAAAAACTCAAAAGCTTTAAGTCAAGACTCACTGAAGACATTGGTCAAAAAAACCCCAATGCAGGAACCCTCCTGAAAAGCAGTCTTGAGACGCCATGCAAATTCCCTGGGTAAACAACATCGATACTATTTACTATCATACACACTGGGAATGTGAGACGTGCATACACCATTCTAAAGGTGGCTGTTTAAGCTTTTTGGTTTTTCTCCAAAAGTATTTTATTAACAAAACAATTCAAGCACACAGAACAGAGGGTATGAAAGGGGGTGTTGGACACCGGCACAAACATATTACGGATTATAGTGCATTGGGAACCCGTCGAAAACCGCATGTTTCAATAAACTGTGTCAATACACTCTACAACAACCCCCTGGTATCTTCCTAATCTCTGGAAGCGCTGTAGGAGAAGAAAAAAGGGAGTGGGGGGGGAAGGTGGTGGTGCCTAAATGCCTAAATGAATGCTCCCTCCCTCCCCCTTAGTTTTGCACTTTAAGGTGCTCTAGGGCAGCACATTTGTGACAATGTATCGGCCCACCCCAGCAGTGCTGGGGGAGCGTGCTCTTCACAGTTGGCTACAAAGGGTGCGGCCGTTCAGCTTTTTGAAAAAATTAGTTTCAAGACACCGCGCCGAAGTGACACGACGACATTTTCACACGCCAGAGTTACAAGGCTCCGCCCGAACGAGCTGAGATACCTGCGGGAAGAGGGAGAAGGATTCCGAGAGTCTGAAGGAGCTCGTGTCGTCCTTGCTGTACTCCCCAAACTTCTGACACTGCGGAAGCAACGGGCAAGAAGGCACATTCGCGACCGTTCCCCGTGGTAGGTCGACTGCCGACCGCCGCACAATGTTCAAGGATTTGCTCTTCGTACATGTGTAGTGGAATAAATAGGCGCATGGGGGTAATTGGTGAGACTGCGCGGGAGCAGGACAGTAGGGGTCATATTGGGACGATGAGGTAATGATTGGGCCAATTAAGCTGGGGAGCCAAGGACGGCTGTGATTGGCTGGTGTTGTTGTCAGGGCTTAAGTGGCGTCTTGAAGTCTGGCGAGGTAACAGGCGTACGGGCACGCGGAGCATCGTTGGGATGCGGGTTAATTAATTGGAGTGTAATGAGACTGGGGATAAATTGGGGAGACGTTAGAAGAAACGGAGAGTTGGAGTCGGGGGCTGGACGAGGCAGGACGTGGAGCAGCTGAAGAGAGAAGTAGCCAGCAGTGGAAAGAGCATAGTGATAGCGAAGAGCGGAGAGCAGAGACGAAGCAGTTAGCAGTGGAGAGAGCACAGTGATAGCGGAGAGCAGAGACGAAGCAGTTAGCAGTGGAGAGAGCACAGTGATAGCGGAGAGCGGAGAGCAGAGACGAAGCAGTTAGCAGTGGAGAGAGCACAGTGACAGCGGAGAGCGAAGAGCAGAGGTGAAGCAGCCAGCAGTAGAAAGAGCACGGTGAGAGCGGAGAGCGGGGAGCAGAGACGAAGCAGCCAGCAGTGGGGGAAGCACAGAGACATCGGAGCTGATGGAGAAGTGGAGATTGGAACGACAAAGGCGGCGAGCGAATTGTGTGAAGCACGGCGAGCGAGCTGTGGCAACAAGGGAACTGTGGAGCATTCAGGACATGTGGAGAACTGTAAATAAAGTGGTGTTGGAAGAAAGACAAAAGTTGTCCGAGTGAAATCAACCACTACACATGCATGTATCATGAGAATACTAATTTAATTTAATCCGATGACGAACCAAATGTCCTCTGTTTTTTGTTACCAAACTCCATCGATAACTGCTTTTGAAACCACGCCACAAGACGTCGGATTAAATCAGAACTCTCGTACAGCAGCGCATCACCCCGCGTTAGGGAACGGTCAACAGAAGCGGACTATCACAGAACTACATCTGAGCTCTCTTCAATTGCCATCTAATCCATGCACTACCGGGTTTTAGTTGACGAACATTTTTTACCACCAAATGTAGCAACCGGGATGAAAATAACTTTCGCTGCGCCAGTTGCCCGTCTATTCCTCGGTGAGCTGAAACAATACGAATTTCGCGTCGTCAGAAACGCTTGGCCGCGTAACAATTTAAATATCTTCGGCCGCGTCGGGTGGCGGAGGAGGGTCTTCACGAGGAAAACCCGTCGGACCAATGCGCGGCCTAACCAGAAAAAAACGAACTGCGAAACCGCGGCTCTCAGCTCCAGTTTACAATCGTCGTCGGCGACACGATCACTCCACGCTCGCACGCCCGCCCACTCACGCTCTCGCACACCCGCCCACTCACGCTCTCGCACACTCGGACTACCGCTGGGTACCAGGCGGATGAGCTGGCGGTCGAGCCAGCGCAGCACGTCGGGGCCCTCCTCGGAGTGGGCGCGGTGCACGCCCAGACGCGCCATCACCACGGCTGCTGCCTCCTGGTCGAACGACGCCGAGATGTGCTGCAGCTGCGTCTGCGTGTCCGCCCAGCTGTCGCACAGGGGGTTCGGAGGGCATCCATCCCTTTAGACATCCATCCATTTATCATCCATCTATCCATTTATCCATCCATACATCTATACATACATACATATAATCATTATCCATGCATCCGTGGATACACCACAGTCAATGGGCAAGTCGCGTGTGGTGGGGTAAAGTGTGGGCACTCCCCACTCTTCCACAATGTGTGACCGGCGTGGAAGAGTAGGCCAAATAGCCTCTAGGGAGGCTCTCTGAAGCGACCTCTAGCGGAGGCCCTTTTGCGAGCAGCGGCGTGAACTGTTGCAGTGCTGCACTTTTACCTTTTTACAATTTGCTTATGACATTTAACAACTAAATTAGAAAATTAGAAGTAAAAGTCATAGCTCAGCAAATAAATGTCATGTCCTCTTTTCTGCAATAAAGCAAAGAAATTTGATTCATAATTGATTTTTGGGTCAGATCACTGCGTAAGTAAAATGTGTGTTAAGCACCCCCCTCTACCCACCCACAGCCAATGAATAAAGTTGCCAAGAGATGAACAAACGTGCCACTTTATCACTGCATTAAGCAGCACCACCGTTGTATTGGAGACCGACCGGCTGAGAGTTACAACAAGCATCATCAGGCAGTTGCCGTGTTCAAGTAATCTGCTGGTAAACAACGCTTTTGTATGCGGCATCGTCCATTCTGCCGTAACGGTGCGATCGCCAGTTACCGCGTGCACGTGTGTGCGTGTGTGTGCGTGTGTGCGTGTGTGTGCGTGTGTGCGTGTGTGCGTGTAGTGTGCGCAGTGCACCTAGCACAAAGATAGGCAACCTGCGGGTCTTTAAGGACTGCCGCGCTGCTCTTGAAATTTGAAAAAAAAGTATTTTTGTTATTTTGGGTTGCTGACCCATGACCATGGAAGTCCAGTTCACCATGGAAGCACAGTTCTCCATGGAAGTCCAGTTCACCATGGGAGTCCAGTATCAGGATGGAAGTCATCCAGTTCAGGATGGAAGTCGTCCAGTTCACCATTGAAGTCCAGTTCACCATGGAAGTCCAGTTCACCATGGAAGCACAGTTCACCATGGGAGTCCAGTTCAGGATGGAAGTCGTCCAGTTCAGGATGGAAGTCGTCCAGTTCACCATTGAAGTCCAGTTCACCATGGAAGTCCAGTTCACCATGGAAGTCCAGTTCACCATGGAAGTCATCCAGTTCAGGATGGAAGTCGTCCAGTTCACCATGGAAGTCGTCCAGTTCAGGATGGAAGTCGTCCAGTTCATCATGGAAATCCAGTTCAGGATGGAAGTCGTCCAGTTCATCATAGAAATCCAGTTCAGGATGGAAGTTGTCCAGTTCACCATGGAAGTTGTCCAGTTCACCATGGAAGTCCAGTTCACCATGGAAGTCCAGTTCACTATGGAAGTCCAGTTCAGGATGGAAGTCGTCCAGTTCACCATGAAAGCCCAGTTCACCATGAAAGTCGTCCAGTTCACCATGAAAGTCGCCCAGTTCACCATGAAAGTCGTCCAGTTCACCATGAAAGTCGTCCAGTTCACCATGGGCAGGGGTCGGCTCCGGAGCCGCATGCGGCTCATGAAAGACCGTTTAGTGAAAGTTATTCATTAAGGACCACCGTCTCGTGTTGACAAGCGCCACGGTCATGTCAGCGCCACTTAGTGGCGAACGGCGGTTGTTGTTGTGTTGTGTGTGCGTGAAACGTGTCAAGAGCATGCTGGGTACGTGGTGGGCGGGGGACCGTACTTCCTGGCGATGGTGGTGACGCGGACGCGGCGCTGGCCGCTCGAGTGCTGGTACTGCGTCACGAACTGCACGGCGCCGCGCCCGCCCTGCGGGATCGGAGCGTTGTGCTGCGGAACAAGTGGCGGGGTGGGGGGGGTGGCGGTCAGGCCTATCGTCAGGCGGTGTCGCGCGCGCGGCGTGCGGAAGATTTTCAGAATCGGAAGTTTCATCTCCTCCGAATTAAAGCCCAATGAACTAAAAAGAAGGGCGGTTTCAAGGGCGGCTCGGCCAGCAGCTGTCCGAAAAAAAAATTTTGGCACGGTTCATTGATGTTATACTGCCAATAAATGTTAATGCACAAGGACAACGGACCCACTATTATAGTCTCACAGGGGAGTGCTGTTCACGAGCACACATTTAGGCGGGCACAGCACATGATGAGGTGGAGTTTTTTTTATCCTCTGCCCTGGCTGGTTGTGTCTCTCTAGCGCTGATGTTCGAAACATCAAACGAGGTAACTCATTTAAGCTCCGAGTTGACCTCTTGTAGCACTGCTATTATCTGTGGGCAGAAATCGCGATGGTTTTAGCACGATGTGCAAACCAATGTGTCACTGCTCGCCTATACCTTAGAATCAGAATCTTTATTTATTACTGGAGGAATCCGATGAGCTATCATGCTCTTTTTCACAGATGTCCAGTCGGGGCGAGTCAGCAAATTATATATACACAATACGACACATCTGATTAACACGGCTGGCTACGTATGGTGCGAAAGACGTTCAACATGCATAAATGTGTGTGCATGGTTTGAGTGGTGGCGCAGGGTTTAGCATAAGAATCCGGCAGCCTGACGTTGATTCCCAACCACGGTTAACATCAGTGGCGAGTGCTATCGGAACTGCTTCTGCGCCCCACCTTCATACCTCTCCATCCAACCCCTCCTCCCCCCCACCCCTGCTTCAACCTGGACATCCCCCCTCCATCAACCTGCATTGGTCAGCATGGTCAAAGGTCAAACAACCCCCACGGCCGAGATGCAGCGGTGCTCTTGAAAAGGCTGTAAATTATCGTTGTCAAACAAATACCCTTAAATATAGACCACACAACAATCCAAAATATAAACTCGTGTAACAGAGCCGAGAACGCTTCACGATTGCGTTACAAATTAGCAAACCACAAGGCGAAATATTTTTCCCCATCCAAATACGATGCCGCTGCTCCGTCAATCCCGAGCGCCCAGATTATATTTAGCTCCCACCTGCAGGAACATTCAATTACAAACACGCAGAGCAGCGCAAGGGGACCAACGCGGAGGTGGAGCCACGGTTAAAGAGGTACGAGGGCTATCACCGTCGCGCCCGACACGAGCGTGACACGCGGACGAGCCTGACCTGAGGAACGCTCCCCTTCCCATTGCTTTGCTCACGTTAACCGCATGGAACTTGAAAACTACCATCGGATCCTGTGGTATATTGTATAAAGGCGCACACACGTAAATATATACGGACGTGTACTTTTAAAGCGTGTGGCAAGACAAAATGAATGACTCTGGCAAAATGCTAAACACACGCTCAGTGCAAAATTTGAAGGAAGAGACCACCTCGCAGAAATAATGTAGAGAAGCTAGCCCCATCATTTACTATTGCGGGCGGGACATTTAAGCTCGTGCTCACATCGACTATAAACTCACCGCACAAGACCACCCGGCAGGCGGGTCGACCACGCAAACGGAAAACGAATTTTGAAGCGATAACAACCTGCGTCGCAGAGCCCTTTTATCTCAAAAACGACAACTAGACGGGCACGGCGCCTGACCGCCCAGGGTGGTACGCGGCTCACGGAGAAGCGGGGGTGGCGCAATCTGCCGGGAATGGAGTTGGTGCACAAGCAGGTGTTCACGGCGCTGGCCGTATGCACGTGCCTCTTTGTGGTGGCTTCAAACTGCCTCTACCTGCTGTTGCTCGCCGAGTACAGGCACCTGCGAGCGCACACCAACGCCTTTACGCTCCACCTGGCCGCGTGCGACCTGGCCCTCGGTCTGGTGGGGCTCATCGGCCTGCCGCTGGCCTCCGCGCACCAAGGTAGGGGCGGTGTCGGTTACTTGGCTCTCGTTTCCCAACCCACCCCCCCCCCCCCGCCTGCCCGGTGTTAACGTCGTCTATAAGACTCCGGTCATCGTCGCAGCGGCTTTTGGCTCGCCATCCAACAAAGACGGTCACTGCATCGCGCGGCGCTTTGAGATGCGCTTCTGCGGCCATCTGGAAAGCTTTTCCTTGCGATATTAGGAAGCCACTGGAGCTACGCTACGCACCTTTAAATCATGTAGATTGAAAATTATTTCTTAAAAACTGCTTTGTCTTTAGTTTGTTGTCCTTCCCCCGCACCTTCGATTAGCACGGCGGTGCGAAATAACTTCTACATACATACAACAGGGGTATTAACAAAATGTATACCGACAACCCTTTTGTCTATCCACTGCTGGATGATTGGTCTCTCTCTCAACGCCGTACATGTTGTGATAATTATTTAAAACACTTCACCAAGTTGGCTCAGAGTTGGGTTGGTGAAAACCTGGAGCCAAGAAGAAGGGACACAGACATAGAGTACAACAATGGATTTTGTTGCACTGACCTCTGCTGTCCAACATGTAGCCCTGTAGCCTCTGGTGGAAGCCCACCCAAGCACTATCCAGACTTAATTCTGCGTGCCATCCAGTACGTGACAAAATCAGGTGCACTGCACGCAATTTGGTCATCAGCTTGAATTAGTACGTTAAGTTACAATGGGCTACAACATGTATTCACAAATTTGCTGGCAGGATAAAATGTTGACGCGTTTATTGAATGATACACAATAGCTATGAGTGGTGAAAGGATGCGCCAGTAATTTTAACCACGTCACCGTCACCGCTGCCTTTTCCTGGAAAGGCCAAAAATTACAAAGTGTGCATTTGTTGCCAATAAGTAAACGCGTGTCGCGACTCACTCTCAGGGTGTCACGAATCGGGATGCTGCGATTCAATTGATTAAATTATCATAAGACATTTTGCCACTGTGGTGAATTTTTTTACTTTGCAGTCTCAAGCACAGTTCAGCCTATTATCATTAATTGTATGTACGCATGTATGTTAGTGCGTTAAGGAACAGCTCCCCCCCCCCCCCCGGCTCCGTCGGCCTCCCCCCCCTCCGGCTCCGTCGCCCCTCCCCCCCCCAAGCTCCGTCAGCCCCCCCCCCCCCGGCACCATCGCCCCCCCCCGGCCCCCCCACAAACGGCCCCGCCAGCCGCTGCTGGGAGCGCGCGCGCCTCAGGCGGCCATCTTGCTAAGCGTATGTACGTTGAACTTCTTTCGCACCGTACGTAGCCAAGCGTGCCAATTGGAGGTGCGGGGGCGGGGGACAACAAACTGAACGCAAAAAGAAAATTCGTTTTCATTCTACATTGAAAATTCACAACCGCAAAGGAACGCTGTCTGTGCAAGATTTTTTTAATGCACATTGCAATAACTTCCTCCTCACCGAGGGATTCTCTGCACCACCGTATATTTCCAGTATAATGACAAATGCTGAGCGGGGCGCTTTTGCAAGGCGGGGGGGGGGGGGTGGTCAATGAAACGCTCCCCCAAAACGCGCACAGGGCATCAAGCGACAGCACCGAGCACGGCGGTCGCTTGCTCTCACTCACGCGAATCGCCGTCGCGTCTCACGTACACCGTCTCCAACCGCCGCACTGCAGCTCAACGCACCTCCCATCCCGCTTCTTCCCTCGTGCTGCACACGACCCTGGGATTCCCTTCCATCGTTAACCTTGCTCAATCCAAGACGCGAGTTAACAGGGTGGCGAGATGTTAACTGCCTCGCCTGGTATGCAGGAGGTCGTGGGTTCGATCCCGACCCTGACGCCTGCTGCTGCTGCTGCTGTATATTTGAACTTTGCACACCTCTCTCCCTGTGGTCACGTGGATTTTTCTCCGGGTTATCCAATGTTTTCCTCCACATTTACAGACATGCGTTTAGAGTATTTGGATGCTATAAATTTCCACGTAAGCCACTTCGTTGAGCTATCATTTGTGGCCAGGTCACTTCGGACAGAGAGCTGTCTAGCTCAGTGGACGTTACCTGGTAAGTAAAAAAAAGTTCAATAGTTAGTTCAGTTTTTCACTCCCATCGATCACACACGCTGGCCGCATGGCACTTTAAGTCCTCGGTGCCTCCGTGTGCACGGTAACTTGTGATGTAAAATAAATAAATATAATTAGTGTCTGATCATTAACGGCTCCCCTCCCGACCACCCTGCCTCCCCGCCGCTCTTCCCGCACCCCCGTCGCCACGGCCGCGGCAAGCCGGGCTGCTGGGGGACGAGGCGTGCCGCGCGGCGACCTTTGTCCTCGTGCAGCTGCAGGTGATGGCCGTGCACTCCATCGCCTGGCTGAGCATCGGCCGCTTTCTCGAGATCCGCCTCTCCCTCACGCACACACAGGTGGGGCCCCGCAACCTCACAAACCCCCCCCCTCCCCCGCAGCTCCTTGGGAAATCCACACCAATCCCCCCCACGCCCCACCCCCCCTGACGATCCCCATCCTCAGACCCCCTTCTAAATTCCTGAAGTCAGGTCAAAAGAATTGTTGGCGCAGCCGTTGCTCACGTACGTAGGGGGCGAGATCTGAAGCAGAAGGCACCATAGACAAGAGCATGAGGTGTCGTTGCTCATTCTGTTTAGCTTTTGACCTCTGTTTAATCAAGGTCACGCTACAGGCGCTTCAGGGTTGCCTGGCAATAGTCTAGCGTTGGGGGAGTGTGGAACCGATTCGTAACCGAGCATCGACTCGGACTTTCACACATCTTTGAAGGGGGGGGGGGGGGGGCCTTGCATCAACACACGTCAACGTGATATCGAATAATAAACGCAACCAATAAATTCAAGCTCACCGAATGCAATACCGGCGGCTGCTTTTCACGAGATAACACGCTGGGTGTCAGGGGTCACAGGTGGGAAGGAGACGGCCGCCTACGACGCTGTCAGTGACGGATAAATATCATTTGCGGGCCGTTTCGAAGTGGTGGGCCTCATGTGACCAAGGACCGGATGAAAATTAAGTAGCGGGTCGTATCTTGCCCGATAGAAACGTGCGTTTAGATTATTTGGCTACTATCAATTTCTACGCGATAATACATTTCGTTGAGCAATCATTTGTGGCCAGGTGTCGCTTCTGAAAACAGAACTAATAGCTCAGTGGGCATTAGCAGGTAAAATAAAAATTGTTCAGTTTATTTATTTACTTATCGTTGCACACGCCCGCCCGTCACTTTAAAACGCGACCTCGTACCCATTGCACAAGTTCGAGCCCTTTTAAAAATCCACTGCTGGATGAGCCCCCCCCCCCCACACTGTGGGGGGGTCATCGGGGCTATGTAATGATGCTGGTCAGTGTAGATTATTGAAGGCGGAGATCAGTGACATGTACGTATGTTGAACTTCTTTCGACATGAGAACATGGAAGCATGGTACAGCAATGTAAATTCATAATAATCATTTACATCTTCAAGGCCCATTACATCCGTGGATTCCCAATGCGCCACCATGTATGAAAAGCAGGAAATAAACAGAACCTGCAGGGTAAACGACCAGCACTAGGTTTCAAGGCCAGTTTCAAGAGGTGAGTTTTCAAGATGGACTTAAATATCTCTAACGATGCTCAATGTCTTATTAGCAAAGGGAAGGAGTTTCAAAGATTGGGAGCCGCACTGGCAAAAAGCCCGATCACCCTAGGAACAGAACCTTGACCTCGGAGTACTTATATAAAGAAGGCGATCCGAACATCTCGGTGAGCTCGTTGGTGTATAAAGATGGATCAGTTGCTGTAAACATTTCTGTACCATCCCTCGGCTGTGCCTCCGCATAGCCCTGGATTTAAACTACAAACATATATTTTTTTATACCAGATATATTGGTGTGTGTGTGTATATATAGCTCTTTTTCAGAAGCGACCTGGCCACAAAGTGGCTGATCACGTGGAAAATTAAAGCAGCCAAATACTCGAAACGCGTGTTTCTAGATGTAGAGAGAAAAACCGGAGGGAGCCAGAGAAAAATCAACGCGACCACGGAGAGAATGTGCAAACTCCAAATATGCAGGCGTCAGGGTCGAGATCGAAACCACCACTTCCTGTATACCAGGCGAGGTAGTCCGTTAATATCTCGCCGCCACGGCATGGCGATGCAATCCCTGTCATCGTGATTGGCGATACGCGTAATTAAAGGGATGAAAATGACTGCACGTAATTCGTATCATCATCGTCATCATAACCAGGTGAGGTAGTTAACAAGTCGCCACCGTGGCGCCCTACGAGATTTAAAATCCCGTAGGGCGCCTAAATCCCGTTGACCGGCGGGCGCGCGGTTCGCGGTTCTCGTTACGCGCCTAACGGACGCTCGATGGCGACAACGACGACCCAAGGTGCTGACGCCCGCACGCTCGGGCGTGGCGATGGCCGCCGTGTGGACGTACGCGGCGCTCATCGCGGGCCTCCCCTTCGCGGGGCTCGGCCGCTACGGCTACAACGCCAACGCGGGGATGTGCACGCCGCTCTTCGAGGTAAGGCGGGAGAAAGGCGCGGGCCCTGCCCCCTGGGGGTTCACATGTCAATGTCCCAGGACGGGGTACATGAGGTGACGTATAAATGTTTTAAATAATATCGTTCGTGAGAGTCATTTGGTGAATAATCGCGTATGAATCGGCCAATGTAAAATAACTACGATACAATTTGAATCCATATGGGAACCTCGAACGATTTCAAGAAGACCTTTTTACACGTACTCATCGTAAACAATGCGGGTTTCCAAGAGCAACCAGCGAGCGCAAACAGAGCACGCCATGCATGAAGAGCGTCCGTTGAATATATGTTTTATTCGCTTGCAGTTACTTAGCTAGTTAGGACACCTCAAGAAATGGACAAATGGTTAAAATAGTGATGTTCATCATTCACATATTCATTTCTCGGAACCATGTTGGGTCAGGGCAAGGGAGTACTCGCGGTTGAAACCAAATTCAATATGGGGTAACAGTGGCCAAAAAAAGTTGAGAAGCATTGCTCTAGAGCAGGGGTCACCAAACTACGGCCCGCGGGCCGGATCCGGCCCGCGACGTCAGTCCATCAGGCCCGCCGTCAGAGCCTATGCTCTGACGTTACCATGGTTTCCATGGCAACACACACAAATACGCATCTTTCCCCACCCAAGTATTGAACAGAATGATTATGCGGCCCGCGCTCGTCATTCTCTCAGTTATCTGGCCCGCTGTGAAAAAAGTTTGGTGACCCCTGCTCTAGAGAATCTGCCTTGAGCGCATCGCGAGCTTGAGAAGTGGTTTAAGAAAAGAAAATCGATTAATCCAATGTCGTTGCGAGCTGTCCTGTGGACAGCCCGCCCCCCCCCCCTCTGTTTAAGTCCAGGTTCAAGACCTCCCCCTCGTTTTTTCTGCCTATTACTGAACGCCTCTTTCCCTCTATAAAATAAATAAACATGCTCCAT
This sequence comes from Petromyzon marinus, assembly GCF_048934315.1. Lineage (NCBI taxonomy): Eukaryota > Metazoa > Chordata > Hyperoartia > Petromyzontiformes > Petromyzontidae > Petromyzon > Petromyzon marinus. Next base: position 17,599,952 of record NC_133683.1, read on the forward strand.
TTCCACAGGATACCAACGTCCCACTGTTCTACGCAGCATCTTGAAACGGGGATTAATTTAGACACTATACATCCAGATTGCATTGTACTCAGGTCTCTTAGGCCCTCACTCACGCAATCCATCCACCTCTTGACTGGCCGCCTGCGGTGGGCCTCCTCCCATTTGCCCTTCCTCTCCCACACCTCCCTCACAATATCTTCCTTAAGACTTCCTTCCTGCATGTGTGTGACCAAACCACCGCAGTCAGCTCTCGACCCATTGTATCCAGAAGTCAAATTTGAGATGTTGTGGCATTTCATAGACGACTGCATGCAACGCTTTGTCCCGGTCGACTCGGGCAATTTTGCAGGGCAATCGTTGCCGGTGACAGTTGTTGCCAACGAATTCATGTTGAGCAGTTACGGCAACTTGCTACGGCAACTTGCTACGGCAACGGAATAGAGCAGCGGTGACCAGAACAGCGGCTCACGAGCTGAATGTGACTCCCGGGCAGCCCAATTCTGAACCTTTCAATAGTATTAAATTTCAAAGAGAAAGAAATCTGTGGAAGCAGGAACGGCCCAGGGCACTCGGACATTAGCACTCCCCCCGAGAGGGTTTCTCCCGCAAATTTCTAAATTCAAAACTCTCACAGGCAAGCGGTGCGAGCCAATAAGCCGCATGACCATCCCACGTCACCACTCTGCTCAGCGTCTTGTGGCTCTCAGCCAATGAAGATCTTGCTTTTGCGGCTCATAGGATCAGGATGTTAGGCTAACCTAGGGAAAAGTGTCAGAGTTCTGTCCAGCCAAGGAAAACAGAGTTTGTTAAAACGTGTGTATGATGGCAATGCATGGTCCAAGCAGCACACAACCTTGGATATCCACGTGACCTCTGTCAGCGACCTGCTTGGAAGGTGGTGTACCAGTTGCCCAGTAGGGCGAGCAGACATCAGATTTTGTCCGTACACCAAGTCCTCGTTAAGCGCAATAGATCTTTCCCGAAAAGACCCGAGTATCGATAATGTTTGGCAAAGTACGATGTACACACACAGTGAGATGGCGGGGCAAATAACTTGGGGTACACCACCACGTTACTGTAGCATTCCGCGCGTTGTATCAGCCGCGCATCTCAAGAAAGTAGTTTGCCGTAGACAGCTCAGACACTGCGTTATAATGGTGGAAGTACCGCGCGACAGCTAGAACGCGTTGCGCCAACACCACGCGTTGAGCGAGGGACTCGCCGTATTCGGGAGCGCGACGGTCACACGGCAAAGGTGGTGGCCTCCCGTTTGTGCGGCAGGAGGGCTCCGGCGCGTACTGCTCGCTGGCACTGGGGGGCGGCGTGGCGGCCCCCATCGCGGTGCTGTGCGGCATGTACGCGTACGTGGTGCACGCGGCGTGCAGGCAGGCCAAGCGCGGCACCTTCATGTGCGACGAGGAGAACTGCCGCTACGTGCCGGCCAACCGCTACCTCAAGTGCACCGTCATGCTCATCACCGCCGTGGGTCAGAGCCGCGGCCGCTCGCAGGAAACTGCGCATCCACTAAGGGCCGCGTTTCGCGATTATTTAAGCGGCGAACTGGGCTTGCAATCCAGAAGCGGATGTCGCAGAACAACTTGCCCACACAGTATTGGGCAGCAGCACTTTGTCGTCCACCCTGCCACCGAGAGTAAAGTTTGTGGGTCTAGAGTCATACTGATAATCATAACGCTCACGGCCTAATCAAGGGCATAACCACATTTAAATGGGATAATTATTTTCTGTAGTCATTGGTGACCGAGCTGAGAGACCATCCAACACACGGCGATTGAGAATCCAGTTTAATCCCATGCGGCCGCCTAGATTCAAACTCAGGGCCTCCGCAGCGGCAGCTCAGCGTTCACACCTCCGAGCCACCCGCCTAACCAAATTAAAATCCAACGTCTTCGTCTTTCTCGTGTTATTGCAGCCACGCTGCTGACCTGCTGGCTGCCCCACATGACCATCAGCTTCTACATTTCCTTCACGGGCAAACCCGCTCCCTGGATGGCTCAAGCCATCGCCTCCTGGATGCTCAGCCTGCCCTCCGCCCTCAACCCCTGGGCCAACTCCCTCTCACAGAGGTGCGTCTACTTGCATGCACATTATCAGCTGTTGCGTCATCACTGTGGATTGTTGCTACCACAGGGACCTAAAACCAGCTAATGTAAATGGGTACGTGGCTCAGCCCTTTTGTTAGCCCACTGCAGGACGGGCACTTCCATCAACACTTGAGTGGGCTGTGGTTAGTGCGGGTTGGTGAATGCTGGGTGCGTACCACATGGAAGAAAAGAAGCGGAGTGCAGCAATGAATGTTGCTGCACTGCCCTCTGCTGCCCACAACGTAGCACCGCAAGCCCCACGACAACCTACTTGTGCATGGCCATCGGCGCACTAGTGATCCAGGCTTAAAGCTGTTGAGCTTCTGAGCCATGACGAGATCGAGCACACTGCAGTTGATTTGGTCAGAGGCGCCTATTGCCAATGCTTTAAACCAGGGGTGGGGAACGTCTAGCCCGCAGGCCGTATAAGGCCCGCGAAATCATTTGGTCTGGCCCTGCCGAGGCAACCGCAGGCGGAACTCGAAATTCAATAAATCTAGGCGCAAACCTGGAAAAACAGTTGCGAGTAGCAACATCATCAATACCAGCTAACATCATCACACGCCTCACCAAAGAGAAGCAGTTCCAGCCATCACATTAGGGGTGAGTTAATTAAATGTTTGACAAAATATAACAGGCCAATTTTTAAGTTGATAATTTTGTATGGCCCGCGAATGATGTTATAAATATCCAAATTGCCCTTGGCAGAAAAAAGGTTCCCCCGCCCCTCCTTTAAACCTTCAATATTTTTTGCCATAAAACTAGCGAGCAATGACATTAAGTGGCGTGTGCTGCACTGGCCATTAAGGAAACGAACACATCTTATCTACGTGTTGTGCGTGCTTTGGAATCTTACGATTAGCACACTGTGCCTCGAACCCATGAACCCACGTTCGAAAATCCCACTTCACGGTAGCATTCAGTGACGAATATTCGAACCGGTGCCGTGCCTCGCCTGGGTCAACTCAGCCTTAAATGAGTACCCGGTGCGGTGTGTGAACATCGACACTCTGGGGAGACAAAGGCGGTGGGGGCCGCGTGCTGCTAGCCCCCCCAACGGCTTTCACGGGCTACGCGGGAGACGTTTATCTTTGCGCGTGGCATTGCCGGTGGACCCCCGAACAGAAAATTTCGCAAGGCGATGACGCAGCGCTGGAAGCAATGGCCGTGCTGCGCACGGGACTCGAGCGACGAGCGGGCGGAGCGGGACAAAGGAGGACACAGTGAGCCGAGCGCCCAGCCATCCGCGAGGCAGCACTCGCTACCCAGCACGGCGGAGTGAAGTCAATCTATTTAAACAAAAATAAAAAAAAATCTTAAACAGGGAGCTGAAAGTAAGAAGGTGGTGATGGTTCACTTTCGTTCAAAACTAATGTATTTAAAACTGTTCTGCGTGTTTAGTTTGTTGCCCTTCCTCCGCACGTATGTCAATGTACCGTACGTATAAGAATAGTTTTTACCCTTTCTGGCAATAAAACAGGTGGTGTTAAGATATTAAAATACCAAACTGAAACCTTTTTGCAAGGAATCATGTCTGCAATAACCACATATACCTGTGGTGAACAAGCAAACGAAAACGTGCTCTGTTAGTATATGAATTGTCTTTGAAACTAATTGGTCCACACCAGAGACAGCTTTATTTAGAGCCTAGTCTCAAACAATATGAGACCAGAGAACGCCAAAAGTCGAACAGCACACAAACAATGCCACTATCAGGACATTGAGAGCTTTGTGCTGTTCACCTTTTGACGTCCCCTCTGGTTTAACACTGTGTGAGACTAGGCTCTAAAGGAAGCTGTCTCTGGTGTGGATTAATCAGTTTCACAGACAATTCATATGCTACCAGAGCACGTTGTCATTTGCTTGTTCACTACGTGTATATGTGGTTAATGCAGAAACGATGTACCATACGTACATTCTGAAAGTGTCAACACTTGTTGTCCCCACGAGCCCCTTTTCACGAAAGTTTGCGCAAATCAAGTTGGACAATCTGCATGTCAGCTGTATTTAATAACTATCTAAAGGTGCACCCAACCAAGATTCGACCACGGCTCAACATTCGGAATGCCGTTTTCATTAAGAAATGCATTATTATTGTTGTTATCCCGTTTTACGTCACGTGTATTTCTCGCTTCTCCGTTTCATTTGTACGGCTCGTTGTGTCTCGATCGTTCTAATTTCCGAAATGTATCGTTAACATATAATGAACATAAATCTAACATAATCGGCTCTTATGCACACACTTCGATGCACCTTTACATGTATATGTAGATAATATGTGGAGATGTAGCGATTGACTTCCCCATAAAATCAGGACGCCGATTCAATGCAAGAAATTCAGATTATTGTTGTCTCGTTTTTACAATCTTCGTTGTAAAATGTATCTTATTTTCCATCCCGTTTGCATATTTGAAATCGCCCCATTAGCATCAGTGTAACAACACACCATTTGCATATCATGCACATACATTTTATTGTTTAAACCACACCGATTCTACCACGCAATTCTGCACACGAATCGTGAGCCTTGAGAATAAATTGAATTGATGAACCGATGCCTCCGTGACCCAAGCGTGGCTCAGGCCAGGTTCACATACATACACCAGCCTGGCATTGCGCATGTCCAAGGACACAGCACGAGGTGCACACTCAACCCATCCCCACTGCTCATCATACCCTCCACTCCCGTGGCAGCCGTCCAAGCACTTACTGATTAACTCCCTTTACTTTCTCGCTGATGGTCACGTGCCACCTCATCAACACTTCCATTGCTACTAGCATGGTTACTGGTCCCATGAATCTCAATCATTGGATTCCTCCACTCATCTTGAGGACTCGCTCAACCAGACTGACCGTTCTGTCTCATCGGTACCGTACTACAGGTCACAACGACATCCACTCACCCTCCCACCGACCAACTCACCCGCCCACCCACCCGCCCGCCAACTCACCCGCCCACCCAGCCATCCATCTATCCACCGACCCACACTGCAGGTTGCAACACTTCGCGTTCTGCTCCTTTCCTCACGCTGCTCGACTCTGAAATTCCATCCCATTGTCTCTCTTTAGCAATCTCTCATAATAAATTAACCTTGCTCAAATCCGAGGAATGTGCCACCTCTTTCGATAACGTTGATTGTGATGTGTTTATTGCTGGCCAACGGACACGTCAGGCCTTTGAACCTGTGCTCATCAACTGCATCATACATATATATAATAGTGGGTCAAGGTGCGATTAGGTGCGTTTAGGTGGCCCTCACCTGGTTGACAATGTCAAAGTAGATGGCCAGGGTGGTGCTGGAATCCAGCGAGCAGATCTTCCACTGGCACGTACCGCCGATGCCCATCTCCTGCGGCGAGGATCACGATTGTCGGCAGAATTCAACGGCGAGGCGCACGGCTATCGGTGTTCGCGCAGAGGTCAGCGGCGAGCATCGCGAAGCGCATCCCGGAAAACGTTCACATGTCCGAGAGCCGCAACAACCACTCGCGGCGGATTCTCAAAGCGCATCGTCACTTTAATTAAGCGGCCTGCGCGGGCGACTTTAATCATAATCGCACTCGCCCGTTTAAAAAATATTTATTTAACCTGAAAAAAACTCACTCGCCTTTAACGTGGCATTCTGAAAACGTTCAAGTGTTGAGAGCAGTGGAAAGAAATAAGCTGTTTCAACAAAGCCCTTGATTGCACTTTCTGTTGTCAGTGCCTTCAAACAATGAACGCCCCATGTAATTACACCCCTACTGTGGCCAGCTGAGCTAATTACAAGTGTCGTGCTGCGATTGTCGCGAAAACATTAACCTAATCAAGTCTAATAAACAGCGAGTAATTCATCGAGTTAATGCAGGTTTATCAAAGCGACGTGTAATTATACGGTTATCGTCCAGAACGGCCGGGTTGCAACGGGGAAGGCGGCTTAATCGTCACGCGGGCGACTTACGTTCTCAGACACGCAGGGCCCCTTGGTGTTCAGCGAGACGCAAGGACCGATGGCTCCAGCCACCTTTAGCTCTCGCGTTGTCTGAAATTACCATACAAATGAAGAGCACGAAAGATTATTTACACTTGGCACGATGGACACTCCCCCTTCCCAGAAGCTGTGCGCGCACGGGTGCTGAATGTATCTATCGTGGTCTAACAGAATCAAGGCGTCCACTGTCAGATTACATCGGTTATGCAAAGCTAATGGAGATTCACCTCTGACCAAAATTGTCAGATCTTTTGAATCTCAGCAGGCTTAAGCCCGGATAGTGCTTGGGTGGGTCGCCATCATGCACTCCGGGTTGTCATAGGCTGCTGCGGGGCTGTGCTAGGTGGTGGTCAGCAGCGAAACACATTGTTGGGAGGGATATCTAAGCTCCCAAGCGCACGATTCGCTCGGCGCATGCATCATGAGCATCCCTTCACCGATCCGCGCTGGTGAAGTATGGTCAAAAAAACCTCTATGACCAACACAGAATGGGGAAGCCTCCATCCGGCAGTGGATTAACAAAGCACTATGACTTATTATTACTGCTGTCACGGGCATAAAAATGAATGTCAAACAAATGACTTTTGAATAATTTATGCAAGGGGTATAATTGACTCACACGTGGATTGCGTTCACAAACGCCGCAATGAAACTGCCAAACCCCGCATCATCACCATCAGCCATGATCCATCCACTGCTCAATGAATGCCTCCCCAAGCCATCGGCATCTCTCACAATGCTGCGCTGTAGTAATCCACCACGCACCCGCAGAACTGCCGATTTCATCGCTCAATATTTCTGGAAATGTGCAACAATATTGGATAAACCCTACAAGGAACTCAATGGGTTAGTCCCGTAATATTTACAGGAACCGATTCATTTTCATGGTCCAACGAGGTTGCCGAGATCTTCGGATCGACTTCTTCTAATGGCTCCGAGGTCAAGCCGAATTTCCTTGGGTGATCGGGCTTTTGCCAGTTTCTGCTTCCAGGCTTTGGAATACTTTGCCATTGCTCATAGGACAAATCAGAATTGTTCAAAAACTCACCTCTTTAAATAGGCCTCTACTACCCCCTAGTTCTGGCCGTTTACCCTGCAGGTTATGTTTATTCGCTGCTTTCCATACACGGTGGCGCATTGGGATATACGGATGAAACGTGCCTTACAAATGTAAATGTGTATTATCATACAGGTTGGTCCAGATGCCTTGTGACCTCCAATTAATTGAGCCCTATTTATTTTCCTTTGCATATTAATTTACGTTTTTAAATAAACGTTACTTCAAAAAAGATGAAGTTTTAGAGAAGCAAATGGGGGGGGGGGGGTCACAAGACATCTGGACCACACTTTACTGTTAAGTGCATATTCGGGAAAATAACACACAAGTAGGGGTTTCACATTGCAAGCTGCTATGCTCACCTTGACTTCGAGGACGGCTCCGAAAGCCATGCGCAGGTTTCCCTGGAAGTCCCTGCCAAACACTCGCTGGAACGTCTGCTTGAAGAGCGACGTGTTGAAGGAATCGCCCATCACCATGTAGCCGCTGGAGAACAAAACTCGACAACGTCACAGCGACTGCGTCGATTCGCAAGCCAGACATTCGCAAGCGGAGACAATTTTTTATTTGGTCGTCGCATTTGCCTACGCGCTTACAAAAAATACAAAAGGGACACTTTTACACTTTCATCGATGGGATCCGAAACAACTTTCATCGGATGGGAATGATCAACCAACAGAACAATCTGAAGACAATTACTTGAAAGCGTTAAAAGTAGATTCCCAACAGCTATCACCTCTACAGCATACGGGGTAGGATAAGTCCGAGTTATCTCAGTATTTATGCACCTTGCCACAAAGATCTGATCCACTAAACAGGACAAATTAGGTCACATTCCAAAATCCATGGATAGTGTTGGGTTTGATTTAGATAATAACGCTATGCACAGATTAGATAATGACACACTGCATTCCAATCAATGCATTGGGGTCATAAGCTAGACCAAACCAAATACACATACGTACAAAGATCTCCCGTGTAGGCTGCATCGGTTGCCGGGGCAAGAGCTCTCAGTGAGCGTTTATAAAGACCAGAAGAGCTCATAAGGTGATGGTGCGTCCACCACGACGGGGAGAACATGCAAACTTCAAATATACAGCAGGGGTCAGGGTCGGGACCGAACCCACGACCTTCTGCACACCAGGCGAGGGAGATAGCATCTGGGAACACGTGTGCGTGGTGCAGGTGGTGTACCCAGTGAGGTTGGGGCAGCACTTCATCTCCAGCAGACCGGTCTGGTCCAGCGCACAGGCGTAGATGTCAATGGCATGGCCGTTGACCGTGGCACGGTTTGCCAAAGCTTCAAAGTGCTGACCATGCACGGAGGTCGGGGGTGGGATGGGAAGGCAAAGGAGAGCGTTGTGCAAAAAAACGCGCAAGCGCTCCAACGATGCAGTCTTACGCGACATCCCAACGCTCCAGTGGTGCAAAGCGATGCGAGGCGCCACTCACAAACCTCAAACCAAGACAGGGATACAAACCCTCTTGAGAAGGACAGTGTCAACTACCAAGAAAGTGTGTCACGCACCAAAGAAATCGTTCTCATTGTGCAAAGGACCAATTTCTTGCGTGACACTCAAACAGAGGAAAAAACAAAACAAATAAAGAATCTCCTTCCAAGGTTGGCACAAACCTAGCCTTGTCAATTAGGGTGTAAGAAACACCAAGATGAGGTGGAGGAAATTGGAATGAGCCCGAGCAAATTTGTGAATTGACAGCATGCCAACCTTGGTTGCTTTCTTCATGTGTTTGACATTGTCCTTCTCAATGTCGTGCCAGGAACGGATGGGCGTCTTCAGCTCCTCGCCAACGACCATGCCAGGCCCTTGCGTTGGGGGCCCGCCCGTGAACAGCATGATCCGGGCACCCGCGTTGGGAAAAGTGCACTGTCGGGTTCAAGGGCGTCACCAACAACAGGAGTTTGTTAGTGGGTGGGGGAGGCAAAACAAAACTGCAAATCAGCACAAAGAAATAAACAACTGCCAACACAAAAAAGACAGCTGCGTAGGTCTTCTCGGTCGTGCTGTACAGCTCTGCCGACGGCGTTTTTCAGGTCGCACCGCGTATTGTTAGGCACAATGTCCGATGTTTCGCTCCACGTGCCGGGAGCCGTTTTGTTTTTCACTTCACGAACCGAACTCGGCTCCTGAAGACGCGTCGGAGAGACCCCCCCCCCCCGACACAAATTGCTGCGAGCAACACTGTGAATTTCTTTACCTCCAGCAATCCCACGGCAATGGAGAGGGCAGTGCCGGTGGATCGCAGGGCCCTCTTGCCCTGCTGCACGGGCCACGGGTCCCTCTGCAGCTCACCCAGCAGGTCCGTCATGGCCATGTCGATGTTCTGCACTGGCTGAAGAAACCTGCAGACGTTGGCGGAGAAAGGCGAGCGTTGTGAGCGTGCGTCGCAAGTCAAAGGGCTGGACTGCGTCGTCTTTTGTTGTTGCTGCTGTTGTTGTTGTTGTTGTCGTCGGATGTCACCACCGAGGAGAAGCCTTTTACCGGTTGTGAACTGGAGAATGCTGAGGCTGGACTGGCTGAGCCTGACCACCTTGGGCAGCAACTGGTCTCATCAGCCCCAGCATATCCTGTTCACAACAAACAAAGAAACCCATTAATATTGTAACAAAATACTGGATTGTAATAAATATTTTCCATTATTATTGAGTCGGGATGTTACCATGTTTTAATGGTGAGCGAGCACTGGTTTTGCAACCCAGAGTTCGGTGGTTTGATTTGATGTCCCGGCTCAGCAGTTGAAACCGGTATAAATGGGCACAACACTGTCAGTCCATTGGCAGGTCGCGTGTGGTGGGTTAAACTGTGGGTAATCCCACCTCTTCCAATATGTCTGGCCAGCATGGAAAATTAATAAAAAATACACTCCAGAGCATCCTCCAGTGTGGGCCCTTTAAGCATTTAAACCCTTCCCCATCCACCCACCCACCCCCAAACCCACTCATCATATCCAGGGGACAAGGTGGTACATCCGCACACGTTACAGGACACAAGACAGTTGTGATCTTGGTCGGGGTGGGGTGGGGGGAGGCACCTGGATCTGCTTGGCCGCCAGGTCCTTGCTCCCGCGGAACACGAAGCTCTTGGCGATGCCCTCGGCGCCCAGCTCGTGCACCTGGACCATGCGGCCGAACGTGATGAGGCCGACGAGGGCGGCGGGCGGCAGCAGGCTCAGCGACATCTGCAGCGACTCCTTGAGCGCCTGTAGGTCGTCGTCCTCCAGGCACGTGTCCACCACGTAGAGGAAGATGGGCGGCAGGGTGGTGCCGCGCTGTGGGCGAGAAGGGGCCAGACAGCGACGCGCGTCGTTATCGTCGTTACTGTTATCGTCATCGTCGTGGGCCATCGTCAATTCACTTCTGATTGAAGGTCTCCCCCGCCCCCCCACCCCCCAAAGCCGTCGCGAACTTTCATAGTGATTCGATGCGACAATCGATTGAGCGCACGATCGGTCTTTATTGCTATTGTAAGCCACTGGAGCTATGCACTTTTAAATCCAGATTGAAAACTCACTTCTTTAGAACTGCTTTTTTGTGTTTAGTTTGTTATTCTTCCCCCGCACCTCCGATTAGCGCGGTTAGCTAGGTACGGTGTGAAAGAATTTCGACATACGTACAGCTACACATGCAATCATGCAAACACACGCCAAGACAGGCATTTCTTCTCTTGAGCGCAGCTCTTCACGCTAGCGCCACCTGCTGACAACCATATGAAGTGCCGAATTGGGACACGAATTTCATTTAACCCATTATCATATTTTCATTAAATTTACAGCGGGTTGTCATCGGCAAGTGGGTCTACATGGTCGTCAGCAGAGGGAATTGCAGCAAAATCCAAAGTTGTACTGCGCTTCTAAGATCTCATGTCTATGCTGGCCACCTTAAACAATCCGCACTGACCACAATGGAGTACAGGCGGTCTCCAGTTTACGACGATCCACATTCACGACATTTATATTTCATGCCACCATGGATAGATTCACGACGCATCTTCCGACATGACTCCGAACACATCTGAACAGGGTCAGTCAGGTTTCTGGTGTGACTTTTGTTATTCTCAAATGTTTTTGTAGATTTTTACCTATTAAACCCTGTTAAAACATGGCTGATGTTTTAACCGTCTCTACTGTCTGTGGGAAAACAGGGTCCTAGATATATGAAGACGGGGTTTCCAGGAACGCGTCGCAACGTCGTAAAAGCGGGGACCACCCGTACTGTCGAATAACCCCTCCTGGAACCGCTCAACATGGGGAGCTCTCATCCAGCAGCGGACCGACAAAGGGCCGTGGATGTAGGCGAAGTCAATTTGGCGATGGTAAACTAAAACACTGTTGGGATATACTCTTTGGTTCAATTCGGTAAAGTCACGTAGGTAAAAATAAAATAACAAAAAAAATCACGACATTTCGGCCACAACACAAGTGGCCTTCATCAGGTGAAGGGACCGGACTGTCCAGAGGACAGCGCTGGAGCTCTGGACAGCCCAGTCCCTTCACCTGATGAAGGCCACTTGTGTTGTGGCCGAAATGTCGTGATTTTTTGTTTTTGTTATTTTATTTTTACCTACGTGACTTTACCGAATAGAACCAAAGAGTATGGATCCTTGCAATCACGAAAGCTTCGAATCTAGAACTGTTGGGATATCTTACGGGAAGCGTTCTTACCTGTACGATGTATTCAATGGTGGAGAAGTGAGGTACGAGTTCTGCAGGCTGGTTCACTTCTGAAATCCCAGCGTACGTAGGCGGAAACTGTCAAACAGTGCGCAAACCACACAGGTGCATGTTTACAGGGACTCCTTTACTTACGAATAAGTTAGGTTCCAGAGGTCTGTTCGTCAGTTGATTTGTTCGTAAGTACAACTTCACTCCTCTTCTTTGGTTCTTTCGGTAAACTCACGTAGAATGAGAATAAAATAATAAATTGATAAAATAACACACGACGTTTCGGCCACAACACAAGCGGCCTTCATCAGGTGAAGGGACGAGACTGTCTGGAGGACAGCGCTTCCTTCACCTGATGAAGGCCGCTTGTATTGTGGCCGAAACGTCGTGAGAATATTATTGTGTTATTTTATTTTATCAATTTATTATTTTATTCTAATTCTACGTGACTTTACCGAAAGAAGCAAAGAAGATGAATCCTTGCAGTCACGAAAGCTTTAAATCGAAACCTTACTCCTGTCCATTCCAAACATGTTGTGCGGCATGTAGACCAAACACGGGGGAATGGTTTTAAAAGTTATATTATCTCTTGTAGATGTAGGTGCCACTGGTTCTTCATGTTCTGCAGATGTAGATGCCACCATCGCCATTTATTGCGCGGCGGTTGAACTTTACGGCTCTTGGTCCGAACAGGCAGCTGGTCATACGGACAGGTTTCTTCATATCTCTGAAAGTTTGTAAGTTGAATGTTCGTAAGTTGAGGAGTCTCTCTATAATTAATTCAATGCCTATGTGGATTTATGTGAACCTGTAATTAAACGTTTGTGGCAAAAAGCAAAAAAATACCAACCGGATTTCTTTGAAGGCAAAAGTTGCATGCCCACAGCTTTGCGTTGTAATCCACCTGACTGTGAATAAAAAAAAGATTTTACGAATGACGGCGATGATCAGCTCAAGGCTAGACATAATTGTAAAAGTCATTTTTTTTTTTATCCAGGAAAGCATTGATGAGGCTTAGTACAGTCCAGAATCACGATATTTCGGGCAATTCCTTACATAGTGTGATATGGGACCACATGATGGGATAACTAAATAAATTGACGCTAACTGGTCAGCAACCTAACTAATATATTGATTAACTTTGTGCACCACTGCCAGTGCAGCATCAGCAAAGATTTTGTATGAGTATTGTATCATCCCCTCCTAATCACCTCATTGCCCTGGGGGATATGCGTCTCACACACAGCAAAATCTACTTCTGTGGGGCCGTTCTTGAACGTGCAAGGGACGACTGCACTGCTCTGCGAGATTTCCCCACAGGTTTTATCCGTCTCACAAAGTCACACCGGCAGCACAATTGTAATGCAATTGGGGAGGGGGGGGAGACAACCAGATTATAACTTAAAAAATCAAGTCTGCACAATCCCCTACAATCTCCGAGGCGACCACGCCTGGCTGAATCCCATCTCATTAACGTCCCCCGAACAAAGTCGGTTGCTGCTGGGTCAGAGGTCAGACTCGTCATCACTCCAAGGGGTTGGGGGGCGTGGGGCGGTCGGGTGGGTGTGGAAGCCCTGCCAGCGCTACACACCACAGCGGGTTGAGGACGGCACGGCACGTTGCGCGGCTGCACAGCACCGGCTCGTACTGCACGGGCGGGAGGTCGGGCCGCTCCTTGAGCGGCGTGTAGAGCCCACCGAGGGGCACCACCAGCTTGGTGGCCTCGATGCGGCTCGAGGGCCACACGTTCCAGCTGAAGCGCACGCCGTCGCGCTCCTCGCCCTGGGAGATGAACTCCTGGTACGTGGCCATGGCTGACCGTCGGCGGGTGTCTCCTCCGGCTTCTGCGGTGACAGAACTAACTGAAGTGTTTTTTGCACCTCCGATTAGCACGGTTTGGGTAAGTATGAAGGATGTCCAACATACAGACATACGTGCGTTAAAGTTTGGCCCAGCAAGATCATTAGAAAGTTCTATTTGGCCCCTAGTCAAGAAAGGATCCTCCCCCCCCCCCCCATCTTTGTTGTAGATGATCATCGTTATCATCAGTCATTAATAGTACATTTCTGGATGAAAGCCTTCCTTAGCCGTCACCATCTCTCACAGACCTGCGATGGTGTACGACCTTGGTGCTGGATGCCTTCTCAAGCACGTTCCCTTCCTCCTTTGTCTGTCACTCCATCATTAGTCTCATTAACCGCCCATCATCCCTTCCTAGTGCTGTGTTCTGCCCAAACCCACTAACTTTGCACAACAGTCAAGACGATGTCTATAACTTGTGCACGTTCTCTAACGTAACAGATATATTTGATTTCATGAAGTGTCTTAATATAAATGGATCTCAAGACACTTGAGTGTTTGGCGTGTGGGAGAAAGCTAAAAAAAATAACCCACGCATACAAGGAGAGGAACATACTCAAAACTCCGCACCGATGCATTTAAAATCTACTGCTGTACAGCCATCTCCATGTTACCTCGCAACCCAAGCCTACGACACTCCCAGGCAGTCGCCCAGCCAGTACTGTAGTAACCAGGCTCAACTTTACTTTGCAATAGAGGGCCAACCGCAGAAGACATGCAGGATATCTGCTCGAGTGTTTGAACAGCGTAAGCTCATTATACCTTCGTTAAATAATTCATCCCTTTGCACATTAATAAAATATCAATTAAATCATTCACTCATTTTGTGCAGAAATATGACAAATCTGTTAACTTAACACGATGTTAAGGCATGAAGTGTAGTTTTCAAAATGTACATTACTGATATTCCACAAAGAGGTGTTAGATTTTGATACAAAGTTTATCTACCGAACCAAATGTTTTAGGTCTGATTCTTGCCTATAGCACCCTGCAATTCAGCAGCATTAGGAAACCGGTCCAGAGTGTGTTTGCTGTAAGAAGAAAATTTTGATTAATGGTCAACAAATTCACAGGGGAAAAAATGTTGGTTTTATGTGGTGAAACAGATGCTTGTCTGTTGAGTATTAATTATTCTTGTAAGTTAAAACCCACCTGAAGCAGGTACAGGAATTTCATATTTTTGAAATATCGTGGCTTAAATGATGGTGCCAAACTGGTGCGTGTTCATTCACGTAAACTGGGCTATTATTTTTCGATTTAAAGCTTTCGTGACTGCAGGGATTCATCTTCTTGGTTGTTTCGGTGAAGTCACGTAGAGTGGAAACAAAACAATAAAGATAAAAATAATAAAACATATTTTATTACGTTTAATTTTATTATATTTATTATGTTTTATTATTATCTTTATTATTTTGTTTCCACTCAACGTGACTTCACCGAAAGAACCAAAAAGATGGGCTATTACTGTCGCGTTTGTGTTTGCAGTTCCGCTTGTCGTTACGTCAACAGTTGGGAACACTTGCGTCACAACTTAAAGGGAGTAACTCTGGGGGAGGGGAGATGATTGATAGGCTGTAATGCAGCATAAGGGGCAGGATCTTAATCACCAGTAGCCAGGATCTATCCACTGCTTGATGAAGGCGTCCACCTAAATCGCCGCCACCTCTCAGGGTCCCAGCGATGTTAACAATCAACCCCAACACCTGGCACGCGAGCAGACTTCATAGTCATGTTACCCTGCCCAAACCCCACTTCAACGTTCTTAAGTCAAAATAATTACGTCTATAACCTGTGCACTGTCTAATAATTTTTGGTCTAATTCATGGCAGGAGAAACGTATGTACGTTCAACTTCTTTCGTGCCGTACCGAGCCAACCGTGCTAATCGGAGGTGCGAAACGCAGCAATGTGTAACCCGCTTGGATGAGCCACGTTACTGATTCAACGAATGTAAAAAACAAATATTCAAGCAAAACGCTGAACGTATTACACTATTACATGTTCATACATGGAATATAAACTGGGAGTTGTAATCTCATATAAGCTATATATAAGCTATCACAGAAATGGGCTGACTGCTGAGATATGCCAACGTATTTCTAGGGCCAATACAGAATCCGAGGTAGGTGGACAAGTAAGTATTACAAATCCCATTCTCAAAAGCTGGAATACATCTACATTCTTGAACCGCTGACTCGTAACAGCTGTAAGAGGTAAACGAACGGCCCTTTTGTCAATCCGTTGCTGGACCAAGGCCTCCGAACCCAAAGCCGTGGCGGGCATGGTGGGGTTCTTTGACCATACTTCACCACGCTGGTCAGTGTGGGTTTGGTGAAGGCGGACTGACAGGGAGGAGCGCATAGAAGTAGAGAAACAGCTGCTGGGACACGTTTCGGTCGCGTTGGCAATAGCTGGTAAACGTTCGATAATGATGCGGCAGTCTGCTCGCACGACTTTCCAGCATTAACCCGGCAGAACGTCAGCAACCCAATGTTGTTGCTGTTTTTACTTAACGGCGAGACGTGCCTTGGATGTAATGAGCGCCGTTTAATTCAGCGGGCGTATTAACAAGGCAGCACAATTAAGAACAAAAGGCAAGGCAGAGTCGGGGGGGGGGGTTAATCATCGCTCGTCGCTCGAATATGACGGCCAGGGTTCAATCCACGAGCCACGGCTAACAATGAGTGCGGCGAGCGATGTCTCCAAACGGCCCCACCGCATCCTACACAGTCCAGCGTGGTGAAGTATGGTCAACCCCCCCCCCCCACGTCTCCCCACCTCCAACCGGGACCGACGTCGCGTGATGGATACCCTTTAGACCACAAGTGGATGTGTGACACTACGGGACTACTAGGGTATACCGGCGACTTGGGACTTTAGTTGCCCCCCCCTTTCAGAGGGCCCCCCCCCCATTCAGAGGGGGGGCCCTCCTCCCTCCCCCCGTCTGTTTTAACTTTAACCACGAAGTCAAAGACACCCCCACCCCACCCCCCTCTAGCCCGCTCCGTATAGCCTCGACAGACTGTTGGGCATTACACCACGCCCGGGGGCCGCCTTTGTCTCCCCCAGTGGCGACGTTGACAACGCCGCAACAACGTACCCGTACCGAGGCCGAGGTGGGCCCCAGGTTACCGGTTCGGGCAATCGTCACCGGGGTTGGGCCCGTTGGGCAGGAATCGAGCTCGGGTCGCCCGGGGTCGTAGCTGACCGCCACGCGAACGATCACCGCACACGCCGATGATTGCCCCCCTCCTCCTCTTACCCTAAGTCGACACGGCTGTCCCGCTGTTCGCCGTCGTCTCGACTTGCGGCTTGACGAGCGAGGGCTGCGGCTGAGCGTGAGAGAAGTCTGCCTGGCTGCCGGCGCCCACACAAAATCACTACAGCGGATAGGCCTGGGGAAGGGGGCGGGGCGAAGTTGTCAAGAGCGTCACTGGGGGTTGGGGTTTAGCCGGCCACCTTGCGTAGGGTAAATACACAGACACACTAACACACAGCCACACACACTCACACACACATTTACACACCCAGCCACACACACTCACACACACTAACACACAGCCACACACACCAACACACACATTTACACACCCAGCCACACACACTCACACACACTAACACACAGCCACACACACTTACACACAGCCACACACTTACACACACAGCCACACACTTACACACACAGCCACACACACACACACTAACACACAGCCACACACACTAACACACACACTAACACACAGCCACACACACTTACACACAGCCACACACACTTACACACAGCCACACACACTTACACACAGCCACACACACACTCACACACAAACTAACACACAGCCACACACTCTCACACACAGCCACACACACTTACACACAGCCACTCACACACAGCCACGCACACACTCACACACACACTAACACACAGCCACACACACACTCACACACACACTAACAGACAGCCACACACACTTACACACAGCCACACACTTACACACACAGCCACACACACTAACACACACAGCCACACACACTCACACACAGCCACATACACTTACACACAGCCACACACACACACAGCCACACACACACTCACACACAGCCACACACACACTCACACACACTAACACACAGCCACACACACTAACACACAGCCACACACACTTACACACAGCCACACACTTACACACACAGCCACACACACTAACACACACAGCCACACACACTCACACACAGCCACACACACTTACACACAGCCACACACACACAGCCACACACACTTACACACACAGCCACACACTCACACACACTAACACACAGCCACACACACTAACACACAGCCACACACACTAACACACAGCCACACACACTAACACACAGCCACACACACTTACACAGCCACACACACACTCACACATACACTAACACACAGCCACACACACACACAGCCACACACACACTCACACACACACTAACACACAGCCACACACACTTACACACACAGCCACACACACTAACACACAGCCACACACACTCACACACAGCCACACACACTTACACACAGCCACACACACACACACAGCCACACACTCACACACACTTACACACACAGCCACACACACACTCACACACACTAACACACAGCCACACACACTTATACACACAGCCACACACACCCAGCCACACACTCACACCCACACACCCACACAGCCACACACTCACACACCCAGCCACACACACACCCAGCCACACACACACTAACACACACTCACACATCCACCCAGCCACACACTAACACCCAGCCACACGAACACCCAACCACACTCGAGTACAAACGAAACAAAGATCCCCCGTATAGCCTTAACAGACTTTTCGATTTAAAGCTTTCGTGACTGCAAGGATTCATCTTCTTTGGTTCTTTCGGTAAAGTCACGTAGAATGAGAATAAAATAATAAAATAAAATAACAACGTTCATTAAAGCTCTGTCGTTCCGACGGGTCTGTTCCTTTCACCTGAAGAAGGCCGCTTGTGTTGTGGCCGAAACGTCGTGAGAATTTTATTGTGTTATTTTATTATTTTATTCTCATTCTACGTGACTTTACCGAAAGAACCAAAGAAGACCTTAACAGACTGTTGGGGCAAGTGCTGTTAGCGAGCACCTGTGAAGGCCGGCACTGTGGCACACGAAGGGTTGGGTGGCAGGCACATCAGAGTGCAGCGGCACATTAAATACGCACTACAATGACAATAGTTTAAAGCGATTTGAAGCGTTTTTTTTGGGGGGGGGGGTGCAGAGCTTTGTGACGTCATATTTGAGGGCGGGGGGGGGTCTCACTTTTTGTGACGCCGTGTGACAAGTGGGGGGGGGGGGTCAAAAATCGTCCAAGATCGCGTGACGTCATTTATGGACTGCCCCTAAACCGCATCCATTGCACAAACCATGGCAGGTGCGGATATCTATTTAAATATATATTTCAAAAAATCTAACCAGGTACAAATGCCCACTGAGCTACGTAGCTCGTTTTCAGAAGCCACCTGGCCACAAGTGACTTCTTAACACGTGGCAATTTACAGTGGTAGCCAAATTCTGTACTCGAAACGCGTGTTTGCTCAAAGTGGAGAGAGGGGAGGGGGTGGCTAAAGGTCCCGGAGTTTGACATCAGCCATACGGGGGGGGGGGGGGTGGAAAGAACGAAGAAGTTTAACGCAACGTGGCCTTAAGAGCGGAATTGGACCCTCACGTCGCCTGTGGCACCACTCGACTCTCGAGTGGTGCCACCCCTTAGTAAGATGGCCGAGCGCTGTCGAATGCGGGCCCCGGACTCTTAACCGCACGCTCAAGATTTTAAAGACGCACATTTCCCCCTTTTGTATACTGGGTTTTTTTTTTGGTAAGCAAATGTTGCGGGCGTGGGGGGGGTGTGCATCGATAAGTTCCGGGAAGTTGTGTATCAGACGAGATGTTGACACCGGGTACAATTTGGGGTGGAGTGATGTGGACTACCTCGCCTGGTTTGCATGAGAGCGTGTGGGTTCGATCCCGATCCAGACCCTGACGCCTGCTGCTGTATATTTGGAGTTTGTATGCCCCTCTCCCTCTCTCTCTTCCCGTGGATGTGTTCTTCTCCGGGTCCTCCAGTTTTTCCCTCCACATTAAGAAGCAGCTTGCCGTTTAGATTATTTGTCTGCTGTACATTTCCACGTGATGGTCAGCCACTTCGTTGCGCTATCATTTGTGGCCAGGTCGCGTCTGAAAAATAATCTAATAACTCAGTGGGCTTTACCTGGTAAAATAAACATTTTTTTCATGATTCGCTAACCTTTCCTATACTTTGCACTCCCATTGTGTCGTCGTATTGTTTGTTGTAACTTTATGACCCCGTGCCCCCGTTACTGGACATCCGTGAGAAAGAGCTTCACAGCTCATCGAATTCCTCCAGCCCCAAGCAAAACCACCCCCCACAGATTCCGACTTTTACGGAACGTCGCGTTCAATATGGACAATACGGTTACCGCCGAAGTGAACTGCGAAATACAATTGTGTGTCAGATGGCGTTTTGGGGTGGGTACGTCACCACGACCCGACCTGCCACGTGGATTAAAGTCCCCGTCCAGTCCCCGTGGGACCGGTATTGACGCGTGGTGACTCATAAGCACGCCCCCCACCCCTGCCCGTGCCGTCACTTATATAAGTCGCACCCTTTGGTTATTTTTTTTTCATTGAGAAATAAGCGCGGTTAGTTTGGTAGGGTGTTGTCTTTGTCGTTGTTGTTGAGAATTTCGTCTTCGATTTTCATTCCGATTTGTCGTCAGTGTTCAGAAACTGGTTTCATACCGAGCAGTAAGAGTAAAAATATGCTGTGCGATCAATAATAATAGGAACATTTTAATGTTAACTTCATATACATTCTGTTGGTTTCTGTAATAAATACTAAGTATTGAATTATAACAATTTACAAAAAAATTCAGAATGCTCACATTCTCTCCGTCTGCATTAGTTTCACCGATTATTTTTTTTCCCCTGAAAACATCGAATGCCGCTTTGAATACCTTTGCCTCAAGGGTGGCTCCTGGTCTGACCCCACTGTGTTAATGCAATCTCAATTCTACCGCTTATTCCGCTTTATATGGAACGTCAGGGTCGTCTTAAGCATCCAGTGGCTTTTGACATGGGAACGTGGATTTCCAGGGAGACACTTCGATTTTAATAGATAAACAATACTTCAAACATCCTGTTGTCAAGTGAAACCCTGAAACTAAATACTGTTACAATATATTGGGTGTCACCAGAGGGCGCAATGATACCAGTTTCAGCAGTGTTTCATTATTCGGAGCAATTCACATTCGCCTTGAGCCTTTGGCACAAAAGTGGCTCGTTGGTATAAGCCACCGTGGCAAAATGCGATCGATTTTTTTTCTCTCTCCTACGATCGTATCTCTAAATCACAAATTTGTATGATAGCGAAGTCAATGCGGTAGCTTTTTATAGGGAATTGTTTAAGATTGTTACCATTGTACGTTTGGAGAACAAAACAATATTAATGCAACATGTAATTAACAGGGGCTTAAAAATACATTTATAAGCAGCGACGTTTCGAGCAATGGCCCTTCTACATTGCACATCGTAGCTGTGCTATAAAGAAGGGTCATTGCTAAAAACATGTCGCCAATGTCTTTTGCTTCTCTGTTAACATTATTGACGAATGTTGGTTTATTTGTCAATTGTACATTCCGTACTTGTAGCATTAGCCACCCCAAGTGGCACCGACCAACCCTGCCTCATAGACTAAGGGGCCGTCCATAAATGACGTCACGCACCTGGGGGGGGGGGTCGGTCAGACATTTGTGACGATGTGTGACGAGGGGGGGGGGAGGGTTTGAGAAATGTAAAAATGCGCAACTTTAAACAAATATAGAATTGTTATAACAACACTAATTGTTATAACAACACTCCTACAACATCAGAGTCCAGCGCCACATTAAATACGCACTACAATGACAATAGTTTAAAGCGATTTGAAGCATGTTTTATTTTCAAAATGGAAATATGGTTTTGGGGGTGGGGGGGGGGGCAGAGCTTTGTGACGTCATATTTGAGGGGGGGTCTGACTTTTTGTGACGCCGTGTGACGAGGGGGGGGGGGTAAAAAAATCTCCAAAATCGCGTGACGTCATTTATGGACGGCCCCTAAGACACAATCCTGCTTTCAAGTATCCCCTACGCAGTACACTTGCATCAAGTGCGGGGCTGCTCTTTCCCACGACAGCTACGGATTTCGCGACACCGCACTCGAAGTCAACGTGGGAGATGCTCGTCCGTCACCTTGCACGCACAGAAGATCGTCAAAGGATCCCCCCGACCAGCCACTGCGGTGAAGTCCAAACCCGTCAAATGACGACGCATCGTCGCCGACGAAAACGGCCAGCCATCCGTGGCACATCATCCTGGCGGTGTCGCTGCGATCCACACGGCATCGACTGCTGTTGCTGCTGCTGCTGCTGTCGACTCCTTTGAGCAGTCAACTCTCTGAACGCGTCACAACACTGGTGCTTTTCCCTCCTGCCATACGAAACAAGATGTATAGAATTCATTGGAACGATTTCACTTCTGTAAAGCGTCAAATAATAAAGGTTATTCCTTAAAGAGAATAGTGTACCAGTTTTGCATGCTGTGGCAGGTGCAATATATTTTAATTCAGACGTAGCTGTCACGCATAACAACAAGCTCGTTTAATCGAATATGCTGTTACGGCGTGAAACCCATTCCGCGCTTAAAGCCACGTTACTTTAAACTCGACTTTATTTTCCCGTATGGCTGATGTCAAACTCCGGGCCCTTTACCCACCCCCCACCCACCCCCGACCTCCACTTTGAGAAAACACGCTTTTGGAGTATTTGGCTACTGCTATAAATTGCCACGTGTTAAGCCACTTGTGGCCAGGTCGCTTGTGAAAGCGAGCTACGTAGCTCGGTGGGAATTTACCTGTTACGTCTAATGGTATGCTGCACGACACGTGGATGGCCAGGGCTGTCCATAGGGGGTGGGGGGGGGGTTGCGGGGTCCAGGGCAAATCCCACCATGTGGGGCCTTAAGACGAAGCCAGAAGCATTCCATATGACACCGTGACGTCGAAGGGCGGCCGCCACGAATCGCCGTACCCCAGCGATGGGCTCCGTGGATTGCAATGGGCAAGTGTGTGCAGTTGCCTTTTACTAGTTTCAGTGTTTGAACACTTCAGATAGAACTTGAGAAGAGCCATAAGAGTAATTGGAATTGTACACCGTAAACATTAAGTTGGGGGTGGAGCTGTGGGCCCTATACGAGCCCGGCGAAATGGGTTTTATCCCTGGCAACGGCACATTTAATCAACTCGCCCAACGTTTAGAACTCGTGTTGCGAGCCGTTTCACCCGGAGCAACACAGTGTGTCAGTAACGTGAAATATAATGCAGTTTAAATTCACCGTCGTGCCTTTGGGCAGAGACGAAACCTCCGCTCCCATTCCCCGGGCGATTTCACTGCGCACAGCGTCACAGCCCCGCAGCCAGCTTCCCACGGGTGGTGAAACTCGTGTGATCGCTTTTAGATCTGTGCGTGGGTGTGGGGAGCGCACCAAATGAGTACCTGGTGCTGAGTGTAGTAAACATCGCCGCGGAGGAGACAAAGGCGGTCGGGCGTGGTGCTGGCCACCCACCCCCTCGTGTGCGAGCCGGCCTTCATAGGTGCTCGCTAACAGCACTTGCCCCAACAGTCTGTTAAGGCTATACGGGGGATCTTTGCCTTTGTTGTGGGGAGCGGTGTCGACGCAGGCTCAAATGAGTACCTGGTGCGATGTTTCCACATCGCCACTCGGGAGACAAAGGCGGCCGGGTGTGGTGTCACTCGTGTATCATGCCTGCCTTCATAGGTGTTCGCTAACAGCACTTGCCCCAACAGTATTTTAATGCTATAGGGGCATCTTTGCCTTTGTCTTTGGGGAGGGGTAGTGCAGTTGTTACTGTGCTGCGCTCCGAACCTGGCGACCTGAGTTCGATTACCGCTCACGGCTAACACCAGCGACGATTATCCGAACCTGTCCTAGACCTCCCCTAGGTTGACTCAGCCTCAAATGAGTACCTGGTGGGATGTGTAAACATCACCACTGAGGAGATACAAGCGGTCGTGTGTTGGTTCTGGCCACCCTCTCTCTCGTGTGCTGTGCCTGCCTTCATAGGTGCTCGCTGACAGCACTTGCCCCAACAGCCTGTTAAAGGCTATGAGGATATTTTATCTTTGTTTTGATGGGGGATTGGGGGGAAGTAGTTTTCACATTGCACTATGAATTCCAGGCCACCGCTACAATGATTACACTTGCCTTAGGAACCTACATTTAACAGAATTCTGCTTCATATTGTGTCGGCGTGTCTTTATTCCAACACATTTGTAAACGTTTTATCGTGCGATTTTAAGTAAATAAAATAATGATAAAGACAAAGATCCCCCGCATAGCCTGTAACAGACTGTTTTGGGCAAGTGCTGTTAGCGAGCACCTATGAAATCATCACTCACACACTCACACAAACACGTATACTGCACACCAGGTGGAGAACACACAAACTTCAAACCCACAATTACTCATACACTCAGTCACACACTCTCTCTCACACACGTACACTGCAGAACAGAGGGAGAACATATAAAGTCCGCCCGATTCTGGAACCGAACCCTGGTCCGCATTGCTGTGAGGCACGAGCCATTGCCACCGCGTAGCAAAACAAATGAACAATTCTCTGCCTGATTTTCCCTGCCAGCCAGCCTCCCTCCCTCCCCATCCCTGGCACGCCTTTGGCCTGGCATCTCTGCCAGCCATGCGTCCGACACTCTCGATCCCTCGAGTGGTCGGATAGACAGGGACGCCGGGTCCGCGTGCGCACGCACAACGCGCGCGGAATTGACTTCGAGACGAACAGCAAAACGCTTTCTTTCCGCAACGCGCGCTCGTGTTGTGTAACAGGAATCACACGCGCACGTCGCCCTCGTTATGCTTCGTGCGGTGATATGAACGCCGGCTATTGTCCAGCGGCAATGATGCCCGGCGCGTAACGTGCCAGCCCGCGGGTGTGACAGTGTCGTGCGTTACGCCATCGAGAACGAGTGTTTTGGGGGTTTCTTTGTCCCGTCTTGCGCTTGTACTACGTACATATCGTGAGCATTACAGTTGCACGTTAATCACTGTAATTACTGGGGCGGCATCGCGGTATAGTTTTTTTATATCTACAGTGAGGGAAAAAAGTATTTGATCCCCTGCTGATTTTGTACGTTTGCCCACTGACAAAGAAATTATCAGTCTATAATTTTAATGGTAGGTTTATTTCAACAGTGAGTGACAGAATAACAACAAAAAAATGCAGAAAACGCATGTCAAAAATGTTATAAATTGATTTGCATTTTAATGAGGGAAATAAGTATTTAACCCCCTCTCAATCAGAAAGATTTCTGGCTCCCAGGTGTCTTTTATACAGGTAACGAGCTGAGATTAGGAGCACACTCCTAAAGGGAGCACACTCCTAAAGGGAGTGCTCCTAATCTCAGCTCGTTACCTGTATAAAAGACACCTGCACACTCCTAAAGGGAGTGCTCCTAATCTCAGCTCGTTACCTGTATAAAAGACACCTGTCCACAGAAGCAATCAATCAATCAGATTCCAAACTCTCCACCATGGCCAAGACCAAAGAGCTCTCCAAGGATGTCAGGGACAAGATTGTAGACCTACAAAAGGCTAGAATGGGCTACAAGACCATTGCCAAGCAGCTTGGTGAGAAGGTGACAACAGTTGGTGCGATTATTCGCAAATGGAAGAAACACAAAAGAACTGTCAATCTCCTTCGGCTTGGGGCTCCATGCAAGATCTCACCTCGTGGAGTTGCAATGATCATGAGAATGGTGAGGAATCAGCCCAGAACTACACGGGAGGATCTTGTCAATGATCTCAAGGCAGCTGCGACCATAGTCACCAAGAAAACAATTGGTAACACACTACGCCGTGAAGGACTGAAATCCTGCAGCGCCCGCAAGGTCCCCCTGCTCAAGAAAGCACATATACATGCCCGTCTGAAGTTTGCCAATGAGCATCTGAATGATTCAGAGGACAACTGGATGAAAGTGTTGTGGTCAGATGAGACCAAAATGGAGCTCGTTGGCATCACCTCAACTCGCCGTGTTTGGAGGAGGAGGAGGAATGCTGCCTATGACCCCAAGAACACCATCCCCACCGTCAAACATGGAGGTGGAAACATTATGCTTTGGGGTGTTTTTCTGCTAAGGGGACAGGACAACTTCACCGCATCAAAGGGACGATGGACGGGGCCATGTACCGTCAAATATTGGGTGAGAACCTCCTTCCCTTAGCCAGGGCATTGAAAATGGGTCGTGGATGGGTATTCCAGCATGACAATGACCCAAAACACACGGCCAAGGCAACAAAGGAGTGGCTCAAGAAGAAGCACATTAAGGTCCTGGAGTGGCCTAGCCAGTCTCCAGACCTTAATCCCATAGAGAATCTGTGGAGGGAGCTGAAGGTTCGAGTTGCCAAACGTCAGCCTCGAAACCTTAATGACTTGGAGAAGATCTGCAAAGAGGAGTGGGACAAAATCCCTCCTGAGATGTGTGCAAACCTGGTGGCCAACTAAAAGAAACGTCTGACCTCTGTGATTGCCAACAAGGGTTTTGCCACCCAGTACTAAGTCATATTTTGCAGAGAGGTCAAATACTTATTTCCCTCATTAAAATGCAAATCAATTTATAACATTTTTAAAATGCTTTTTTCTGGATTGTGTTGTTATTCCGTCTCTCACTGTTTTAAATAAACCTTCCATTAAAGTTATAGACTGATCATTTCTGTGTCAGTGGGCAAACGTACAAAATCAGCAGGGGATCAAATACTTTTTTCCCTCACTGTATATACACCCATAGATTCACATAGAGAGCCACACACACTTGGTGAATATCTGAAATTAAGCCAGTGAGTGGTGTTACTATGTGGTCTATGGTTTCAGCTATAGACTTACGTAGACACCCATATACTCACATAGAGACCCATAAACTCCCAAAGCGGAGTCAAGACACACACTCACACTTGGCGAACGTCTTAAATTCTGTCTGCGAATGATGTGGTCCATGATTTGAGACCAGCGATCGCAGTCGCTCTGTAGGGCTATTCTGAATTGTCCATCGGTGTCGGAGGAGGAGATAGCAATCGCTGCTCTGAGTTAAATTCGCAAGAGCTTCCAGTCGACACCACACCGAAGGTGTGCACTCAGTGCTCGCACATCAAGCACTGTACGGTGATGAATAATACAAACTGGAAAACATAGCTGCCCGACCCGTTCTGAGCGCTGTTTCCAAGTGGCATCTGCCGAGGTGCCTATTAATAAATCGGCGACGTTTTTGTTGTCTCCAGGGTCTGTGCCGCAAAGCAGTGTCCCGCATGGAGACGTGGACAGGCTGGGCCAGCTGAACATAATGTCTACTTGACTACTAGCGTGATATGAAGTCATTAATTATTTAAGCAAACGTATGAGTGTTTTTTTTATGATTCATTATTATCAACGTTTTTATTTTATTAGAAGAATGTACAGCTCATTGTCAATCTACTGTTCGATGAACCCCCCCCCCCCCCACACACATCCTCCGTGCCATGTTAATAATGAGAGTTTGACCATACTTCACCACGCTGGTGAGTGTGTTGGTGAAGGTGGGATCGAGGGAAAGGGGGGGGGGGGGAGCGCGCTCGCCACTGACATTAGCCGTGGCCGGGAATCAAACTCAGGCGGACACGGTCATAAGCGCAGTGCAGCAACAACTGCACCTCCACCACGCCATCCCTTTGAAACTGTTAACCTAATCAACTACGAGTTGCATTTGCTTATCCAGGTAATTTCAATCGTTGTCAATAACTGTCGTTAGCGTTAGTGTTGTGTAATGTCTCATTTATATTCTCCTTTTTTCGTGTGGCACGGAGATTAGCAAAGTTATTTGCTTAAGCATGTCATTGGCCAACGACCAATGCCATGCCCATTACGCATTTCAGAACAGCAGTGATCTGGCGTCACTCAGAGCCAAGGCTGGCATCAAATGTGACATTTTGAGAAAGCTCGTTGACTGACTGCAGATTAAAGAATATTATAAAATGTGAATTAAAAGTTTGGCAGAGCACCTATGAATGAATCACTGTCCGAGCCCACTGCGACATGCATGCGACACTGCACAAGCTTGTATTATAACAGCGATGCTCTCGTAATGAATAATATAACAGCCACTTTAGTCAAGCCACTGCTGGATAAAGGGCCTCCTTTACACCATTTCAGTTTTGGTGGTTGTTGGACCATACTTCACCACGCTGGTCAGTACGGACTAGCAGAGGTTTGGTGCCAAGGACTGATTCAGATATCACTCGCCACTGATTGCAGCTGTGGCCAGGAGTCATTCCTCTGTGGACAATGAAATGGGTACCATTGTGTGGAGGAGGCTCGTTTGAAAACTGAATCTCTTTAGAACTGCTTTTTGTGTTTAGTTTGTTGTCCTTCCCCCGCAACCCCGATTAACGCAGTTGGCTACGTCTTGGTGCGAAATAAGTTCAACATACATGCATAGTACGTACAAATCATCAACGGTTGTTCTTTGGATGGACTTGCCCGCGAATGTGACATTTCTAAAACTGGTTTAGGGCTGTGAACGGGAAGCGATCACCTATCCACGCTCGCTTGAGTTATTGCAGACAACGCTCTTTCCTCGTCACATGGATGATGCACGTCCTTATCATCATCATCATCATCAGCCATGGTCAATCCACTGCTGGATGAAGGCCTCCCCAAGCGGCCACCATCCCTGACGTCCCCGCGATGTCAATACTCCATTTAGCTCCCGTGCACGAGGTGATTTCATCGCTCCGTCTCCCTGGTGGACGGATTTCCTCTCTGATGCGTTTGAATGCAACGCACGTGCTCGCTTTAAGCCATTCACTCCTCGTTCACATGGAGACCGTCAACGGTAAACGAGCGCCCTTACATCAACACGTCACGTGCTCATCAAAGTGGGAGACGGTTAAAGTCGAACCCATATCATCCTCGACTACCGTATTCTCCGGTTTAAAAAAAAGTTAGACGCACCACACACCTGCGCCCGACGTCAATTAAGTTACACACATCGGATCTCTCTGACGCAGACGCACACATATCGGATTATGAGACGCACCTCCTCCTCCCACCCCATTTTATTGATTTAAAACACAATACAATAACAAGTTGCGTCTTATTATACGGAGAATGCGGTAATCGCGGTCGCATCGCGCTGATGCTGACTCTGAAACGACGTGATCACTGTCGTGAGAAACGGAACCAGCAGCAAACGTTAATGACCATGCAACTCAAAAGCGAGCAAACAACTCAAATGAGTTATGAGACATTGCAGCTCGCCTCCTGTTTTACAGCCCTGAGCCAGTGGTGGTAATTCCACATCGCCACAAAGTGGCGTGTTTTATTTCGACCCCTGAGGGATGATGGGATGAGTCACCCCACCCCACCCCGATCGAGATTTGAACTCGAAACCTCCCTCCTTCTACCGCTGAGCCACCTGGCCGGATAGAAAAAAAAAGACACCAATTCCTCAAATACGTCTCATTTGGCACACTCGATATCCAACAAAATCCTGAGTTTTGGGCTGAATGGCTCCGTGGAATCCACCACGCATCCGATTCCCCATCTTCCCCGTCCTGACGTTTACCCGCCTCGGCCAAAAGCATGCCGTAAAAATCCCAGAAGCCCACGCCTCTTCTCGAAGAATACACCTCTGTAAAATCATATGCAAAACAAGCATATTACGTGCGCACACGTTTTGTGAACCCATACTGTTGGATGAGCGCATTTCCAAGCTATGCGATGCATGGTGGGGGAGGGATGGGGGGGGAGGGTTATTTTACCGTACGGCTGTCACCCGCTCTGGTCAATGCGAGTTGGTGAAGAAGGACTTGGGAGCAGAGGTGTCCCTCGGGTACGGCGAATCGGAGCGACCGTCCCGGGCCCTGTGCTTTGGGGGAGCCTCCGAGCTTCGACGTCACGGTGTCAGATGTCATACTTCCGATTTAGTTTGAATGCGTTGTAGGGTGGGGGGGGGGGGGCACAGTGGGATTTGCCCCGGGAACCCGCACCCCCCCCCCCAGGAACAGTCTTGCCTGGAAGCATTGAAGTACAATACAACAATCGAATTGGCTGCACTGCATCCTGATGTCCCACCACGTCGGTTCTGCAGCCCGCTGGCAACACGTCGACCTTACAAGGTCTGCGCAGGCTCACGCCTGTCGAGTTTGTGGGATGTGACAGAGATAGGGCTCACTTCGGGTGCTCTGCTCATAAGGTGGCTTAAAAAAATACGGACCCGAACAACTAATTACTAACTAGGTTGAAAACGAATTCCTTTGGAACGGCTTTTTTATGTTTAGTTTGTTGTCCGTCCCCCGGACCTCCGATTAACACGGTTGGCTACATACAATGCGAAAGAAGTTCAACATAAATACATACAACTAATATAGATACAACTAATATGCCTGCTAAGCTGTATAGCTCTTATTCTTTGGGTCTTTCGGTAAAGTCACGTAGACCATTTTTTTTTTTACAAAAACTACGACGTTTCGATCGCAACACAAGCAATCAGGAGACAAAAAAAGAAGAAAGCTCTTTTTCAGAAGCGACCTGGCTAAAATGATAGCTCAACGAAGTGGCTTATCACGTGGAAATGTATAGCAGCCAAGCAATCTGAAAGCACCTTTTTTTAATGGAAGCATTCACATTATTGGGGCAAGAACGGAGCCGGAGTGGACCTCATAATTCGCGTAAACACGTTCTCATATTTTGGCCACTCGTGACTCAGAACAAATGAATGTAATGTGTTTTGCCTTGAGACGACGACACTTTATCCTAACAATATCCAGTGCACGCGTGAGTGATCGTTACACGTAGACGTTCAGGATTGCGCATGCATAATGAGCGGCGAACTTCAGGGAGAAGGAATACAAAAATGTAAATAACAACACTTTATACCTGTTCTGTCAAGTTATGCGTTGTAGTTGTGTGTGTGTGTGCGTGTGTGTGTGCAATCGCTCCGGGCGATGCAACGAACCAATATGATGAACCGGTGTAACCGGTAGTGGCGTGGCCACCCTTTGGCAATCGCATTGGCACCGTTATGTCGGGGAACCATGTCGTATGATCTCCAAGCGTCGTGCCATCCCGTCTTTCTCGTTCGCCGGGGTGGCCCGGTCTTGGTCTTCGAGGTTGGGCCGGCCGCGCCTCTCTTCGTCTCCTCGCCTGAGATCGCTCGCGACGAGTTTCACAACTGGCAATCGACCGCTGGGGTGTGGGTCGCTTGTTTTGCGTTGCGCGCGTCCGTACGCGTGCCTCCGTGCGCGTGCCTCCGTGCGCGTGAACGGACGGACGGAGACGCGTACCCAAGTTCCGTGCGCCCGAGGCCCACGTGGATGCGAGTCGCTCTTCTGCTTGTGGAAAGAATCATCATCATCATCAGCAGCAGCAGTAGCAGTGGCAGGAACATCGTGATCATCATCATCAGAAGAAAAAGAAGAAGAATACTTTGCCGAAAGAACCAAAGAGTAATACGCAGCATAAACATTAACAGCATCAGCAGCAGAAGGAGACTATCTTGGTGGTCATTGCACTGACCAAAGAGCTGAGAACATTTTAAAAAATACTACCAGCAAAACCACCACCACCATCATCAGCACCGCTACGTACGGTGCGACAGAAGTTCAACATAAGTACATACCACTCACACCACCAAAGGAACAACGCCGTCGACAAACGCCACCATCAACACCAACATCGTCAGCCTCACAACCGCAATACGCATTATCATTACGACGACTACTACCACCACCTCCACCATCAAGATCATTACTATCAGCAGCAACATCACCAGCATTATCATCATCATCAGCAGCAGCATCATCATGCCTCGCTCCTTCATGATGAAGAAGCGCTGGGTCAGCAGGTGGTGTCGCGACTGGCAAGACTCCTCTCCTGAGACGTGTGCGGACGAGGGCGCGCCCTCCACAGGTCGGTGACACCACCCTCCCACCTCCCGTGTCAATAATGGGGTTGCCGAGATATGGCGATACTACGATATTGTCGCACGATATCAGAAGGGCTTCATTTCTGACTCAAAATCCCCCCCCCCCCCCCGATATGCGATTCGTGGAGATTATGTGTATGAGGCACTACTTGGAGTAGGGATTAGGCACTGCCACTAAAGTGCCAAGGTACGGATATCCTTAATAAGAATCCGATATTATTGTACCCGATGTGTGTGTGTGTTTTTTTTTAATGAACACGTGAAAAAAATAGATGGACGAAATAAGACGAGATAATTGAATGTGGTATTGCAAAACTTATTCTTGGAACTGCGTTCCGGATTATTCCGGCTGAATGTAAACACTGGATATATGATCCGTCAAAAGAGTTGAGTCCTTCATTATCAATACCGTTACATGGTCATCGGTCGTGGCTCATACGTTCGTCATATTTCCTGACACAATAATTGAACAAAAGCACAAAAATGGAAGTCCGAATTAAATATCTGTTGCCCATTCGCGTTTACAGCAATGGATTGCGATGGATTTCCCGGATAAATTGGCCGTCTTCACTTTGGAAGTCTATATAATCAATCAATTGCACCACCACCACCAAGCAACCAACCACCACCACTCCCCTACGTGATTCACCAACCCTCGCCTCCAAAGCTCTATCTCGGACCCCACAGGCAACGGGCGGCCTGTGGCCTCGCTGCCCCTCGGGTTGATCAACACGCGCGCCTCTCTCCCGTTCTCGCTCCTTCCTCCCAGCGTCGGGTAGCAGCAGCATCGAGGAGCTGCCGCAATCATCGGAGGAGCTGCCGCTCGACCTCACCGTGCGGGTGTCCTCCCCTTGCTCCTCGATGGGGAACCCATCCCTCGGCACGCGGTCCCCGTCTCCCACCGACCCTGCCCCGCCACCGCCGCTAGCGCCGCCGACGCGGCCGCAGTACCCGGCGAGTCCGTTCGAGTCCCTGCGGAGATTCTCCCTCCTGCCTCCGCCCGTCCGCTTTTCGTCCGCGGAAGCATCTCAGCGGCCCTTCCTCGCGCGGCCCTACCCGCACGGCCCTACCCGTGCGGCCCTTCCCGCGCCGCCCTACCCGCACGGCAGCGTGTTGTCCCGTGGCCCCCCGCCGCTGCCCGTGCCCGCCGAGCTGCGGGCAGCGGCCGCCGCGGATTTCCACGCGGAGTGGCGGGACATTCAGAGCCTGGTATCGATGATGTCTCGACGGGAGGCGCACGGGTGCCCACCGGCCTGGGACACTCAGCTGCAGGTGCGGTGGTGGTGGTGGTGGTGGCCACCGTTGGCGGTGCAGGTTCGGCCGTGACGGCGAGTGCACCAGGGCGGGGGGGCAGGGAGACAAACGATGTATCAAGTTGTCTGAGAGGTCACAGCACTGATTTTGTACATCGCAATCTCATGGGTTCGAATCGAGGTTTCAGCCGCCAGTGATTAAATTGGGTTCTCAAGAGTAGCGAGCTGATGGTATAAGCGCAGTCACCGATGAATGCACTTAATTGCGCTAATTTTCCCTTCTATAACAATGTTGCTAAATTTTACTTCGGCACTTTATTTTTTAGCAAACATCACAGCTCACTCGATAGGCGCTCAGGAGTAGCTCCGTGGTGTCCGCCTCTGCGGGGCGTTCTCGAACACGAAGCTGTACACTGCGTGCTCTGCGCGACATTCGAATGGATTCTTCGTCTCATTAAATGATGCCGATAGCAGAATGAGGGGTGAATGGTGGGAAACAGACACACAACTAAACGGAACATGAATGGTTAAAACAATCATGCGATGCTCTAGAAGCAATGGTTCGCAACCGAACAAAAACTCAACAAACTCGTCAATAACACTGGCACGAAGAGAGAAAAACGACAGGTGACGTTTCGGACAATGTCCCTTCTTCATATCCCTTTCATTAGATATTATCTCTCGGCCAAGTGAGGCGAGATGATATTTCTGCAATGAATAAGGACCATCGCATGATACGTCGCCTATTATATATGCAGAGTAATTTACCAGGACGTCGCTAACCATAGTTGAAGGGCCATTCTCCGAAACGTCGCCTATTATGCGTGAGGTTTCAAGGTGAGGTTTCAAGGTGAGGTTTCAAGCCTTTGCTTGAAACCTCACCAATAATCATGCTTCATACTATAGTAAGAGAAACCAAAGTTTTGCCGACTGGCTGGCTGGAGGGCAGGCAGGACGTCAGGTCTGGAGGGAGGGAGAGAGGCACAGACGGTCACGTCTTCAGGACGTGCGGGCTGCGAGTCCAATACTATTACATCTATACACAGCAATACCCCGGTTCATGTCGGGGATGCGTTCCTGAAAGGTGCCACGACGAATATCGAAACGACGTAAAATCGAAGCGATTTACAGGGTAACAGGTGGTGGAGGCGACGGATACAAAAAAAGACGGATGATGCCGTCAGCGACGTAAGTGTGGGTGGGTTGAGGCGGCAGCACATCAGGTAGCGGCCTTCATAAGATAAAGCGACGACGTATTTGCGAAACGACGTAGAAAGGGGCAGACGTATATCGGGGGTATTACTGCAACGAGAAATATATGGCGTGTCACCGACCTCGGTCGTAATTTCTCACCTCAATATTTTCCCGAACGTTGGTTGGGCTGACAACGGAGTGAGGCCTGACAGCGCAAGACACTCACGAGTACCGGGCACGACGCACCAAAGCCCTCCGAGCGACGCAAGTGGGACGGTGGGCGGGTGAAGGGATTTGAGGCGGCGCAAACCAAGTGGCGGTATTAAAAGTAACACACAAAAAAGCGGGCGACGTACTTGCGAAGCGACGTACAACGGGGGGGGGGGTGGTGGTGGTGGTGGTGTCACCGTGCATTGCATACAGACCTCTAGGCCTTGTCGCTCCGTGCCCGGGCAGGTGAACGGCGCGGCGAGCGGCCAGGCGGGCCTCCTCTCGTGCCCCGTGTGCGGCAAGCACTTCGACCTGCAGCGCATGCTCAACCGCCACGTCAAGTGCCACAGCGGCGTCAAGCGACACGTGTGCCCCTTCTGCGCCAAGGGCTTCAACGACACCTTCGACCTGAAGCGGCACGTGCGCACCCACACGGGTGAGGAGGAGTGCAGCGGCAAGGGCACGGCGCCGGCGCGGTGGAGTATGGTCGCGACAATGTTGTTTTTTTGGACGTCAATAATTTGTATATATATGTGTGTGTGTGTAAAGTCGACCACGCGCGGAGCCGCCCGCCACCCACCCACCCACTCACGCCTTTGGCGTGAAGAGGCCTTCCTTACCCATTGCACGTGTGTACGTTGAGCTTCTTTCGCACCGTACGTAGCCAACCGTGCTAATCGGAGGTGGATTGACGGATGCTGACGCACTGACAGATGCTGTCATTTCTACGAGTGTATATGCTATCTAACACACGAAAGAGGTGATTTCTAGGCAGCTGTGTATATGTGTGTGTGTGTGTACTGCGACCGTAGCATCGGTTGGGGAGCGGCAGTGTCGTGGTTTAGCGCACGGTGTTACGATACCAGCGGACCGAGTTAGATTCCCGCTCACGGCGAACACCAGCGACGATTATTTGAAAACGGTCCTGGCCCATGGTCGACTCAGCCTCAAGTGACTACTTGTGATGTTAGGAGCGCCTTATCCATCCTGTGAGGGTTTATGATTTAAAAAAAAACATGTTCATTACAGGAATATAGGATTATTGTGGGCCGTGTACTTGTCTGTTGTAAGATTGTATGTAGCGCCTTTGTCAAAGCGCTTTACAAGAATTATAAATGGTACACTAGTGTTGGCTGATGGGGGAAATGGATGGGGTTTGAGTGTTGGGGAGGGGAAGGCATGGCAAGGAAGGGTTGATGATGGGAAAGAGACGGTGGCGAGGTTAGGGAGGGGAAGGGGGGGGTTAAGGTTTTAAGGAAGATGACAGGATGTAGGAGAGGGATAGGCTATTGAAAAGCAATGAGTCTTAAGGGAGGAACGGAAAATCTTACGTGAAGGTGCCTGTTTGATGTGGAGTGGGAGTTTATGCCAATGGAGGACAGCCAGGAGGGAAGAGGAGCGGAAACGCAACTGAGCACAGGGAGGGAAGAGGGGGCGTCGTGAAGGATACTCCAATGGTATTACCTAACGTTAATAGTGCCGACTGCAAGTCAGCCTAGCAGCGTTTTGAAAGGAAATATCGATTGAGAAATAAATCTCTGTACATCACCCTACCATACCGCGTGTATAATTATACTCGTGCCTTTCATAGCTTTGTTTTATCCCACAAACTCAACAGAGTACACATTGTGGCCATATTAGTTAATGTGGCAGGATGGCGATCGACAACTGCATACTCTGTGTCTCTACAAAGGTCGCATGCAAGAGGTTCACGGTTCGGTTTCCAGCGGCCGCCCTGATTAGTACTTCCGGTGTAGTAACCATGGCAACACTACGCGCCGTCTGCTTCAGTGACGTCATTACGTGCCAAATTTGCGAAATTCGAAACAACCCCACAAATTACTCGATTGGGATGATACATCGCCCCCTACTGGAATACTTAAGCCCCAGGTCACTGTTGCAAAATCAGTTATCACCTGGATAAGCACAATACATTTAAAACATGCAGCGGGGTTCACGCTACAGCCACCAGAGGCGCTGCTGAAAAAAATGAATCAACACTTGAGCCGAATAGTGACCCTGGATTCATGGTCAGTGGGGGAATCGTTCCACCCATTCACACCCAACGTAGACCACGTGCAGAGTTAAATTCACCATCATCACTGCGCCCCAATGTATTGCACACGAGCACACGTGCACATGCGTCGCCAGTGTAAATGCTTGCAAAATGAGATATACATTCCGTGATCTCTTGAGGTCTCACCTGGTTAGACAAAATCAACTTAAATCATTTCGAGAATCACCGACGCTGTGACCACCAGTGGCGCAGTGACGACATTTTCAGCTCAGGTGGTACGGCAATCGGTCAGGTGGGGCCCCCCCAATATTTGATTTGTATCGCACGGTCGCACCTAGAGGCTATTTTCTTCTCTTGTCTAATCACATCGTCACGTTCACGGTCTCGAACACTTAACGCTGCAGGGGCGCTCTGTCTTCACGTAATAAGTGTTTGTTCCTTGACATTGTTGTTGAAAACATATCTCACGGTGCTTGTTAAGGGGGCCCCAACTCGTCGCTTTGGCCAACAGGGGGGGGGGCCAAAGCACTCCCTGCTCCTACCCTCGTGACGCTACTGACCACCACCCACCACCCCCGGATGTGCAGGTGTGCGCCCCTACAAGTGCCAGGCGTGCGACAAGGCGTTCACGCAGCGGTGCTCGCTCGAGTCGCACCTGCACAAGATTCACAGCTTGCGGCAGCTCTACTCGTTCAAGGAGCGCCGCTCCAAGCTGTTCGTGTGCGAGATCTGTGGCTTCACGGCCAGCGACCCGGAATCTTACCACGACCACCTTCGCCTGCTGCATCCCGACAGCGCCGCGCTGCGTAAGCATCGACGCAGGGCAATTATCACCGCCAGCGACTCCCCTTCCTCCTCCTTGTCATCCACCACCACCACCACCGCCGCCGCCTCCCCCTCGCCCCCCTCCTCCTCTTCCACCACCGTCACCGCTGCCCTGGCTGCAGAGTACACCGGCGCGCAGGCTGGGAAGTGACGGTGTTCATAGCAGCGAACGAAGTTCAAAAAGTGAAAAGTCAAGAGTGATGATATTTTTTCCCATGTCCCGTTCACAGCCCCCCGAGCCGGTGGTAGAAATTCCACGTTTGCTATGGTGGGTGGGAGTGAGTTGCTGCATCCGAGCAACCACTGTTGACTTTCCCACAAAGTGGTGCACACTTTATCACACGCGGAGAAAACCCCACGCGTGCGAGGGGGAAACGCTCTATCCCACACAGACGGGACAGATGATATGAGGCCGCGCGCTCTGCTGTAACCGCTTTCTCCTGACAAGCTGCGGGATAGTGGCTCCTCGACGCCCACGGGACGGGAATTTCGCAGCATCTGTGTGTGATCCACCAACCCTGGTTGCATGCTGCTGCCTCCACAGTGCTGGATTACAGGCCACGTGCGACGTAGCCACTGCCGCCCGGCAAACCAAGGCTATGACTAAAATATATTTGCAAAACAAAAAAAACCGATGCTGACTAAAAATAACACTAACGAAGCTTGTTTGCCGGTTGGTTTTATTTCGGGTGAAATAATTGCGCGCGTTCGGAAACCTGTGCGGGAGTGACTGTGTCATCAGCTGGCGAACAAGGAAGGCACACGTGTGTGTCGGTGTACGCCAGTCCACTGCTGGATGACGGCCTGCCTGCTTCTCTACACGGTGTGGGTTCGTGGGTGATCCTCGACTATACTTCAGAACGCTGGACAGCACGGGTTGGGTGCAGTGGTGCCCATAATCGGCTCGGATATCACTCACCACCGATGGTAGCCGTGGTCAGCAATGGAACTCAGGGAGCCGGCTTTACAGTGCCACCGCGCCATCCTATTTAATGTCATGCTGTTCATCGTAGATGCTATGTAAATACAAATGGTAGTGTATTACATAGGAGATACACAATGCACGTGCTTACAAGTGTCAACACACTACTGGCAGGAACTGAGCAGAGACGTGGGGGCATAGTACAGTACAACAATGGATTTTTTTTCTTCCCTGTAATGATCTTCACTGCCCATAACGTAGCCCCGCGTGTAACGCATGGTGTTCATCCGCCCAATCACTATCCAGCCTCAACCTGCTTAGCTTTTGACGAGATCCGGCGCATTCCAGGTGATCCGATGATGAACAAGCACCCTTACCACATCTCACGCGACTCGTATATTAGAGATGTCAAATCAGTGGAATGTCAGTGCAAATAATACTAAGTCAGCTAATAACGTCACGAGGCCAAAAGTAAATATTTGGATTATAGATAATTAAATTCCACGGTGTGGCAAAAACAATGGGGCACGTTTTGGGAATCCCCCCCCCCCCCCCCGCTTCTGTCCACCCAGCAGGATAAGGGTGTACATCACATAATCGAGTTACACGACACGTGTGGTGGGGGGTAATGTGGGTACTCCTACGTCTAACCAACGTGGAAGAATAGGCCAACTAGCTACTAGTGGAGGCCCTTTCCGCGGCAGTGCTGGGGAAAGTCGTTACAGTATGTAACACACGCGCGCGCGCATTTATTTTATTTGTTTTTTT
The DNA here is from genome assembly GCF_048934315.1 of Petromyzon marinus. Classification (NCBI taxonomy): domain Eukaryota; kingdom Metazoa; phylum Chordata; class Hyperoartia; order Petromyzontiformes; family Petromyzontidae; genus Petromyzon; species Petromyzon marinus. The sequence continues at coordinate 17,638,927 of NC_133683.1, forward strand.
TTTACTTCAGCATTTTCGTCCATCTATAACTTACGTAATGATTGGCACATGGCTATGTTGCTGCGTTTAATTAGTTTAGCTGTCGGCTTGCTATGTGGCGCGAATCAGAAACATAGACACGGACAAAAAAAGTGGAACAACATCTTAAAAGTGCGACAAGTTTTGCGAAAAGTGTGTCTCGTTCGAATCACGCTGAGACGGGATAGGGGATACGTGCACCGGATGATGACATGCGCAAGTTAGAGACATAGAGCTTGAGACATCATATTGAGAGTCAGGAACAGGGGGTTTGGGAAGGACACGCTAGACGGGGGGTGATGGCCGGTGGTCGAGACTAACAACGGAGTGACTACCAAAAGAGTGAATATGCCCGAGAGGACGTCAGGCAGGCGTGGAGATAGATGTGATTGTTAAATCGCATGACCGTGAAACATAAGATATTAAACCAGGAGTGGATAGGGTCGCCCATGGGGGAGTGGGGGGGGTGATTTATGGTGCGGGGCACGGGGCGAATCCCACCGTGTGGGGCATCCTGACGCCTGCAAACTAAACCGAAAGTTTAACATCTGGCACGTTTACGTCAAAGTTCGGGCCCCCCAAAACGTGGGCTCGGGGCGGTCGCACCGATTCGCCGTGCCCTCGGGACGGTTCTGATGCCCGACAATATCTAATATATTACTGTATATATAAATATAAAACACAATCTGATGTACGGCGCGATCACCCACACAAGCTTTATCCAGGCTCAAAATCCCTGCATGGCTTTCGAGGTCCGACAAGATCGGGCGCGTTTCAGGTGCATCGATCACAGGCGCATCATGCGTTCGTGCAGTTATCTAAGAATCTAGATTCAACGATTTCCTCCAGGGCTCGTGACGTGATTGGCTGACATTCCGAGTGAGAAAAACGTGCCAGGGTTTTGGGGGCATGGAATGAACTGCAGGGTTTTATAACGCTTCTTGCACCATGGTTCCTTCTCTCCAAAGTGGTGTCGTGATCGACTCTATCGGCTATCCACTCATCATCATCATCATGCAGATCGATACAGTTTGTTACAGAATGCAATTCGTGGCATACATTCCAACCGATGCCACAAGCTCTATTCACGTAAGTCCACGTGAAACGATGCCAGCGACTCGTGTTCGACATCCAACGCGATCGGATAAAATTACAGGTCACGATCCTTGCTCACTATTCGAAATCAGTCATTGATTTCTGCGGTCGAAAATTAAACGAACCTTTTGGTTGACGTTGCATTGGCAGTGGCGCACAAGAATAAACCAACAAAGAAACGACGCAGAACGGTCATAACCCGAAACGTCGCCCTGTTTTATGTCTTTCCTTTTGGAGGCTGGGTTACTGACGGGTATATTGAGCTTGTTGTTATTTTATGAGACCTCCTTTGCCACTAACAAGATATAGTAATAGGTTTTTACACTTTTATCTGGCACAAAAACTGACACCTTTATACAAGGAATCATGTTTGCAATAACCACAACACAAGCAGTCGAAATGCAAACAAAAAAGACAACTCTGATAATGAGGACAGTACATATCATTTTCAGAGTTGTCTTTTTTGTTTGCATTTCGACTGCTTGTGTTGTGGTTATTGCAAACATGAGTCCTTGTATAAAGGTGTCAGTTTTTGTGCCAGATAAAAAGGTAAAAACCTTGTTGTTATTGCTTGTGTTTGTTGTGTGTGTGGTGCATGCACAGGTGTTTGCAGCTGCAGGTAAAGCCCACTGAGCTATTCGCTTCGTTCCAGAAGCCTGGCCACGAATGATCGCTCAACAAAGTGGCGTATCACGTGGAAATTTACGGCAGCCAATTAATCTAAGCGCATGTTTCTAAATGTGGAGGCGAAAAACCGGATGAACCTCGGGAAAAAATCCATGTGACCAGGGGGAGAACATGCAAACTCCAAATATACAGGCATCAGGGTCGGGATCGAACCACCGACTTCCTGTAGATCAGGCGAGGAAGATGACAACTCGTCACCGTGTCGCTCCTTACATAAATGAATAGTATATAAGTTTAAATTCTGCAAGTTCATCAATTTCCAAGCTTAAGAAAGGGAGTAAAACAACAGCAAAAAATAGTCCCAGACCACACCAATACAACAGAGTCCCTCAATACAATTGCACAATAAAATACTACTTCTACTACGATATCACTACAACACAGAGTCCCTCACATTGTCATAGATGTTATAATACATGCAAGCGAACGGGGAGATGATGTGAATGATGCTTCACCATCATTGACAGCCATCAAGTAGTTCGCCAGCCTTGCTCTCTACTCATTGCACGTGGCAAGCGGGCGAATGAACAGACACGTGCACTCTGACGCTCGTCTGACACGCGCGCATGAAAGCGTGGCCGAAAGGCGCACGAGTCGTAAGAGTCACCCCAACTTGGCTTCTTTCCATCCGGAGGAGCAGCAGCGGCTCGACTCCGAGGCTCTCCCGGGTTCCCGAGCTCCTCACCCGGTCACAACGAGAGTGGTGAGCCCAGGAACCCTGCGGAGAAACCTCATTTCGGCCCATTGTACCCGCGACCTCATCCTTTCGGTCATTACCCAAAGCTCATGACCATAGGTGAGAGTGGTGAACGTAGATCGACCTATAAACAGAGAGCTTTGTTCGAGAACTCAGCTCCCGCTTTCACGACCACAGAACGGTTCAGAACCCGCGACGCTGCGGACGGCGCACCGATCCGACAGCCGATCTCCCACTCTCACGTATCAAAACTCGCGAAAGAGACCCCGAGGTACCTAAACTCCTCCGCTAAGGGCAGCTGTTCCCTCCTCATCTGGAGAGCACACTACGCCGTCTCCCGGGAGTCAACCATGACCTCAGATTTGCCGGTGCTGATCCTCTTTCCAGCCGCTGCACACTCGGCATCAACCTGTCCAAGCGCACGCTAGAGACCACAGACTGACGAGGCAAAGAGGACGACGTTGTCTGCATAAAGCAGCGACGCCACCTCCATGTCCCCGTCCTGGATACTCTCCATACCTCGGCTGCGCCTTGATATCCTGTCCGTGAAAATCACAAACAGGAGTGGTGACAAGACACACCTTTGGCAGAGTCCAACACCCACAGTGATCGACTTTGATTTAATACCAAGAATACCGACACAGCTCTCACTCTAGGAATTAAAGGGCCGGATTGCACACAAAAGCGGCACTGGTGCATCATACTCCCGCAGCACCTCCCACAAAGACATTCTGGGGAACACGGTCACGTGCCTTCTACAAGTCTATGAAGCAGATGTAGACTGGAGAAGCATACTCCCATGACCCCTCAAATATTTGTGAGAGAGAAAAGAGCTGGTTCAATGTTCCACGACCCTGACGGAATCGGAATTGTTCCTCCTGAATCTGAGGCTCGATCACCAGGCGCAGCCGCCTCTCCAGCACTCTGGGATAGGCTTTACCTGGGACGCTGAGGAGAGTGATCCCTCTGTAGTTGGAGCACATCCTCTGGTTCCCTTTCTTTAAAATGGGGACCGCGACCCCATTTTGCCAATCTAGAATTACTGTACCCCCCTTCCATGCAACATCGAAAAGGCGTGTTAACCACGACACCCATACGCTGTCCAGCGCTTTCAGTAACTCTGGGCGAATCTCGTCCACCCCAGCAGCTTTGCCGCTACGAAGACCCTCGACCGCCTCAGCGACTGCAGCAGACGCGATCGATCTGACGCCCCCAGGTCCTGAGACGAGGGCATGTTCACGGGGTTGAGAACCTCCTCAAAGTGGTCTTCCACCTCTCGACTCTCTCTCTCTCCTTGGTTGAGTTCAACGTTACGCCACCACCCTTATTGAGAACACCCTGGGCCACGTCCCGTCGACCCCCTCCTAAGGCGTCGGATGGTTTTCCAGAATATCTTTGAGGCTGCCCGGTGGTCCCTCTCCATGGCCTCTCCAAACTCCTCCCACGCCCGGGGGCTTTTGCTTCAGCGACTGCTGCCGCCCCATTGGCAAGCCTGCACCTCTCAATTGAGTCGGGAGACCTACTAGCGCATACAGCCATCAGACGCACCGCACGAACGTATGATTTAAAACAGAGTCGGGGGCGGGGGGGGGGGCGTCTTATCATCTGGAACATACGGTATGATCAGTGTGCAGGACACAGCGGGAGGTATGAATGTGTACGGCATTTATTTCTTAAGTAAAATGCTGCTTTAACCGCGTGCTGCTCAGGGTGATGGAGGTAACATTTACGTCTCATTTAAAGAAAACGTTATTCATCTACGAGGCTGGATAGTCAAACACGAAGCTTTGAGCGACATTGTATGCCATGCCATATCAGTCGCCAGCCACCAGAGGGCGGCACACGCGTCTTAATACTTTAGAAATGCCAATGCCAACCAACAATTATTGTTGAACATCTTTTGCGCCGTACGTAGCCAACCGGAATGGCTTGCTGGCGTGATGCTCTTGTGGCTGTGATTTACTGTGATTATGATCATACTTACATTTCTATAATGCTTTACAAATCCGAAAGGAAAGGCCCTTAAACGACGTGCCACTCCCCATGGTGCTGATGAGAATTCAACAGACTTGGGCTCAGTAACTCTCAACGATGCCCTCTGTGTAAGAGCGAAATGCCCATGCGATAACGCATTTAAGAATTACGTGCCACTGCACTATGATGCGTGTACATGTGTATACACGTACAGCCCTTCGACAATCCACTGCTGGATGAGGGGCCTCCCCACGCTGTATTTATCGGTCATGGGGGGGGGCGATTTGACCGTACTGCACCACGCGGTGACAGTACGGGTTGATGAAGGCTTGCGAGCGCAAACGTTGCAGCACAGAAGTACAGTGCCGCAATGGATATTGCTGCCCGCATCGCCCTGCACTACCATGGTGTGTGGATATATGGCTTGAAAAGAAGGCAATTGTAAAGCATCATGAAATATGTATTCTTCTGACGTAATTAAGATTAAATATTACCATTACCAAATACTCAAACGTTTACATTAAAACCACGGCACGCACGAAAGTGTGTGTGTTTTTTTATCACGTTAAATATTTCAACGAGTTACCACTTCACGTCTCCCGATGCAGCCAATAACGGAACTTGGCCATTTCCAACGGTTATAAAATTTTAATAATGCCACGGTCGGCACGATTTCTCTAAGGTACCAAAAGAAAAAAAAGAAACCCACCGTACATCGTGTTGTAGTTACATTTTAGCAATGCTGAAGCAGCTGCTCTCTTAATAGCCACAGCAGACACCCTCACGGCCTTGGGAATATTGATGACGGGACAATGGATATGCTTCATTATTGCCGGATTAAATCTCATCGCAATGTACACCGAGCAAGTAAAACACGCCGATGACCCAATCACCCAGCACCCACGCGATTGTCTTCGGTGTCGGAAGCTAAGCGGGGTTGAGCCTGGACATCGCTTGGATGGGGTGATCGTCAAGCATAGTGGGGGCTGCGTGCCTACGTGTGTGGCCAATGTGGCAACATCCAGTGTTATGCTGTTCTTCTATGCGTCCATGTCTGCGCTGCCCGCCTACGCACACCGGTGCCTATCGGCGTGGCGAGGTATTTGGTCTTAAAGCCTCCGCGAACAGCACGGTGGTTTGGGGAGGCCCTCATCCAGCAGTGGATTGACACTTGCAAACAAACGGACACAAATGTTGTCAAAGGTTCCTGATTCCTCTTGAGGAACCAATGCTCTCTCTATGCTGCCCACGTTCTGGAATGGGTGAGGTTGTTCACCGATCAATCGGACTGTGGCACCCACGGAAAATCAAGGGGGCGTTGCGGATGGATTGCAAACATCAAGGACATTTGGAAACAACCATTTGTAGGCAAAGAGTTGAAAAGTAGTAAAATATCTTCACCGGTTATAGACAGATGGAACTGTTGAGAACACACACTGAAAACAGAGAATGAATACGTAAGTATATCTGCGCAGAAAATACAACGGTCAGTATTGAAAAATATCCCAAGCGAACAAACGCAAGCACAATGCGGGGCATGGTATAGCGAAGTCAACAGAAGGATAAGTTACAATGATCGTGACATTTTATAAACTACTAAAACTAGACATTTTTTTTGTATTTTACCAGGAAATCCACAATGAGCAATGTCGCTCTTTTCAGACGCGATCTGGTCACAAACGATAGCTCAACGAAGTGGCTTATCATCACGTGGAGGTTTATAGAGGCCGCATACTCGAAGTTCATGTATTTAAATGTCGATGGGAAAGAAAAAAAACAGAGAACCCGGAGAAAAATCCACACGAGTATGAGAAGCGAACATGGAAACTCCAAATATACAGCAGGCGTCAGGGTCGGGATCGAACCCACACGACGTCCTGCATACCAGGCGACGGAGTTAACATTACGCCGTCTCGAACACCGCGCTCATCATGAACACCGGCGCTTGCATTTTCCACCTTGACCGGAGAGCCATGCATTACGCTGCAAGATTATCGTTCGACAAGATCCGCGCGCACTCGGGCAATGAGCTGGAGTCCAATTAACGCATCTCCGTGGCCGGGAGCGAACGGAGGAGATTGTGCTGTGTTGGTGGCGCGATCACCACCACCGTCACCACCACCACCACCACCGCCACCATCATTCGTTGTGTACACATCCGTCCGCTGGGGTTCACCAATTCACATACCTGAGATTGTTAACGTGTCCTGACCCCATGAAGCAACCCCATCAACTGACCACGCTCGGGCACAATTGTCTCTTGAAGAATACACCTAGATGACGGAGTAACCTCGCCGTGCGGCCCGCGAGAGTGTGACAAACTTGGCCGATGCCAAACGTTGACATTCCGTTAAACTTTGGAGTGAACGCCAACCTCAGTACGCCTTTTGTTGCGTAGAGACGGTTGCATCCCGGGTGAATTGTTGCATCGCGAGGATCGTGAGAGTTAGCGGTGCCTTGGGGAGGTATGTATCCAGCAGTGGATTCATCATGACCGCTGCCGCCGCTGCTGCTGCTCCTGTTGCTATTAAACATTGATCAAAGCCACACTCTGTTATTGATCTCTTATTTTCTGTCGGTTAATGCTCATGGTCCAAGCGCGGCACTTTCATTTGTGGCTCATCGTTTGATACCCAGCATCAATAAGGAAACACGTCAATGGAGGCATACGTTTGCTTTGAAACCAAAATTGCCTTGAAGTGGTTGTAATTGTTCTCTGTTTATGGACGTGTTTACTATCCGCCTGTCTTCGTGTTGCTGCTCGCCATTGTCATATATTACACATCTCACGCGGAACTATGCAGGCAATTTGACCTTGGGAGGAAAAAAAAACCTCAATTTAATAGGTGCATAGTCCACAATTACGAAGAGGGAAACAGGATGTGTTATTTTTAGTAATCATAATTAAAGCGTGGCCACGTGGCCCAGAGGTCCGAGTGCCGAGTTGGCACCGCTGAGATGCTGGGCTGAGAATGCGTGCAGCCACTCGCGACCAAAGCCGACTTGTCAAGTGTTCATGCTGTGGACACCGTCGCCGATCATCATCCGGGGAACGCTTCGACTACGAAGGCTCTCGTTGCGCCAGCCAGAGCAGTGTCCACGTGTCGACGCGCTGGAGAAGGAGGCCTCCCCGTGCCGGAGTCACGACAGATCTCACGGATCCCACGAGACCCTCGGACGGACGACTGGAATGTGGTGTGACGGACACGGCCTACATCCGCTCTCCGCCTGGATGGATATACGGTAGCGTCCTCCATAATGGCTGCACGCAAATGCCCCGTGACATTACGTTTTGTTTTCACTTTATCTGGCTAAATTCCAGCTCCTGATTTCTTTTTTTCACTGTTGTGCGGTAAACGTAATTATCCGTGTCAGGGCTGCATGTTGAAAAAGTGTTGAGATCCCACGAAGGGGATTCAGAAGAATGTGAGTGCTATGTATGCATGATGAACTTCTTTCGCACCGTACGTAGCCCAACCGTGCGTGTCTCCTTCAGGGGGACTGTTCTCTGTGAGGGTTTACGATTGGCTTCTTCCGTCCTCGTGACATCTCGCCGATAACGCAATCAGGATAACATTTGGGCAAAAAAATATATGAGAAACTATATCCCGCGATTGAATAAGCGTTTTGTTTTTTCAAACGGATAATAATGTATATTATTTGGGTCTTTCGATAAAGTCACGTAGATAGGTTCAAAGAGAATAACAAAAAAATATACGACATTTCGATCGCAACACAAGCGATCGTCATCAGGAACAGGGTCAATAATTTATCAACGAACGGAAACATCTAACCAGCATGAGCTGAATATAAAGTCTAACATGCACATCACCGCCCTTCTTTTGTCAATTCATTGCTGGATTAGGGCCCTCTGCTGACAGCGCAGCCCTGCAGCAACCTATAACACGTGTTTTAACGTGTAAACACAACTTCTGTGTTACAGAAGCTGTGTTACACTTTAAGACGTCGAGACTCGGTCTTTTGAATCGTGGCTGGCTACGAACGTGGCAATAAACGAGACCCTGGTTGAGGACGAGACCGTGGAGACACGGGGCTTCTCTCTGCCACGACAGCCACAAGACCTCGCTACGCCGCGCTCGAACGCAACGTGGGAGATTCGCGCCCCACTTGCCACGCGTGGAAGATCAACCAAAGACCGTGTGGTCGTCCAGAACAGATCGGACAACGTATGACGACGCAATGGCCGATCCACAAAAACAAAGGAGACATTGCGACGCGATTGTCTGGCTTGAACACCTGAATGTCAAAGTGCAGCTGCTCTGCATCTACACCAGCAGCCGTCACGAAAGAGGAGGAATCCGAGAATCGCCCAACTGCGGATGCGGTGAAGCCCAAACCGTCAAAGAACGACGGAAAGGGCGCTCCATCCGTGCAACATCACCCTGGCGGTGTCGCTGCGATCCACGCGGCATCGAATGCTGCTGCTGCTGTTTCTGCCTCCTCTTGGACCGCACCTCCGACAGGCACGGTCGGCTACGTACAGCGCGAAATAATCTCAACGTGCGCGCGTACATTGGTTGAACGTACGTGGGAGCATTCGACTGTGAACGCGTCTTACCACCGTTGATTTTTTCCCCTCCTGCAATACGGGGGGGGGGGGAGGAGGCAGAAGATGTAACAAACATTCTGCAGGGAAGCAAAGGTTATCGCAAGGGAGCAGGGCATGTCCGCTCGCTGTGCAATATTTCATTCTCACAATTCAATGAATCGTCTTGATTCAGGGTAACAATTTGATTCAGGGATTGATTATTTTTTTCTAAACATTGTGATGAATGTAGTGGCCGCGGGGGAGGGGGGGGTGGGGTGGGGGCGGGGAGGTGAGCCGATGGGGGCAGTCACGTGTGAACTCATTACACACAACATATCATCCTCAACGTCAACAGCCATGATCGATCTACTGCTGGATGATGACCATCCGCAAGCAGTCGCCATTTCGCAACAATCTTGGGACAGAACAACCCACCTGGACCATGCACACGAACTGGCTTCATTGATCCATCTCAGCTCCACGGTGGATCTATTCCCAAGAATATGTTTTAATCAATGATATATTCGCCGCTGTGATATATGGTATCTCAGACAGAGCCGTTGACAATGATAATGGAACATGCAACACAGTTTATAACATGCACAATCCGGTGCATCATGAGTACAAGTACCGGTTTTTTTGTTCAAAGCATCGACGGCGTCGTTACGTTGTTGTGCTTGTCCAAATGCCCTTAATGAATTCACAGTGTGGTAGTTCGTGACTAGGCGGCACAAGTGCATCACACGCCGGAATGTTATACCCCAATTACAATATCGGTCACAGCTTCCCACCCCCCCCCCCCCCCCCTCCCCTCTACAATTTGCATCTCAAACCAAAACCCAGATATTATTACAATCCGAGAATGCAATTTAATCGAGGGTATCCTCACCCAGGTTCGAGAATATTTATTTTCAGCAGAGTCCTGGATTTGGGATATTTGGCCAATGCCATTGATTGCTCTTTCTGGGGTGTGGGAGTAGCCAGAGAAACCCCACGCGCAGATGGATTTAAGAAACCATTATGGACACACGGCCAGGCGGTAGCGCATTCCCCGCTTGTTGAAGAGGCTCACGGTTTTAAACGAGCGGCCAGGCTGATTATTACATGTTTTTAAAGATGTATTTTACCAGGTAAGGCCCACTGAGCTCTGTAGCTCTTTTCCAGAAGCGACCTGACCACAAATGATAGCTCAACGTTGTGGCTTATCACGTGGAAATGTATTGCAGCCAAATACCCTAAACGCGTGTTTCTAAATGTGGAGGGGAAAGTCGGAGGACCCGGAGGAAAAATCCACGCGACCGCTGAGAGAAAGACTCGCAACATCCACATATACAGGACGTCAGGGTCGGGTTCTAACCCACGTGCTCCTGCATACCAGGCGAGGTAGTTCACATCTCGCCACCGTGGCACCCATGCCAGATTTCTTGACCGTACAATTATTACGCGCTGGTCTTCTTCACGGTGGACGTTAAAGATCCCGTGGCATCACTTGAAAGGGTGGGCCATTGTGCGGAGTATGGTCAAACACCAGGCATGACCGACATTATCGTTTGTGGCCAGAGCACTTTTGAAAAAGAAGCTAAAAGCTCAGTGGGCTTCACCTGGTTGTGTAAAACATAGTTTAGTTTTATCTGTATACATTTTAAAGTGATTCGCTTTCTTTTTTCTATACTTTACACTCCTTTCGTGTGTTTATATTGTTTGTTGTTGTCACGTTCTGACCTGCCCCAGTGGACATCTGCAAAAAAAGAGCTTTATAGCTCATCGGATTCCTTCAATGTGAATACATATTCTGATTACATTGGGAGACATTACTAATGTATGTAAGAAATTCAAGTATATGTTTCAGGCTAAACACAACATAATTTCCTTCGGCTTAACCCTGGAAGGAAATATCCACTACACACTAGTGTAGTGGATGTTAACAACACAATTGCATGCAAAACAAGCAACAGAACGTACATATTGAGAGCAATGATGTGAATCCCTAATTTCACTGTAATGTTTAACAATATTATATGGCAGGCCAAGAAAGTGCGCACTTTTGGATTTCATTTTTTTATTTTATTTAATCAGTGCGTTACCATGCAGGCAATTTTTTGCCCTCGCTTGCGAAATTGAACGGCTCTTCTTGGTGATGCATGCTTTCTGCTAAGCGGATGCATGGAGCGGAATATCAAACGATAGCAAGTAAGGTGGGGGGAGGGGTCGGGGGGGGGGGTCCGCCCGCGTTTACGCAGCCCGCATTCGACCGCAAAGGTGCCGTGATGCATGGTCCTGACACGGAGCATTAAATAACAAGCCACGGCAAATCAGTCACTTCAACTCACTTTGCGAGGAGGGCTTCTTCTTCTTCTTCTTCTTTTCGACAGTGTGGCAAGAGCCCAAACGAGAAAACAAAATATCTGCGTATTTCTTGTGTTGTGGTCGTTTGGTCCTACGCAGCCATTCGAGTGAGATGATTGATTACGATTCAACGGATGCGCGCACTTCTCCTTCCCGAATGGGATATTGAAGACGCCAGCCAGCCACGGCAGGAGTGCGTCTGCGACCGCTTAACCGGAACTACGGGATCTGTAACCAGTAGATCACTGACAATTTAAAAAAACACTGGTAATAAATCGTGCGAGTTCATCGAAAGTTTTGCTTAGAAACCCAAAAAAAGCACGCGAAGGCATTACTTCTGGAACGTCCCCCCGCCCCCCACCACACTTGCATCTAAAATACTAATCAAGCAACGAGTTAAATTATTCACCGTTTGCATTTCAACACTGACGCGCCCTTTGCTACTGAAAGGTCAAACTCATACATTACATCAAGATAAGTGCCAGGGATCTATTCTTGGCCACGCATCCTGTCCAATTAAATCTTCTGATGCTCATGCTGGTTGACTAGCAGGAGAGAATGAATATGCATGTGATCAGATATCGACGTGGACCTTCGGTTTTTATTGAAACGATTAACCCTACACGGGCGTGCAAATTGGTAACACACGTGCGTTTATTGAACGGGGACGAGCCGACTTCCCACGAAGATCGCTTCAGACGCATTTCCTTGCGTGCACGCGCCGCGATTTAAACGCGGGGCGGTCAAAGTTCGACGTCAAGCGTCGTTCGCGTGCAAGCCGCTTCGAATGTGAACTCTGTACACCGCGAACCTCGGCACATTCGTAATTGCGCGACTCACGTCCGCATGCATCTTGAAGTGCTCGGGAGGGAGGGCGGGGAGAGAGGCGATTCATTCGACCTTCTGAACCTCTTCCTTGAGATCGTAAAAAAGAGGGGCTACGTACGGCGCGAAAGAAGATCAACATAGTGCAACCGTGGCCCCGAGCGGCTACAGAGGTCGCTACATTCATGAACACAATGACGGGGGCATCAAACACACGACTTAAGTTGAAATCCTCATACACAACATAATTTACAACAACGACAAAACAATGAATCTGTGATCTCACTACGGCTCTCTTTTTTGTTCGCCCATCTCTTAACACTCTCGACCTTCATCTCTCGCGTCTACTCCTCTTTTCTTTCCGCTTAGCACAGTGCAGGCTACGTACGGTGCGAAAGAAGTTCAACATGATGAAGTCCGCTTGTGTTGTGGCCGAAACGTCGTGTTTTTTTCTTATTTTATTTTCACCTACGTGACTTTACCCAATAGAACCAAAGAGTAAAGTTCAGCATGCACACGTAATTTCACTACGTGTCTGTGTCATCCGTATCTCTTATTATCTCTCATCTCACGAGACACCCGTCTCGTTTGTCATCTCACGATGATGTTGTTAATTGAAATGAGTGTCGGCGATTCTTCACTCTCCCCTCCTCCCCCCCCCAAAAAATGATAATAACATCTGATTACCCCCCACCCCCTCCATCCCAGTGCGCCAGAGGAACCGCTGGTGATGAGTAACTCAGTGCATCGCAGAGCAAAGGGTGTTCATCTTTTATTCAAACCGCCTGGGCCGATACGCGCGGCACCCGTTACTCATTT